>NC_092755.1:42449839-42749839 GCF_047496795.1 Chiloscyllium punctatum
CGAATCTGCCTTCACAAGATGAACACAGGAAGAGAATACTTGATATTCTCACATATTGTGCAAGGAAGAACATTTTAATGAGCTGGACCTCAGAAACCTTCCCAGGTCTCGTGGGGTGGTGCAGATTAGCACGTCCCTCTGGATTTCCTTCCGAATATGGTGCACCGGAAGACAGGTATTCTATCAGATGTGGTGGCTCTTTTTAAATTATATAGACACAGACTTGTCAGCCATTTAACCTTTATATAGCTTGAAGGTTGGATTTGGTGGTCCCGGGGCCTTGGGGGAGGAAGCTTGAATAAGTACGGGTATAATAACTAATGCTTCCGTGGATGGGCGTCTTAGTGGGGATGCATTGGGTGGTGTAATTTAGTTTAGCTTAATTTAAGTTGATTTTATCTAATTTGACCTCATCTAAGTTAAGTTAGGTTAGTCTAGTATAATTTAAGCTTATTTAAACTAATTTGCTGAGCTCAATTATTTATTGAATTGTAACATGGAGAGATTGTTCTGTACCTTTGTGATAATTTTGGTTTGTTTTGTAGGGTAGTAGATAGTTCTTTTTGTTAATGTTTATGTAATATAAGATTAACTTACAGCTTTTTGTACTTCTATAGTTTTGTCAAAAATAAAAATCTATTTCAATTAAAAATTAAGACAGTAAGTTTGTGGAGTATTTCTCCAATGAATTCAGGGCTTTCCTAGACATTAATTCAGGTTCGGCTAGTAGCCTGTTGGTTCTCTGGGAAACTGCTCAAGCCTATGCCAGGGGTTAGTGATTTCCTACTCTGCCAGTGAGAAGCGGCAGAAAAGTAAGCAGCAATGTCTGCTCGAAACACAGTTGAAGGCTCCCCAGAAGGCGTACTTTGACAAGCCCTCGTTGCCCAAGCTACAGAGGATCACAGTGCTTCGGTCTACATTGAACTCTATGCTCACGCAGACAGCTAAGAAGGAGCTCACTGTTGCAAACCAAAAGTTGATTGAGCACGGTGACAAACTGGGCAAGTGTATCTTGCCAGGCAAAAGAGTGCCCCCAAAGCCATTATGTCGATTAGGGAAGGCGCTGGAAACCTAACCTGTGATTCTAAAAAGATTAATGCGGCATTTCAGAGATTTCACTCCGAATTATATCAGTCTGAGAGTTTTGAGGCTGGGCGAGCTAGGATGAAGTCTTTTTTCAAGAATCTTGAGCTCTCAGGTGAAACCCCAAAACAAGAGTCTTTCCTTAATGTCCTGTTATCAGTGCAGGAGGCTGTGAAGCAGCTTCATAGGGGAAAGGCGCCTGGTCCTGATGGACTTCCCAGTGAGTTTTATAAAGAATTTATCAACATGCTGTCAGGCCTGATAATCAGCATGTTTAATGATTCATACAGTCATAATCGCCTCCCGCCATCTCGAAGAGAGACCAATATCTCTCTTATTCTTCAAAAAGGGAAAGCTCCGGAGGACTGTGCTTCCTATGGGCCCATTTCACTTTTAAACGTTGATTTCAAAATCCTTTCTAAGACTTTGTGTTAGGGGTAAAAACTCTGTTGCCTTCTATTACTAAAGAGGATCAGATGGGTTTTATAAAGGGCCGTAGATCTTCCAGTAATGTTAGGAAGGTTACTTAATGTGATCCAAGCATGTCAACAACAACCACTATAGGGGTTAGTGATCTCTCTAGATGCAGAGAAGGCATTTGATCATGTCAATGGTCATAACCTTTTTCTACTCTAGAGTGGTTTGGCTTAGGCGAAGCCTTTATAAGATGGATAAAGGTCCTCTATAGTGACCCTCTTGCCGTGGTTCTCACCAATAGTGTGCAATCAAGCAACTTTAATATCTTCAGGGGCAGTTGACAGGACTGCCCCTCTTGCCATTGTTTTTAACATTGCTGGGAGAGGCCATCTGTAGGGATCCTAATATATCGGCTCAGAAATGGGGTCAGAATTATGTAAGATTTTGTTATACATGGATGATGTTCTTATCTTTTTGTCAAGTCCAACAGTTTCGGTACCTTGTCTGATACAATGTATCAATTTGTTTGGCACCTTTTCGGGTTACAAGATCAATTTTGCAAAATCACAGGCTATGCCTATGGGTGATCTTACAAAAGTACCAGGTTTTGAAGGTGAATTTCAATTCCCTTTTAAGTGGTCACAAGGGGGCTTTCTTTGTTTAGGTATATCCATTACTTCCATTTTTGATCGGCTGTTTAAAGCTAATTTTGTTCATTTATTCAACAAAATCGAACAAGATCTTTAAAGGTGGGAGGCGCTACTGGTTTCCTGGTTAAATTGGATAGCTCTTATTAAAATGATTATCCTTCCCCGCCAACTTTACCCTATGCAAATGCTCCCTTTGATCTTCACAAGGCAAATATTCAGGAGACTGGATGGCTCATTCAGCTCTTTTATCTGGCATCGTAAGCGGTCCCTTATTAAGATAATTAAATTGTTAGTTATTAGTTATTATTCATTTATTTATGCATTCAATTGTTATTTTTCTCTCTCATTCTGTTACATGTATTTGTATATGAGTGTAGTTTGTTTTTTTGCTCTTTTTCTATACTGTTTTGAATTGCATTGTTTTGTATTTGTTGTAACATTAAAAAGTCTATTTTTCAATAACAAATATATTCAAAAAACAGTAAACAAATCATCTGCAATAAAATTGAGAACTAACGAGAGATTTAGGTCTAAACACTGATACAAAAACATGCTTACAAGAATCAAATTTGGAAAGTAAACACTCAAGGCTACACAAACGTTTGGCAAGACATACAGACTGATAATGGAGATGGAGTAGTCCTGATAATAAAGGATAATATGAGGGCGTCAGTGAAGAACTATCTCAGATCATGAAGCTGAATTGGTAAGAGTGGAGATTAGAAATAGCAAGAGTCAGAAAACACATGGGAATAGTTTGTATGCCCCCAAACAGTAATTATAGCATTGGACACAGAATTAAACAAGGAAATATTGGAGCTTATAGCAAAGGCATCGTGGGGGTTTTGATTTTCATTTGGACTGAGATCACTGAATTAGTAAGGGTGATGTGAAAGGTGAGTTTGCTGAATGTTGTCATGTCAGATTCTTGAATGAATACATTGCAGAACTGAAAATGTCTTCGATCTAAGTCTGATGTATGAAAATACTTTAGTTCTAAGTTGAAGCAAAGTTAATTAGTAACATGAAAGTAAACTGTGACTGACTGTGTGGAGTTTGCACGTTCTCCCCGTGTCTGCGTGGGTTTCCTCCGGGTGCTCCGGTTTCCTCCCACAGTCCAAAGATGTGCAGGCCAGGTGAATTGGCCATGCTAAATTGCCCATAGTGTTAGGTAAGGGGTAAATGTAGATGTAGGGGTATGGGTGGGTTACGCTTCGGCGGGGCGGTGTGGACTTGTTGGGCCGAAGGGCCTATTTCCACACTGTAAGTAATCTAATCTAATCTAATCTAATCTAAAAGATCTTCTGGGAAGTAGTGATCACAATCAAGAGGAGCATAGATAAGATGAATGACAAGGGTCTTTTCCCCACATGGGGGAGTTTAAAACTAGGGGGAGTATTGTTATGAGAGGAGAAAGATTTACACAAAGGACTTGAGGGGCAATTTTTTAACTCAGTTTTTTTTGTATGGAAAGAACTGCCAGAGAAAGTGGTGAATGCAGATACAGTTACAGCATTTAAAAGACATCGAGATAAGTACATGAATATGGAATGTTTGTAGGCAGGTGGGACTGGTTTATTTTGGGATTATGGTTGGCATGAACTGGTTGGACTAAATGGTCTGTTTCCATGTTGTATGACTTTATGACTCTATTGGCTTCCGCCACTCTGTGAGAGAATGTTCCACATTCCACGTGCAGCAGCGGGAACGGTGAGAGTGAGGAGCTGAGTGGGAGTGGTCGAATTGCACTCTGGGAAGGTGAGCGAACTGATACATTTGGGCAGTGGTTAAATGCAATACACTACATGTGTAGTGTCTACCACCCGCCCTCCTCTTCCAACCAAAAAGAAACGACTCTGGTGTGTTGATAAGATAAGATTTTTCTTTTATCGTGTGCTGGTAAGTAGTGTGATTGATAAAATCATCTTTGTTTAATTTATCTATTATTTGATGTTATAGTTGGACAAAGTTAAGCTTAAGAGTAAAATGGCAGGAGATCTCAGACCCATATTATGCTCCTTTTGCTCAATGTGGGAGCTCAGGGACGCAACTGATGTCCCTGACTCCTCCTTCATGTTCAGGAAGTGCGTCCAGCTGCAGTTCTTGTTAGACCACATGATGACTCTGGAGCTGCGAATTGACTCACTTTGGAGCATCCGCGATACTGAGGAGGTCATGAATACCATGTTTAGTGAATTGATCATACTGCAGATTAGGATTGCTGAGGGAGAAAGGGAATGGGTGCCTAAGAGGTAGAGAAAAAACAGGAAGGCAGTGCAGGTGTCTCCTACAGTCATCTCCCTCCAAAACAGGGATACCGTTTTGGATACTATTGGGGGAGATGGCTCACCAGGGGAAGGTGCAGTAGCCAGGTTCATGGCATTGTCGCTGGATCTGCTGCACAGAAGGGCATGAAAAAGAGTGGAAGGGCTTTAGTCTTCGGGGATTCAATTGTAAGGGGAGTAGATAGGCAGTTCTGTGGTTGAAAACAAGACTCCCAAATGGTATGTTGCCTTCCAGGTGCACAGGTCAGGGATGTGTCAGATTGCCTGCAGGACATTCTTAAGGGGGAGGGTGAACAGCCAGCTATTGTGGTGCATGTAGGTACCAATGATACAGGTAAAAAATGGGATGAGGTCCTACAAGCAGAAATTAGGGAGTTAGGAGCAGGTTAAAAAGTAGGACCTCCGGATCTCAGAATTGCTACTAGTGCCACGTGCTAGTCAGGGTAGGAATGAAAGAATAGACAAAATGAATGCATGGCTTGAGAGATGGTGTAGGAGGGAGGGGTTCAGATTTTTGGGACATTGGGACTGGTTCTGGGGGACGTGGGACTGTTACAAATTGGACAGTCTGCACCTGGGCAGTACTGGAGCCAATGTCCTAGGGGATGCTTATGCAAACGCTGTTGGGGAGGGTTTAAACTAATGGGACGGGGATGGGAACCCAATGAGGAGGTTAGTGGACAGTAAGGCGGTAGTAACTAAAGCTTGTAAGGAACTAAATAATGAAGTCAGCATGATTAAGGGGAAGAGTAGGCAGGGAGCAGATGAACACAAAGGGACAGGTAGTCTGAGGTGCATTTGTTTTAATGCAAGAAGTGTAGTAGATAAAGCAGATGAATTTAGGTCTTGGATTAGTACCTGGGAGTATGATACTATTGCTATTACTGAGACTTGGTTGAGGGAAGGGCAAGATTGGCAACTAAATATCCCAGGATACCGATGCTTCAGGTGAGATAGAGAGGGAGGTAAAAAGGGTGGAGGAGTTGTATTATTGCTCAGAGAGGATATCACAGCTGTGCTGAAGGTGGGCACAATGGAGGACTCGAGCAGTGAAGCAATATGGACAGAGCTCAGAAATAAGAAGGGTACAGTAACAATGTTGGGGCAGTACTAAAGGTCTCCTAACAGTGAGTGTGAGACAGAGGTGCAAATTTGTAGACAGATTATGGAAAGATGTAGGAGCAACAGGGTGGTGGTGATGATGGAAAATTTTTATTTTCCCAATATTGATTGGGATTCACTTAGTGTTAGAGGTTTAGATGGAGCAGAATGTGTAAGGAGCATCCAGGAGGGTTTCCTAGAGCAGTATGTAAATAGTCCCAACTCGGGATGGGGCCATACTGGACCTGGTGTTGGGAAATTAGCCCGACCAGGAGATTACTTCGGGAATAGTGATCACAATTCCATAAGTTTTAGAATACTCATGGACAAAGACAAGAGTGGTCCTAATGGAAATGTCTAAATTGGGGCAAGGCCAACTATACCAAAGGTCAGCAGGAGCTGGGGAACATGGATTGGGAGCAGCTGTTTGAGAGTAAATGCACATTTGATATGTGGGAGGCTTTTAAAGAGAGGTTGATTAGAGTGCAGGACATGTCCCTGGGAAAATGAGGGATAGAAATAGCAAGATTTGGGAACCGTGGATGACAGGTGAAATTGTGAGACTGGCACGGTGGCTCAGTGGTTAGCAGTGCTGCCTCTCAGCACCAGGTTGCCAGGTTGGATTCCAGCCTTAGGCAATTGTCTGCATGGAGTTTGCACATTCTGCCTGTGTCTGCGTAGGTTTCCTCTCACAGTCCAAAGATGTGCAGGTCAGATGAATTGGCCATGCTAAATTGCCTATAGTGTTAGGTGCATTAGTCAGAGGGAAATGGGTCTGAGTGGGTTACTCTTCAGAGGGTTGGTGTGCACTGGTTGGGCCGAAGGGCCTGTTTCCACACTGTAGGTAATCTAACCTAATCTAATCACTCATGGACAAAGGAAGAAAGTTATGCATGGAGTCAGAGAAAGTGGGTGAGATTCTTAATGAGTACTTTCAGTCGGTATTCATCGAGGAGAGGGACGTGACGGATGTTGAGGTTAGGGATAGATGTTTGATTACGCTAGGTCAAGTTGGCATAAGGAGGGAGGAAGTGTGTATTCTAAAAGGCATGAAGATGGACAAGTCCCCAGGTCTGGATGGGATCTATCCCAGGTTACTGTGGGAAGCAAGAGAGGAAATAATTGGGTTTTTAACAGCTATCATTGCAGCATCCTTGATCAAGGGTGAGGTATCTGAGGACTGGAGAATTGCTAATGTCCCCTTGTATAAGAAGGGTAGCAAGGATAATCCAGATAATTATACACGGTGAGACTGACATCAGTGGTAAGGAAGCTGTTGGAGAAAATACTGAGGGATAGCATCTTTTTATATTTGGAAGAAAATGGGCTTGTCAGTGCTAAGCAGCATGGTTTTGAACAGGGAAGGTCATGTCTTACCAACTTAATAGAATTCTTTGAGGAAATGACAAAGCTGATTGATGAGGGAAGGGCTGTAAATGTCATATACTTGAACTTCATTAAGGAATTTGATAAGATTCCCCATGCTAGGCTGATGGAGAAAGTGAAGTTACACGGAGTCCAAGGTGTACTAGCTAGATGGTTAGAGAACTGGCTGGGCAACAGGAGACAGAGAGTAGTAGTGGAAGGGAGCTTCTCAAAATGGAGAACTGTGACCAGTTGTGTTCCATGGGGATCTGTGCTGAAACCACTGTTGTTTGGGATATACATCAATGATCTGGAGGAAGGTATAGGTGGTTTGATTGGCAAGTTTGCAGATGACACTAAGATTGGTGGAGTAGCAGATAGTGAAGGGGACTGTCGGAGAATGCAGCAGAATATAGATAGATTGGAGAGTTGGGCAGATAAATGGCAGGTGGAGTTCAATCCAGGCAAATGAGAGGTGATGCATTGTGGAAGATCCAACTCAAAAGCGAACTATATAATAAATGGGAAAAGCCCTGGGGAAACTTGATGTGCAGAGAGATCTGGGTGTTCAGGTCCATTGTCCCCTGAAGTTGGCAACGCAAGTCAATAGAAGGCATATGGCATGCTTTCCTTCATCGGACGGGGTATTGAGTACAAGAGTTGGTAGGTCATGTTACAGCTGTATAGGACTTTGGTTTGGCCACATTTGGAATACTGCATACAGTTCTGGTTGCCATATTATCAAAAGGATGTGGATGCTTTGGAGCGGGTGCAGAGGAGATTCACCAGGATGTTGCCTGGTATGGAAGGTGCTAGCTATGAAGAGAGCTCAAATAGATTAGGATTACTTTCATTAGAAAGACAGAGGTTGAGGGGGGACCTGATTGAGGTCTACAAAATCATGAGAGGTTTGACAGGGTGGATAGCAAGAAGCTTTTTCCCAGAGTGGGGGACTCAATTACTAGGGGGGTCCTGATTTCAAGGTGAGAGGGGAAAAGTTTAAGGGAAATATGCGTGGAAAGTTCTTTATGCGGAGGGTGGTGGGTGCCTAGAACGTATTGCCAGCAGAGGTGGTAGAGGCAGGCACGGGAAACAGGTCAGGCACGATAGCATCATTTAAGATGTATCTAGACAGATGCATGAATGGCCAGGGAGCAGAGGGATACTGATCCTTAGAAAATAGGTAACAGGTTAAGGGAGAGGATCTTGAATGACATAGGCTTGGAGGGCTGAAGGGCCTGTTCCTGTGCTGTAATTTTCTTTGTCTGTTGTTCTCACCACTGTACAAAGACCCTTCTTCTGAATTTCCTTTGAGTCTTTGATGACGATCCTATGGTGATTTTGATCTGTCATACACGTGGCAACATTCCCTATCTTGTTCACTGCACTGGAAGAAAATGTTTCATCCTTCTAAAGGTCTCACCAATAACTATCTTTTCAAGGTAAATTCACCATTGTCTTACCAAACCATAGGGCTGCTGTCTTATTAGAGAGAGAGGTAACTGATGATGGGTTTAACCTAAGTATCACCACACCTCAGGTGAGAGGAGAGTCTTTCATGGTAATCTCAACAGGTACAGAAATTGAACCCATGCTGTCGGCATCATTCTGCATCACAAACTAACTGCTCTAACCAAACCCCTCTTCAACACACTAACCGATCAATGCTTATCAAACTCATATTTCAGGAAACATTGTGGCAACTCTTTGTTACACACCTTTCTCTGCCTCTGTATCCTTTTCTAATCCTCCACCTTTCTTAGTCATGTACCTGCCCAAATGCATTAAATGTTATAATTGTACCTGCACCTGCCACTTCTGGCATTTCATTCCACATATTCCACCCTTTGTGTGAAAAAGTTGCCCCTCAGATCCTTTTAAAATATTTCTCCTCTGTCATCTTAAAATTATGCCCTCAAGTTTGAACCTCCCCACCCTAGGGAAAATACCATTGTCATTCACCTTACCCATGTCCCACAAATGGAAATAGTTTACTTTGAAAAAATTGTTTGAAATGGATGAGTTAGATGAAGTTTTTGTGCTGTATGGCTCTATGATGGCTCAATTCTATTCCTCTCAGAAGAAAGCAAATGTTTACTTTGTTCTTTTGCATTTTTGGAATTGTGATAGAACTTTGAGCAATTCAAACATTTATGCTCCTAGATCCACTTATATTTCCTGAGAAAATTGTGATGTCTTTATCTTTCTTGCCAAAATATAACAACCTACATTTTCTGTTGAAACTGAGAGAGGAACTCGAGTATTGAGAGAAAGGGACAGATGGAGACTAAGAGGACATTGAGGGTTGCAGGAGAGGTTGGGATGAACTCCTTGAGAGAATCACATGAGGCTGTAGAAGGACCCGACAGGTAGCAAAAATAGCAATTGCTGGAAAAACGCAGCAGGTTTGTCCGAATCTGTGGAGAGAAAGCAGAGTTAATGTTTCTTCAGAAACCTGCAGCCAGACTTACTGAGTATTTTGAGAAATTTCTGTTTTTGCTTCTGATTTCCAACATCTGCAGATTTGTTTTTGATCTAAGTGTGGTAAAGTCAGGAGTACAGGAATGTGGGAGAACAGACAGTAGAGAACAAACAAGTGTTACATGGGAAGAAGTCCTTTTGAGATCGTGAATTGTACTGAGATCTGATACTGCACATTCAACAGATCCATCCTGCTGATGATCAATTTTAGGTGAATGAGGTTGGAGACCATTTATGACAGTGGAATTAATTAACAGACATATCAAGATGAATATATTTTTCAAGGTTTGTTTCCATTTGACTAAGTGTCTTGTCAGACTGAACTGCAGTATTTGACACTGAATTATCATTCTAAGAGTCTCCTCTATCCACTGTGGGGGTAAAGAGGTAATTTTTATAGATTTATAGAGATTTACAGCATGGAAACAGGTCAGCCCAACTTGTCCATGCCACCCAATTTTCACTATTAATCTAGTCCCATTTGTCTTAGTTTGGTCCATATACCTACATGCCAATAAGACCATAAGACATAGGAGCAGGAATTAGGCCATTTGGCCCATCGAGTCTACTCTGCCATTCAGTCATGGCTGATAGGCTTTTCAACCCCACTTTCCAGCTTTCTCCACGTAACCCTTACAATCAAGAACCTATCTTTCTCTGTTTTAAATACACTCAATGACCTAGCCTCTGTAACCTTCTGTGGCTGTGAATTAGGAGAAAGTGAAGACTGTAGATGCTGGAGATCAAAGTGGAAAGAAAATGGTGCTAGAAAGACACAACAGATCAGGCAGTGTCTGAGGAGCACGAGAATTGATGTTTCAGGCATACGCCCAAAATGTTGATCCTCCTGCTCCTCGCATGCTGCCTGACCAGCTGTGTCTTTCCAGCACCACACTCTCAACTGTGGCAGTGAATTCCACAGATTCACCACTCTGGATAAAGAAGTTTCTCCGTATCTCCATTCTAAAAGGTGTTCCCTTTACTGTGGCTTCACGTCCTCATATCTCCTGCCAATGGAAACATCTTCATGTCCACTCTGTCCAGGCCATTCAATATTCTGAAGTTTCAATCAGATCCCCACTCATCCATCGAGTATAGTCCCAGAGTTCTCAAATATTCCTCACATGTTAAGCCTTTCATTCCTGGGATCAATCTCGTGAACCCCCTCTGGATCTACTCCAGGGCCAATACATCTTTTCTGAGGTATGAGGCCCAAAATTGCTCACAATACTCTAAATGTTATCTGACCAGAGCCTTACAAAGTTTCAGAAGGACCAATTCCTCCGCCTCTGCCGTGTCTGCTCCCAGGAGAACCAGTTCCACCACAGAACACACCAAATGGCCTCCTTTAGAGACCGCAATTTCCATTCCCACGTGGTTGAAGATGCCCTCCAAGGCATCTCATCCACATTCTGCACCTCCGCCCTCAAACTCCACCCCTCCAACCATAACAAGGACAGAACCGCGCCCCCCCACCAGTCCTCACTTTCCACCCTACCAACCTTCGCATAAACCACATCATCCGCCGACATTTCCGCCACCTCCAAACGGACCCCACCACCAGGGATATATTTCCCTCCCCACCCCTTTCCGCCTTCCGCAAAGACTGTTCCCTCTGTGACTACCTGGTTAGGTCCACGCCCCCAAACAACCCACCCTCCTGTCCTGGCACCATCCCCTGCCACCTCAGGAATTGCAAAACCTGTGCCCACACCTCCTTCCTCACCTCCATCCAAGGCCCCAAAGGAGCCTTCCACATCCATCAAAGTTTTACCTGCACATCCACCAATGTCATTTATTGTATCCGTTGCTCCCAATGTGGTCTCCTTTGCATTAGGGAGACTCCTCGCAGAGCACTTTAGGGAACAGCTCCAGGACACCCGCACCGATCAACCCCACCGCCCAGTGGCACAACATTTCAACTTCCCCTCCCACTCTGCCAAGGACATGCAGGTCCTGGGCCTCCTCCACCGCTGCTCCCTCACCACCCGATGCCTGGAGGAAAAATGCCTCATCTTCCGCCTCGGAACACTTCAACCCCAGGGCATTAATGTGGACTTCACCAGTTTCCTCATTTCCCCTCCCCCCACCTCACCCCAGTTCCAACCTTCCAGTTCAGCACTGTCCCCATGACCTGTCCTACCTGCCAATCTCCCTTCCCACCTATCCGCTCTACCCTCCTCTCTGACCTATCACCTCCATCCCCACCCCCATTCACCTATTGTACTCTTTGCTACCTTCCCCTGCCCTCCTCTCTGACCTATCACCTCCATCCCCACCCCCATTCACCTATTGTACTCTTTGCTACCTTCCCCTGCCCTCCTCTCTGACCTATCACCTCCATCCCCACCCCATTCACCTATTGTACTCTTTGCTACTTTCTCCCCACCCCCACCCCCGTCCCATTTTATCTTTCCACCCTGGAGGCTCCCTGCCTTCATTCCTGATGAAAAGCTTTTGCCCAAAATGTCAATTTTCCTGCTCCTCAGATGCTGCCTGACCTGCTATGCTTTTCCAGTACCACTCTAATCTAATCCCTGCTTTTATATTCTAGTCCTCTTGAGATGAATGATATCATTGTATCTTCCTTCCTCACTACCAACTCAACCTGCAAATTTACTTTAAGAGAAACCTGGACGAGGACTCCCAAGTCCATTTGTACTTCCCATTGAGAAAATAGTCCATACTTTTATTCTTCCTACCAAAGTGCATGATCTCACACTTTCCCACGTTGTATTTCATCTGCCACCTTTTTGCTCACTCTCCTAACCTATCTAAGTTTTTCTGCAGCCTCCCTGCCTCCTCAATACTACCTGCCCCTCTGCCTGTATTTGTAGCATCTGCAAACTTAGCCAGAATGTCCTCAGTTCTTTCATCCAGATTGTTAATGTATAAAGTGAAAAGTTGTGATCCCGACACCGACCCTCGCGGAACACCTGCTTCCATCCTGAAAAGGATCCTTTTATGTCCACTCTCTGCCTTCTGCCAAGCAGCCAATCATCTATCCATGCTAGCGCCTGGCCTCTAACACCATAGACCCTTACTGTACTCAGCAACCTCCTGTATGGCTTATCAAAGACCTTCTGGAAGTCCAGATATGTAACATCTATTGGCTCTCCTTGGTCTAACTTGCTTGTTACCTCCTCAAAGAATTGTAACAGATTTGTCAGGCATGTCCTCCCCTTGATGAAACCACACTGACTTTGCCCTATTTTACCATACACTATCAAATATTCAGAAATCTTATCCTTCACAATGGACTATAAAATCTTACTAATGACTGAGGTCAGACAAATCAGCCTATAATTTCAAGGCTTTTGCCTTGCTCCCTTCTTAAACAGAGGGTTACACTGGGATTTTCCAGTCCTCTGGGACCCTCCCTGCCTCCAGTGATACCTGAAAAATCACTATTAAAGTCTCCACTATCTCTTCAGCTATCTCCTTCAGAACCCTAGGGTGTAGGCCATCTGGTCCAGGCGACTTATTCATTTTCAGATCTGTCCCATCCATGTATCTAACAAAATGTTTCTTAAATGACAAAATTGTACTCGCTTCCATCGCGACCTCTGGCAGCCTGTTCTGTATGTGAAAACATTGCCTCTCTGGATCCTATTGTATCTCTCCTCTCTCACCTTAAATGTCTGACTTCCAGGTTTAGACTTCTCTACCATGGAGAATAGCTGTTGGCTATCTACCTTATCTATGCCTCTCATGATTTTATAGACCTCTATAAGGTCACCCTTCAGTCTCCTACACTCCAGAGAAAAAGTTCCAGACTATCCAGCCACTCTTTATAACTCAAACCCTCCAGTGCAGGTAGCATCCTAGTAAGTCTTTTCTGGACTCTTTCTAGTTTAGTAATATCCTTTCTATAGCAGGGCAACCCAAACTGCAAACAGTACTCTAAATGTGGCCTTATCAATGTCTCGTACCGCTGCAACATGACATCCCAATTCCTATACTCCTATTATATTGAATTAATGCCTTGTTGATGTTCCCGTGATTTCCCACAATTAGCTTCAAAGCTCTAAGACTCACTATTGCCAAAACCACCTCCTTTACCCATCAATCTGGCTCTGAACACAGCTCTTAGTAATCGTGAGCTGAACATTGGGACCTGGGAGATGCTAGAGCAATATAAAAAGTTTTAAAGGATTCAAAAGTTTAGAAGTGACCTCAATCTATTTGATAAGGCCCATAGATCATAATGACCCAGTACCCAATTCCCATCTTGCAAACAAAGCTGCCAACTCTGTTTAGTATGGGAGATGGAAGAATTAGACACAGTCACATCAAGGAAAGTGTCATATTTATTTCCTCTGAATCTCCCTCTTTCACTCTCTCTCACCACTATCTTTCCGAGGCTGGAAGAGCAGTGATTGCTAATTTCTGAGAGAGTGGCAGAGAAACAGGATAAGTCTAGAATTGTTGAAATCGGGGGATCCAAGATGGCGGCATCCTGTTAGGATCGTGTTTGCTGGGTTCCATGCTGCAACACCGACCCGACAGAGCTAGGACCCACCCCAAACACTTTACTGTGAGGAAAAACACAGTAAAGGAGCTAGAAACCTGAAAAAAAATCTATTTGCCTTTGTCCTTGCAGCTGGAGAATGCCAAAGAAATAAGGAAGCTCATCCAGGGCCAGGACCTTGGCTCACCCCTCTGAGGCTTGCTTACTCACCAGAGCCTGGTTGAGAAGCTAGCCAAATCTCGAGAGATCTTCGGGAGGCAGATCCAGGAAAAAATTGAGGAGAAGGTGGTTCCTGTATCTGCTATGCTGTAAAACCTGGGAAAAAGGACTGATAAGCTTGAGGGCTGGGCTGCAGGGGTAAACTGACTCCTCCAAGAGCCAGTTGAAGCCCTGGAAACACAGGTCCGAGGTATGTCGGATCTGGTAGATCATCTCGAAAACAGGCACAGAAGAAAGAACCTGCGTGTTGTTGGCATACTGGAGGGGACGGACGGTGAGAGGCCGGTGGAGTTCTTTGTGAAGTGGTTCCCGGAGTTCCTTGGTTTGAAGGTTGAGAAGGGAAGGATAACAATTGCAGCATGAAAGCCAGGTGTGGATCAATGTCTATGCCCTGTCCTGGTGAGGTTTCATCATTATAAAGACAAGCAGAGGGTCATGGAAGCCTCAAGAGCCCTGGGGAGGGATTCAAGGGTGTTGGTATGTGGTGGCTCCAGGGTCACATTTTTTCAAGACTTCTCAGCAGCAGTGGTCCGGAAAAGGAAGTCCTACGATGGCGTCAAGAGAAGATCGAGAGAGCTTGGGATCCAGTATTCTTTAAGATATCCAGTGCGGCGCTTCGGATCAATCATAATGGATCCATACATTTGTTTGACTTGCCAGAGAAAGTGAAGAACTTTGTGGACACGTTAATTTAAATTGAACGGCCAAATAGGTGAAGAGAACAGAGCTGTTTGGGTTTGTTCTTCTTTAAAAAGGACTTGGTGGAGTCTCCTTTCTGGTAATATGTTGCGTGAAATGATGACGGGATGGGTGACATATTTATTTTTCATTTACTTGTTTATCGTACTAACCTTGCTATTGGGTGTTTTTTTTTCTCTACCGGTGGGTGGTCGGTGTATGTGTTGCAACCCTAGCTGGTAGGAGGTGATAGGGTGGTTGGGATGGTTAGTAGGGTTATAGGATGTATAGGTACCACCTTTGAATGGGGGGTAAATTCCTCCAGTCAGTGCCTTTGGTGATTTTTTTTGTTTCTCTGTTTTTGTTATATATAGTTTTTGTAAGTTTTGCAGATTTGTTGGCTGTAGTTGTTTTAGTCTGTGTAGTTTTTGGGTTTTGTGGATTCTTTTGCATTTAAACTCAGCGATCTGTAGTTCAGGTTCTTCCTCTCTGGAGTCCAGATGGTGCTATAGAAAGTTATGGATAAGGATGTGTTTAAGTGGTGCACCTGGAATATTAAAGGGAATTATTCAACTGTCAAGAGGAAGAAGGTACTTTCCAGCCTTAGAAGGAAGAGGGTGGATGTTGCCTTATTACAAGAAACACACTTGGATGATGCAGAGCAATTGAAGCTGCAACAGAATGGGTGTGACCAGGTTTATTTTGCATCTTTCAAAACGAAGAGTAGAGGGGTGGCCATTTTATTTGGAAAGAATCTCCTATTTATGTTATTAGAGTACATTAAAGACACACACAGGAGATTTGTAATCCTTTGATACATGGGGAAGAACACGGGATCTTAAATGTTTGCTGCCCCCAGCCCACCCCCTTAAATTCTTGACAGACACATTTACTAGACTGGTTAACCTTGCAAGGTAAAAACAATGACTGCAGATGCTGAAAATCAAATACTGGATTAGTGGTGCTGGAAGAGCACAGCAGTTCAGGCAGCATCCAACGAGCAGCAAAATCAACGTTTCGGGCAAAAGCCCTTCATCAGGATGAAGGATGATCCTGATGAAGGGCTTTTGCTCGAAAGGTTGATTTCGCTGCTCGTTGGATGCTGCCTGAACTGCTGTGCTCTTCCAGCACCACTAATCCAGTGGTTAACCTTGCATCTCAACCTATCATTGTAGGAGGGGATTTCAATTGCCTCATAGATCCTACGGTACTCAGATTGCCCAAAGGCCCACCAATATCTTCTTTGCAATCTAAACAATTAAGGGATCTGTGTCCTGAATTGGGATTGGTAGATGTTTGGAGGCACCTTCACCCTGCTGGCAGGGACTTCACATTCTTTTCGAACCCACACAAATGCCATGCCGGGATTGATCTTTTTCTGACCCCCCCCCCCCCCCCCCCCCGGCCTGCAGCACATCTGGGCTCGGTGGTGTCATGTACAATTGGCAATCTCACAATTTCTGATCAGGCCCCAGTGTGTTTAATGGTTAGAGTAAGGATATGATGGTAGGCTCAAGGCACTGGCTTCTGGACCCTTCATCCTCAAGGACAGCAAGTTTATTGAATTCTTTTCTATTGAGTTCAGGGCTTTTTTAGATATTAATTCAGGCTCGGCCAGCAGCCCATCTATCCTTTTGGAAACAGTGAAAGCCTATGCTAGGAGGTTGGTTATTTCCTATTCAGCCTGTAAGAAGCGATGGACGGGTGAGCAGCAACACTTGCTTGAGTATGAAAGTAGCTGAAAAGGCATATTTTGACAGGCCCTCGCTGCTTAAACTGCAGAGGATCATGGCACATCAGGCTACACTGAACTCTATGCTCACATGGACAGTCAAGAGGGAGCTTACATTAGCATGTCAAAGGCTGTTTGAGCATGGGGATAAGCCAGGCAAGTACCTAGCATACCTTGCTAGGAAAAGGACTGCCCCCAAGCCATTACCTCGATCAGAGAAGACATTGGAAATTTGACCTACAATTCCAAAAGGATTAATGCAGCATTCTGGAAATTTTACTCTGAATTTTACCAATCTGAAAGCTGTGAGAGTCGGCAGGTTGGGATGGACTCTTTTTTAAAGAATTTGGACCTTTCAAGAGTGACCCCCTGAATAAGAGTCTCTCCTCAATGCCCCATTGTCCGAGCAAGAGGTGCAGGAGGCTGTGAGGTCGCTCCAGAATGGGAAGGCGCTGGGTCCTGACGGGCTCCTAGTGAGTTCTATAAAGAATTTATAAATATATTGTCAGGACTGATGCTTAGTATGTTTAATGACTCACATAGTCATGGCCTCCTCCCACCATCTCTAAGAGAGACGAACACCTCTTTCATTCTTAAAAAAGGGAAAGCCCCGGAGGACTGTGCTTCCCATAGGCCCATTTCACTCCTGAATGTCGACTTCAAAATCCTACCCAAGACTCTGGCATTAAGGCTAGAAACTGTACTGCTCTCCATCATTAAGGGGTTCATAAAAGGTCACAGATCGACGGATAATATCAGGAGATTACTTAACATGATCCAAGTATGTCACCAGCAATCGGTACAGGGATTGGGGATCTCCTTAGATGCGGAAAAAACATTTGACAGGGTCGAGTGGCCATATCTTCTTCATACTTTGAAGCGGTTTGGCCAGGGATAGACCTTCATCAGGTGGGTGGAGGTTTTGTATAGTGATCCTCATGTCGCGGTCTTCACCAATAGTGTATGATCAAGCAATTTTAATATTTGTAGGGGCAGTCAACAGGACTGTCCCTTGTTACCATTGCTTTTCACATTGGTGATCGAACCGCTGGCAGAGGCAATATGCAGGGATCCCAACAAAACCCCTCCAGAAGTGGGGATGAAGTCACATAAGATTGCACTGTATGCAGGTGACATTCTTGTCTTATTATCAAACCCAGTCGTCTCAGTGCCACACCTGATACAAAGCATCAATCTATTTGGTGGCTTCCCGGGATCAATTTTGCGAAGTCAGAGGCCATGTCCGTAGGCTGTCTCCCAAGAGTGCCTGATCCTAAGGGCAGATCTCGGTTCCCTCTTAGATGGTCACGGGAGGGCTTTCTCTACTTAGGTATAGTTATTATCCCATTTTTGATTGGCTACTTAAAGCCAGTTTTGCTATTTATTCAACAGAATCAAGCGGGACCTTCTTGGAGGGGAGGCGTGTCCGATCGCTTGGTTAGGTCGGATAGCCCTCATTAAAATGGACGTTCTGCCCCCCCCCGTTGTATCCTATGCGAATGCTTCCTGTGCTTTTTACTAAGCAAATATTTAGAAGACTAAATGGCTGATTTAATTCTTTTATGTCGTATCGCAAGTTTCCCCTAATTAAATTGACTACATTTCAGGTCCCTTACATCTGGGAGTGGGCCTCCCAGATATCAAAGACTACCAGTTAAGCTTGTTACTATCTTGTGTGAATGATTAGGCCCAGGAGGGCCATCACTCACTTTGGTTGCACATCGAAGCATTTTAGGCATGCTGCCCCTGTGGGCGGCATGGTGGTACAGTGGTTAGCACTGCTGTCTCACAGCGCCAGAGACCCAGGTTCAGGCAACTGTCTGTGTGGAGTTTGCACATTCTCCCCGTATCTGCGTGGGTTTCCTCCGGGTGCTCCAGTTTCCTCCCACAATCCAAAAATGTGGAGGTTAGGTGAATTGGCCATGCTAAATTGCCCATAGTGTTAGGTGAAGGGGTAAATGTAGGGGAATAGGTCTGGGTGGGTTGGTCTTCGGATGGTTGGTGTGGACTTGTTGGGCCAAAGGGCCTGTTTCCACACTGTAAGTAATCTACCTATCTATTAGCCTTCTGTTCTTAGACAAGATGAGAACAGTTAAGGAATATAGCCATAGCCCAATAGTCATTGATACTGTCAAGGCATGGAGGGCAATGCATCAGGGTGAGGGCAATATTGCCAATTCATCATTTTTGACACCCATAGTTGGTATGCTGAGCTTTTAGCCAGAGATGATGGACTCTAGGTTTAAACTGTAGGCAGCTAAAGGTGTGTCTTGCCTGGGTGATTTATTCGAAGGGGACATATTGATGTCCTTTAACTGATGGCTCTGAAATATGAATTGCCCAGTAGCGTCCTCTTTCATTTCTTTCAAATTAGAAATTTCATACAAAAAGAGACCACACTTCTGACTGATCCTTATAGGTCCAACATGGAGAAGAGGGTATTGAGTGCTGAGGATACATTATCTGTTAGCAACGCTTATCACCAATTGGGAGATGGTGCCTCGGACAAGACTGAACAGCTCTGTAAGGTATGGGAGAGGGAGTTGGACATTGAGATCTCTTCTGAAATATGAGAGGATATCCGGGAAAATGCAAGAAGGATCTCAAATTTGCAACAGGACCTTGAAATTGAAGATTCTCCACAGGGTCCATCTGGCCCCAGGCCACCTCAATAAATTTAAAGTGGAAGCATCTCCAATATGACCTAAATGTAAAGTGAGCATGGGCATGCTTACTCATTGTCTTTGGTCCTGCCATAGACTGCAGGCATATTGGAGTGCTGTGGTTGGCAAAATAGAGAGGGCCTTGGGGACAGAGATGGAGGTGGACCCGGTATCTCTTCTTGGCTTTGTTAATTCACTTTCATTAGGTACACATACAAAAACACTTTTCAGTATCCTCATGTTTTGTGCCAGAAAGAATATCCTATTAGTGTGGTTATTGGAAAATCCCCCGAGGCTGGCAAGCTGATGTAAGTTAGTCATGGGCACATCCCCTTGGACTTTCTTATGATTATGGTGCACCATAAAACTGAGAAGCCTTTTTTGGACTACCTCAGTACAGATTTGTCCGCCACACTAGTAACAGCCTTTATATAGCCATGACAAATCTATGTAATGGATTTGGTATCCAGAGGGGTGGAACTATGAACATATGAATAAACTTATGCATTCGATGATCGAGGGCTATTGCTTTGTTTTGCTGAGCTGTGTTATGGTTATTTTTATTGTTAAGATTTTTCTTTTTCAGCTTAGTTATTAGTTTTTATTTATGTAATTAGCAGGTTCATTTTTTAATATTAATTTGAATTGTTTGGTTTTGTATTTGTTGTCATATTCAAAAGAAAGAAAAATCCTTATTTTTAATAAAAATATATTTAAAAACAAAATGGTGAAACCTCACCCCTGCGTGACCCAAAACCAAAACTGGAAATTGCACAGACGATTGGTAACATTGCATCAATCAGCATTGTGACAGGAATGAATTGTTTTGCTGCAAGTAAGCATAAACAGCCGAGAAGTTTATAATCCCACACACAGCAACAGCTATCCTGACCAGGTCGACTCCTCAAGGACTGAGCTTTTCCAAAAAAAACAAGATTCCTCAAATCTCATTACAAGCATCTTGTGTGTTCACCAACATAGAATCCCTGTAGTGTGGAAGCAGACCATTCAGCCCACACCAACCCTCTGAAGAGCCACCCCCAACTTTATCCCTAAAACCCTGCATTTCCCATGGCTAATCCATCCAGCCTTCAAATCTTTTGATTGTGGGCAGAAACTGGAATACTGGGAGGAAATCCACACAGACACAGGGAGAATGTGCAAACTCCACACAGACAGTCATCTGAGGCTAGTATCAAACCCAGGTCCCTGGTATTGTGAGGCAGCAATGCTAACCACTAAACCACCACCTCCGTGGTTCAAGTGCATACTGATATTGTGGTTTGCTATCTCTGTGAGGATGCCATCTTGATAATTGAGTGATTCATGACACTCTGAAGGAGTTTGGAAAAAATCAGACTGGATTCCTAATGAATTTTAATTGTTCAAATCTGTCCACTTCCAGAACCTTTAAGCTAGGAATCGTTTCCTTACATTACAATTGTGGCTACACTTGAAAAGAATTTTCCTGGTTATAAAGTGCTTTGGGATATCCTGAGGGTGCAAAAAGGCGCTATATAAATACAAATCATTTTTATCCTGCAGACGCAGTGACTAATTAATGAAACAGATGTGCTAGTTGGTATCTCAACTATCTTCCCAAGAGCCCTTATATTTTTAAACGCAAGTGAATAGTCTTTTGTTTGTCTCATTAACTATTCCACATGTTATCTTGCTTTTGCGTAACCCTTAAATGTCATTCCTTAAAACAGTTTGCTATTTTCATTTGGGTTATTTCACGAACTCAACCCTTTTAACAATCTCTGTCTCAGTTAAAATTTGAAAATTATAAACACATTTGAAAGGTTTCCTGGCAATTACACATTGTTCTTGGTAGGTTGGAGGGTGGGGGGTGGGGTGGGAAATTATCAAAAATGTGTGCTGGGAAACCACTGAGATCAGATTTTTCTCTCTGAACAATTTTACTCCAACCAGAGTTAACTTCAGTTGAGTTTTAACCGACCTCAATGCATTTGGTGTGGTTCAGAACTATGGGAAAAAGCAGAGGAATTGGACGCCTGTAAAGAGCTAGCACAGACATGATGGGCTGAACAACCTCTGTCGGCACTGTAAGCAGGATAAAATTGAACAGCCCCAAAAATAAATGCAGGTTAGCACGCTGTTTCCTTCTGGTGAAGGCTGTAAGCCAACATATTATATCTCTCAGTGCTGATCTCGCTACTAAGGCACCAGCTGCCTAAGCAACAGAACTGCGTGAGGTCATAGAGTCACACAGCATGGAAACAGACCATTCAGTCTAACCAGTCCATGCCAGCCATAATCCCAAACTAAACTAGTCCCTGGGCTTGGCCCACATCCCTCTGAACATTTCTTATTCATATATTTACCCAAGTGTCTTTTAAATATTGTAAATGTACCTGCATCCACCACTTCATCTGGAAGTTCTTTCCACACATGATCCACTCTCTGTGTAAAAAAATTACCACTCATGTCTTTTTTAAATCTCACCTTAAAAATATGCCCCCTAGTCTTGAAACCCCCCACTGTAAGTAAAATACATTCACCTTATCTATACCCCTCATGTTTTTATAAACCTTCCTAAAGTCACCCCTCAACAGTTGGTATCACATAAGCCAGCGTTATAAAGGGGAGGTGCATTCTATCTGCAGCAACTGCCACAAGACGCAGGGAAAGCGCGGTGGAAACTGACTAATGAGTTAACAGTCAGAAAGGGTATTTTATAAATCTCCAACACAGCCCTGGAGTCGTTAGTACATAAGGAAAGAAGCTTCCCATTGTTAATGAATCAGGAAACCCGCCAAACAGTCTGAGAGGTCAATGGGAGCAGATAGCTATCACAATGAAAGGGCCTGGATGCAGTCATAAAAGAAATTCAATGATCTTGCATGAATGGTCAACACCAGTGAATTCATCTTCAATTGCTATACTCTGCCAAATGCATCAGGGGTTCTCATTCACTCCTCAATGCACTAAAGCCATTCTATCTTATTCATTCATGGGATATGGACATCACTGGCTGGGCCACTGCCCGTCCCTAGTTGCCAGTTGAGAATCACAGAATCACTACAGTTTCAATTCCACACTGACCCCCCCAAAGAGTAACCCACCCAAACCCATTCCCCTACCCTATTACTCGACATTTACCCCTGACTATCGCACCTAACCTACACATCCATGAACACTATGGGCAATTTAGCACAGTCAATTCACTTAACCTTCACATCTTTGGATTGTGGGAGAAAACTGGACCACCCAGAGGAAACCCACACAGACACGGGAGAATGTGCAACCTCCACATAGATAGCCGCCCGAGGCTGGAATTGAAACCAGGTCCCTGGCGCTATTGCGACATTGTGACCCAGCGACATTGAAGGAACAACAATATATTTCCAAGTCACGATGGTGAGTTGCATGTAAGGGAACGTGCAGTTGGTGGTGTCCCCATGTATCTGCTGCCCTTGTCCAGCAGATGGAAGTGTTTGTGGGTTTGTCTGAGGATCTTTGATGAATTTCTGCAGTGCATCTTGTAGATAGTACACACTGCTGCTACTGAGTGTTGGGTGGTGGAGGGAGTGGATGTTTGCAGATGTGGAGCTAACCAAGCGGGTTGTTTTGTACTGGATGGTGTCAATAGTAACTTTCAGGGTTTTGATAGTGGAGAATTCAGTGATGGTAACACCATTGCATATGAAGGAGCATTAGGTTAGATTATCTCTTATTGGAAATGGTCATTGTCTAGCATTTGTATGGTGTGAACATTACTTGCCACTTTTCAAACCAAGCCTAGATATTGTCTAGATCTTGTTGTGTTTGAACGTAGACTGCTTCAGCATCTGGGAGTTGCAAATGGTGCTGAACATTGTGAAATCATTGGCACTTCTAACCTTATGGTAGAGCAAAAGCCATTGATGAAACAGTTGAACACATGAAAATAAAAACTAGAAGCAGGAGTAAGTAATTCAGTCCCTTGAACCTGCTCCACCTTTTGATACAATCATAGCTGATCTCAATTGGTCCCAACTCCACTTTCCCGAATACTCTCCATAACCCTTTGACCGATTATTAATAAAACTCTGTCTATTTTAGGTTTGCTTAATGTCCCAGCATCTACTGCACTCTGGGGGAGTGAATTCCACAGATTCACAGCACTTTGAGAGAAGTAATTTTTTGTCAATTCTTATCCTACAACTATGACCTCTTGTAGATTGCCTCACATGAGGAAACATCCTCTCAACATCTACTTCTTAAATCCCCTTTGGCATCTTAAATACCTCAATTAGATCTCATTCTTCTATACTCCAGAGCTTATCGGCCTAAACTGTTCAATTTAAGACAAATTCCTCATCATTAGAAGCAACCTTCTCTGAACTGCCTCCCATACAGCCACACACCTCCTCAAGTAAAGAACTCAGAGTCATATGCAGTACTCCAAGTGAAGGCTGTTGGGCCTAGGAGACTAACTTGAGGAACACCTCCAGAGATGTCCAGGAACTGAGATTACTCACCTCCAATATCCACAACGATTTTCTTATGTGCCAGATATGACACCAACCAGTGGAGTGTTTGTCCCTGATTCCCATTGATGCCAGTTTTGCTTTGGCTCCTTGATACCAAGCTCACTCACTCGTCAATAGCCTTCTTCATACTACATTTATTTTTAATCAAAATCTCACATACCTTGCAAACTTCACGCCATGTCTCACAGCCTGCATAAACTGTGACAGGCACATGGCCCGAGCAGATTACCCTCTCACTGACAGGCATCCTCCCTCATGAAAAAAACGAGCTGGTGCAGGCCTCAAACACAGCAACATCTAATTGGTGTGAGAGAGTCATGGCTGCCTGACCTAAACTTGAAGGAAAAGACAGTGATCACTAACATTGCAGTGGACATGACAGAGACTGTTAGCAGTTGCTTCGCTGAATCCATTGAAGATGCTGATATGTTCATACCAACTCACATCCCACTGCCCCTCTCTGTCCCACATTTCTGTCTCAGCAGCTGATGAACGGGCAGTGATAGAAGAGCAGAAGGGCAGTGATGACGAAGAAAGATCTTGACTCCCTTGCCCCAGAAAGAGAGCTTACCCTTACTTCAGAGGAAAGCTTACAGACAGCATCAGTTTATGGTGGGAGACTAAGTACCACTGGATAGAAGGTAGTTTAGAGGGCAAGGTGGTGGCAAATCACCAGAGGGAGTTCAATTATAGGGGAGTCAGATGAATCAGAGCTGTTGCAGAGAGTTTGCTCAATGAAACTCTCAGTGTCTTGGCAAACCTGGCAGAAATGCTGCTGCCTCTGCCAAGGAGCAGGGAGGAGCTGGCATTAAGTTGGCACAGGACTCAGTATGGAGCTGGGTCCCTCACCTCTTGCATGACAATGCTAGCAGGGCCAGGCATTAGTGCCATATCCGCTGGCTGTTGCCTCCAAATGCAGCATAAGCAGATACCAGCTAATGTCAGTCTGCCTTAGTGAGGGCACAAACTGAGGGCATGACTGATCAGCTGCCAGCAGGCTCTTGACCACTGCCAGCTGATTCTAGTATCCAAAGAAGCTTGCAGCATCTTCCAGGAGTCTGACTGACTGTAAGAATCACGGAGGCACTACACCGGAGGAATGACAATAGAGCCTGCATCTGCCATCCTCTTTAGGGTGGCACGGTGGCTCAGTGGTTAGCACTGCTGCCTCACAGCACCAGGGTCCCAGGTTCAATTCCGGCCTCGGATGACTGTCTGTGTGGAGCTTGCACATTACCCCTGTGTCTGTGTGGGTTTCCTCCCACAGTCACAAAGATGTGCAGGTCAGGTGAATTGGCCATGCTAAATTGCCCATTAGTGTTAGGTGGGAAATGGGTCTGGGTGGGTTACTCTTCAGAGGGACTTGTTGGGCCGAAGGGCCTGTTTCCACACTGTAGGTAATCTAATCTAATCTAATCTCATGAATCCCCCACTCGTGCCTGTGCCCTGTTGCGTGCGTGTCTTGCCTGTCTGCCATCCCAGACCATTGCCTGTCTGGGGAGGGAGAGATGGTGTAGTCTGCCGTGAGCCCTTCCCAGGATTGAGCTGCTCGAGGTTATCCTGCTAGTAGATCCCCAGCACTCTTGATGTGTTCCCTGTTGAGTGCTATGGACTTCCTTCAGATCTGCTCTGGCACAGGAAGCAGTCTGTGGGACACTGACTGTGGGGCAATGTGGTTACCATGATACCATCACCCACCCCCTTGTAAACCACAATCAGTAAGGATTGGCAATATCCTCCACCATAATCCTCAACACCGGTGCACCACAAGTCTCAATCCCCTACAGTACTCCTTATACATTCATGACTGTGGCCAAATTTCCCCCCCAATTCCATTAACAAGTTTGCTGATGACACCACCATTGTAGGTCGGATCCCAAACGGCAATGAGATAGAATACTGAGTGCTTGGTGACATAGTGTAAAGACAACAATCTCTCTATCAACCTCAACAAAACAAAGGAGCTGATCATTGACTTCAGGAAGGGCATACTTCGACTACATCGATGGTGCTGAGGTTGAGCGTTTCAACTTCCTGAGAGTGACAATCACCAACGATCTGTCCTGGTCCACCCACGTCAATGCAACAGTCAGAAAACACAACAACACCCCTTCCTCATCAGGAGGTGAAGGAAATCCAGCTGGTCCTCCAAGATTTTGACCAATGTTTGTAGATGCACCATAAAAAGCATCCTATTTGGGTGCATCACAATGTGGTATGGAAACTTCGGTCCACTGACTCCATCTATACTCCCATGTCTCAGGAAAGCAACTGACATCATATAAGACCCAACCCCACTCCCCAGTTACACTTTCTTCCGTCCAATTCTATTGGGCAGAAGATGCATGCATGAACAGATTGAAGAACATTTTCTTCCCACTGTTATCAGACTTTTGAGTGGTCCTCTCAAATGTTAATTCTGATCTCTCTCTCTGCAACACTGTATAGATTAGATTACATTCCCTACAGTGTGGAAACAGGCCCTTCGGCCCAACTAGTCCACACCGACCCTCCGGAGAGTAACCCACCCAGATCCATTTCCCTCTGACTAATGCACCTAACGCTATGGGCAATTTAGCATGACCAATTCACCTGACCTGCACATCTTTGAACTATGGGAGGAAACCGGAGCACCCGGAGGAGACTCACACAGACACGGGAAGAATGTGCAAACTCCATACAGACAGTCATCCGAGGCTGGAATTGAAACTGGTACCCAGGTATTCTGCACTCTGCACTGCTACCTTGGTGCACTCTGATTGGCTTGGGAGTTTATTTCCATCCTGAAGCAACTCTCTTCAGCTGAATTCTCTGTCTCTGAGCTTATTGGGACTGGTTCTCAAGGAGGGGAGACTTGGACAAGCCAAATGACTAATACCTCGACAGAACTGGAATCACTGCACTGCTGGTAGTTTGCACATGCTAGTGAGGACAACTACAACTATAATAACTGTTTATTCACGGTCACCTCAAAATCCTAGAATTCCTTCTTTAACAGCAATGTGGGTCTACCTACAAAACACAGACGACAGCAGTTCAAGCAGGAGCTGATCATCATCTTCTCAAGGGCACTTAGGAACGGATACTTAATGCTGTTCCAGCCAATGCCGCCCATATCTCAAAGATGGATTTCAAACAACTTGAAACGAAATAAACTCTTTGCCTGTGGTGTTGGTCTTCAGATTAAATGCTGTCAATAATGACCCAGGGACACATCATTGAGTTAATTATCACTCGGGTTCATAGAAGAAGAGTCACTGCCCTCAGGGTCACATGTTATAAATGAAGTGGTAATATTTTTTTCAATCATACTTAGACCTGACTTCCATTTTGATCATCTTTGTGTAATGGCATGTTGCTGTTTAATATATGACCATATTGCTCAATATGTAGAAACCATACAGTCACATTATTTTCAATTTATTAATGTGATAATACTTACATTCTCTCTGGTTCGTGTTCTCGTCACTTGATATAATCTACAGTTTATATTTTCTTCGGTTTATTTTCTCTCTGGATTATGTTTATGATCTCTCTGGTTTATGTTCTCTCCGGTTTATGTTCTTTCCGGTTTATGGTCTCTCGGGTTTATGTTCTCTCCGGTTTATGATCTCTCCGGTTTATGATCTCTCTGGTTTATGATCTCTCTGGTTTATGTTCTCTCCGGTTTATGATCTCTCCGGTTTATGTTCTCTCTGGTTTATGATCTCTCTGGTTTATGATCTCTCAGGTTTATGTTCTCTCCGGTTTATGTTCTCTCCGGTTTATGATCTCTCTGGTTTATGATCTCTCCGGTTTATGTTCTCTCTGGTTTATGATCTCTCTGGTTTATGATCTCTCTGGTTTATGTTCTCTCCGGTTTATGTTCTTTCCGGTTTATGGTCTCTCGGGTTTATGTTCTCTCCGGTTTATGATCTCTCCGGTTTATGATCTCTCTGGTTTATGTTCTCTCCGGTTTATGATCTCTCCGGTTTATGTTCTCTCTGGTTTATGATCTCTCTGGTTTATGATCTCTCAGGTTTATGTTCTCTCCGGTTTATGTTCTCTCCGGTTTATGTTCTCTCTGGTTTATGATCTCTCCGGTTTATGATCTCTCTGGTTTATGTTCTCTCCGGTTTATGATCTCTCAGGTTTATGTTCTCTCCGGTTTATGATCTCCCCGGTTTATGATCTCTCAGGTTTATGTTCTCTCCGGTTTATGTTCTCTCCGGTTTATGTTCTCTCCGGTTTATGTTCTCTCCGGTTTATGATCTCTCAGGTTTATGTTCTCTCCGGTTTATGTTCTCTCAGGTTTATGTTCTCTCTGGTTTATGTTCTCACCGGTTTATGTTCTCTCTGGTTTATGTTCTCTCCGGTTTATGATCTCTCAGGTTTATGATCTCTCCGGTTTATGATCTCTCTGGTTTATGTTCTCTCCGGTTTAAGATCTCTCAGGTTTATGTTCTCTCAGGTTTATGTTCTCTCTGGTTTATGATCTCTCTGGTTTATGTTCTCTCCGGTTTATGATCTCTCTGGTTTATATTCTCTCTGGTTTATGTTCTCTCTGGTTTATGATCCCTCAGGTTTATGATCTCTCTGGTTTATGTTCTCTCAGGTTTATGTTCTCTCCGATTTATGTTCTCTCTGGTTTATGATCTCTCCGGTTTATGTTCTCTCCGGTTTATGTTCTCTCAGGTTTATGTTCTCTCCGATTTATGTTCTCTCTGGTTTATGATCTCTCCGGTTTATGATCTCTCCGGTTTATGATCTCTCGGGTTTATGATCTCTCCGGTTTATGTTCTCTCGGGTTTATGTTCTCTCCAGTTTGTGTTCTCTCTGGTTTTTGTTCTCTCCGGTTTATGTTCTCTCTGGTTTATGTTCTGTCCGGTTTATGGTCTCTCCGGTTTATGTTCTCTCCGGTTTATGATCTCTCCGGTTTATGATCTCTCTGGTTTACATTCTCTCTGGTTTTTGTTCTCTCCGGTTTATGTTCTCTCCGGTTTATGATCTCTCTGGTTTATGTTCTCTCCGGGTTATGATCTCTCTGGTTTATGTTCTCTCAGGTTTATGTTCTCTCTGGTTTATGTTCTCTCCGGTTTATGATCTCTCTGGTTTACGTTCTCTCTGGTTTATGTTCTCTCCGGTTCATGATCGGTCTGGTTTATGATCTCTCCGGTTTATGATCTCTCCGGTTTATGTTCTCTCTGTTTTATGATCTCTCGGGTTTATGTTCTCTCCGGTTTATAATCTCTTCGGTTTATGATCTCTCAGGTTTATGTTCTCTCAGGTTTATGAACTCTCCGGTTGATGTTCTCTCCAGTTTATGTTCTCTCAGGTTTATGTTCTCTCCGGTTTATGTTCTCTCCGGTTTATGATCTCTCCGGTTTATATTCCCTCCGGTTTATGATCTCTCCGGTTTATGATCTCTCGGGTTTATGTTCTCTCCGGTTTATGATCTCTCGGGTTTATGTTCTCTCCGGTTTATGATCTCTCCGGTTTATGTTCTCTCTGGTTTATGAACTCTCCGGTTGATGTTCTCTCCAGTTTATGTTCTCTCAGGTTTATGATCTCTCCGGTTTATGTTCTCTCCGGTTTATGTTCTCTCTGGTTAATGATCTCTCCGGTTTATATTCCCTCCGGTTTATGTTCTCTCCGGTTTATGATCTCTCCGGTTTATGATCTCTCGGGTTTATGTTCTCTCCGGTTTATGATCTCTCCGGTTTACGGTCTCTCTGGTTCATGATCTCTCCGGTTTATGATCTCTCCGGTTTATGATCTCTCCGGTTTATGATCTTTCCAGTTTATGTTCTCTCCGGTTTATGTTCTCTCGGGTTTATGTTCTCTCCGGTTCATGATCTCTCCGGTTTATGTTCTCACTGGTTTATGATCTCTCCGGTTTATGATCTCTCTGGTTTATGTTCTCTCTGGTTTATGATCTCTCTGGTTTATGATCTCTCCGGTTTATGTTCTCTCCGGTTTATGATCTCTCTGGTTCATGTTCTCTCCGGTTTATGATCTCTCTGGTTTATGTTCTCTCCGGTTTATGATCTCTCTGGTTTATGATCTCTCCGGTTTATGTTCTCTCCGGTTTATGATCTCTCCGGTTTATGTTCTCTCCGGTTTATGTTCTCTCCGGTTTATGATCTCTCCGGTTTATATTCCCTCCGGTTTATGTTCTCTCCGGTTTATGTTCTCTCCGGTTTATGTTCTCTCCGGTTTATGATCTCTCTGGTTCATGTTCTCTCCGGTTTATGATCTCTCTGGTTTATGTTCTCTCCGGTTCATGATCTCTCTTTATTATGATCTCTCGGGTTTATGTTCTCTCCGGTTTATAATCTCTCCGGTTTATGATCTCTCTGGTTTATGTTCTCTCTGGTTTATGTTCTCTCTGGTTTATGTTCTCTCCGGTTTATGTTCTCTCTTTATTATGATCTCTCGGGTTTATGTTCTCTCCGGTTTATAATCTCTCCGGTTTATAATCTCTCCGGTTTATGTTCTTTCCGGTTTATGGTCTCTCGGGTTTATGTTCTCTCCGGTTTATGATCTCTCCGGTTTATGATCTCTCTGGTTTATGATCTCTCTGGTTTATGTTCTCTCCGGTTTATGATCTCTCCGGTTTATGTTCTCTCTGGTTTATGATCTCTCTGGTTTATGATCTCTCAGGTTTATGTTCTCTCCGGTTTATGTTCTCTCCGGTTTATGTTCTCTCTGGTTTATGATCTCTCCGGTTTATGATCTCTCTGGTTTATGTTCTCTCCGGTTTATGATCTCTCAGGTTTATGTTCTCTCCGGTTTATGATCTCCCCGGTTTATGATCTCTCAGGTTTATGTTCTCTCCGGTTTATGTTCTCTCCGGTTTATGTTCTCTCCGGTTTATGTTCTCTCTGGTTTATGTTCTCTCTGGTTTATGTTCTCTCCGGTTTATGATCTCTCAGGTTTATGTTCTCTCCGGTTTATGTTCTCTCCGGTTTATGTTCTCTCTGGTTTATGTTCTCACCGGTTTATGTTCTCTCTGGTTTATGTTCTCTCCGGTTTATGATCTCTCAGGTTTATGATCTCTCCGGTTTATGATCTCTCTGGTTTATGTTCTCTCCGGTTTAAGATCTCTCTGGTTTATGTTCTCTCAGGTTTATGTTCTCTCTGGTTTATGATCTCTCTGGTTTATGTTCTCTCCGGTTTATGATCTCTCTGGTTTATATTCTCTCTGGTTTATGTTCTCTCTGGTTTATGATCCCTCAGGTTTATGATCTCTCTGGTTTATGTTCTCTCAGGTTTATGTTCTCTCCGATTTATGTTCTCTCTGGTTTATGATCTCTCCGGTTTATGTTCTCTCCGGTTTATGTTCTCTCAGGTTTATGTTCTCTCCGATTTATGTTCTCTCTGGTTTATGATCTCTCCGGTTTATGATCTCTCCGGTTTATGATCTCTCGGGTTTATGATCTCTCCGGTTTATGTTCTCTCGGGTTTATGTTCTCTCCAGTTTGTGTTCTCTCTGGTTTTTGTTCTCTCCGGTTTATGTTCTCTCTGGTTTATGTTCTGTCCGGTTTATGGTCTCTCCGGTTTATGTTCTCTCCGGTTTATGATCTCTCCGGTTTATGATCTCTCTGGTTTACATTCTCTCTGGTTTTTGTTCTCTCCGGTTTATGTTCTCTCCGGTTTATGATCTCTCTGGTTTATGTTCTCTCCGGTTTATGATCTCTCTGGTTTATGTTCTCTCAGGTTTATGTTCTCTCTGGTTTATGTTCTCTCCGGTTTATGATCTCTCTGGTTTACGTTCTCTCTGGTTTATGTTCTCTCCGGTTCATGATCGGTCTGGTTTATGATCTCTCCGGTTTATGATCTCTCCGGTTTATGTTCTCTCTGTTTTATGATCTCTCGGGTTTATGTTCTCTCCGGTTTATAATCTCTTCGGTTTATGATCTCTCCGGTTTATGTTCTCTCAGGTTTATGAACTCTCCGGTTGATGTTCTCTCCAGTTTATGTTCTCTCAGGTTTATGTTCTCTCCGGTTTATGTTCTCTCCGGTTTATGATCTCTCCGGTTTATATTCCCTCCGGTTTATGATCTCTCCGGTTTATGATCTCTCGGGTTTATGTTCTCTCCGGTTTATGATCTCTCGGGTTTATGTTCTCTCCGGTTTATGATCTCTCCGGTTTATGTTCTCTCTGGTTTATGAACTCTCCGGTTGATGTTCTCTCCAGTTTATGTTCTCTCAGGTTTATGATCTCTCCGGTTTATGTTCTCTCCGGTTTATGTTCTCTCTGGTTAATGATCTCTCCGGTTTATATTCCCTCCGGTTAATGTTCTCTCCGGTTTATGATCTCTCCGGTTTATGATCTCTCGGGTTTATGTTCTCTCCGGTTTATGATCTCTCCGGTTTACGGTCTCTCTGGTTCATGATCTCTCCGGTTTATGATCTCTCCGGTTTATGATCTCTCCGGTTTATGATCTTTCCAGTTTATGTTCTCTCCGGTTTATGTTCTCTCGGGTTTATGTTCTCTCCGGTTCATGATCTCTCCGGTTTATGTTCTCACTGGTTTATGATCTCTCCGGTTTATGATCTCTCTGGTTTATGTTCTCTCTGGTTTATGATCTCTCTGGTTTATGATCTCTCCGGTTTATGTTCTCTCCGGTTTATGATCTCTCTGGTTCATGTTCTCTCCGGTTTATGATCTCTCTGGTTTATGTTCTCTCCGGTTTATGATCTCTCTGGTTTATGATCTCTCCGGTTTATGTTCTCTCCGGTTTATGATCTCTCCGGTTTATGTTCTCTCCGGTTTATGTTCTCTCCGGTTTATGATCTCTCCGGTTTATATTCCCTCCGGTTTATGTTCTCTCCGGTTTATGTTCTCTCCGGTTTATGTTCTCTCCGGTTTATGATCTCTCTGGTTCATGTTCTCTCCGGTTTATGATCTCTCTGGTTTATGTTCTCTCCGGTTCATGATCTCTCTTTATTATGATCTCTCGGGTTTATGTTCTCTCCGGTTTATAATCTCTCCGGTTTATGATCTCTCTGGTTTATGTTCTCTCTGGTTTATGTTCTCTCTGGTTTATGTTCTCTCCGGTTTATGTTCTCTCTTTATTATGATCTCTCGGGTTTATGTTCTCTCCGGTTTATAATCTCTCCGGTTTATAATCTCTCAGGTTTATGTTCTCTCTGGTTTATGATCTCTCTGGTTTATGTTCTCTCCGGTTTATGTTCTCTCTGGTTTATGTTCTCTCTGGTTTATGTTCTCTCGGGTTTATGTTCTCTCCGGTTTATGTTCTCTCTGGTTTATGTTCTCTCTGGTTTATGTTCTCTCGGGTTTATGTTCTCTCCGGTTTATGGTCTCTCGGGTTTATGTTCTCTCCGGTTTACGATCTCTCCGGTTTATGATCTCTCCGGTTTATGTTCTCTCTGGTTTATGATCTCTCTGGTTTATGATCTCTCTGGTTTATGTTCTCTCTGGTTTATGTTCTCTCTGGTTTATGTTCTGTCCGGTTTATGTTCTCTCCGGTTTATGTTCTCTCTGGTTTATGATCTCTCCGGTTTATGATCTCTCAGGTTTATGTTCTCTTTGGTTTATGTTCTCTCCGGTTTATGATCTCTCTGGTTTAAGATCTCTCTGGTTTATGATCTCTCCGGTTTATGTTCTCTCTGGTTTATGTTCTCTCTGGTTTATGATCTCTCCGTTTTATGATCTCGGTGGTTTATGTTGTCTCTGGTTTATGACCTCTCCGGTTTATGATCTCTCTGGATTATGATCTCTCCGGTTTATGTTCTCTCTGGTTTATGTTCTCTCTGGATAATGATCTCTCCGGTTTATGATCTCTCCGGTTTATGTTCTCTCCGGTTTATGTTCTCTCTGGTTTATGATCTCTCCGGTTTATGATCTCTCTGGTTTATGTTCTCTCTGGATAATGATCTCTCCGGTTTATGTTCTCTCCGGTTTATGTTCTCTCTGGATAATGATCTCTCCGGTTTATGATCTCTCCGGTTTATGTTCTCTCCGGTTTATGTTCTCTCTGGTTTATGATCTCTCCGGTTTATGATCTCTCTGGTTTATGTTCTCTCTGGATAATGATCTCTCCGGTTTATGTTCTCTCCGGTTTATGTTCTCTCTGGTTTATGTTCTCTCTGGTTTATGGTCTCTCCGGTTTATGATCTCTCGGGTTTATGTTCTCTCTGGTTTATGTTCTCTCCGGTTTATGATCTCTCCTGTTTATGTTCTCTCCGGTTTATGATCTCTCTGGTTTATGATCTCTCCGGTTTATGATCTCTCGGGTTTATGTTCTCGCCGGTTTATGATCTCTCCGGTTTATGATCTCTCCGGTTTATTTTCTCTCCGGTTTATTTTCTCTCCGGTTCATGATCTCTCCGGTTTATGATCTCTCAGGTTTATCTTCTCTCCCGGGTTTATGATCTCTCCGGTTTATGATCTCTCGGGTTTATTTTCTCTCCGGTTCATGATCTCTCCGGTTTATGTTCTCTCCGGTTTATGTTCTCTCAGGTTTATGATCTCTCCGGTTTATGATCTCTCCGGTTTATGTTCTCTCCGGTTTATGTTCTCTCTGGTTTATGATCTCTCTGGTTTATGTTCTCTCTGGTTTATGTTCTCTCAGGTTTATGTTCTCTTCGGTTTATGTTCTCTCTGGTTTATGAACTCTCTGGTTTATATTCTCTCCGGTTTATGTTCTCTCCGGTTTATGATCTCTCCGGTTTATGATCTCTCCGGTTTATGTTCTCTCCGGTTTATGATCTCTCCGGTTTATGATCTCTCCGGTTTATGTTCTCTCCGGTTTATGATCTCTCGGGTTTATGATCTCTCCGGTTTATGATCTCTCCGGTGTATATTCTCTCCGGTTTATGATCTCTCCGGTTTATGATCTCTCCTGTTTATGAATTCTCTGGTTTATGTTCTCTCCGGTTTATGATCTCTCCGGTTTATGATCTCTCCGGTTTATGAACTCTCTGGTTTATGTTCTCTCCGGTTTATGATCTCTCCGGTTTATGATCTCTCCGGTTTATGATCTCTCCGGTTTATGTTCTCTCCGGTTTATGATCTCTCCGGTTCATGATCTCTCTGGTTTATGTTTTCTCTGGTTTATGATCTCTCCGGTTTATGTTCTCTCCGGTTTATGATCTCTCCGGTTTATGATCTCTCCGGTTTATGATCTCTCGGGTTTATGTTCTCTCCGGTTTATGTTCTCTCAGGTTTATGATCTCTTCGGTTTATGTTCTCTCCGGTTTATGACCTCTCTGGTTTATGATCTCTCCGGTTAATGATCTCACCGGTTTATGATCTCTCCGGTTTATGATCTCACCGGTTTATGATCTCTCCGATTTATGTTCTCTCTGGTTTATGGTCTCTCCGGTTTATGATCTCTCCGGTTTATGATCTCTCGTGTTTATGATCTCTCCGGTTTACGTTCTCTCTGGTTTATGTTCTCTCTGTTTTATGATCTCTCGGGTTTATGTTCTCTCCGGTTTATGTTCTCTCCGGTTTATGATCTCACCGGTTTATGATCTCGCGGGTTTATGTTCTCTCCGGTTTATGATCTCTCCAGTTTATGTTCTCTCCGGTTTACGTTCCCTCTGGTTTATGTTCTATCTGGTTTATGTTCTCTCTGTTATATGATCTCTCCAGTTTATGTTCTCTCCGGTTTATGTTCTCTCCGGTTTATATTCTCTCCGGTTTATGATCTCACCGGTTTATGATCTCGCGGGTTTATGTTCTCTCCGGTTTATGATCTCTCCAGTTTATGTTCTCTCCGGTTTACGTTCTCTCTGGTTTATGTTCTATCTGGTTTATGTTCTCTCCGGTTTATGATCTCTCCGGTTTATGTTCTCTCCGGTTTATGATCTCTCCGGTTTATGATCTCTCTGGTTTACGTTCTCTCCGGTTTATGATCTCTCCGGTTTATGTTCTCTCCGGTTTATGATCTCTCTGGTTTATGTTCTCTCTGGTTTATGTTCTCTCCGGTTTATGTTCTCTCCGGTTTATGATCTCTCCGGTTTACGTTCTCTCCGGTTTATGATCTCTCCGGTTTATGTTCTCTCCGGTTTATGTTCTCTCCGGTTTGTGATCTCTCGGGTTTATGTTCTCTCCGGTTTATGATCTCTCCAGTTTATGATCTCTCCGGTTTACGTTCTCTCCGGTTTATGTTCTCTCCGGTTTATGTTCTCTCCGGTTTATGATCTCTCCGGTTTACGTTCTCTCCGTTTTCTGTTCTCTCCGGTTTATGATCTCTCCGGTTTACGTTCTCTCCGGTTTATGTTCTCTCCGGTTTATATTCTCTCCGGTTTATGATCTCTCCGGTTTATGTTCTCTCTGGTTTATGTTCTCTCCGGTTTATGATTTCTCCGGTTTATGATCTCTCCGGTTTACGTTCTCTCCGGTTTATGTTCTCTCCGGTTTATGATCTCTCCGGTTTACGTTCTCTCCGGTTTATGTTCTCTCCGGTTTATGATCTCTCCGGTTTATGTTCTCTCCGGTTTATGTTCTCTCCGGTTTATGGTCTCTCCGGTTCATGATCTCTCTGGTTTATGTTGTCTCCGGTTTATGTTCTCTCTGGTTTATGTTCTCTCCGGTTTATGATCTCTCCGGTTTATGATCTTTCCGGTTTATGTTCTCTCTGGTTTATGTTCTCTCCGGTTTATGATCTCTCCGGTTTATGTTCTCTCCGGTTTATGTTCTCTCCGGTTTATGATCTCTCCGGTTTACGTTCTCTCCGGTTTATGTTCTCTCCGGTTTATGATCTCTCCGGTTTCTCATCTCTCTGGTTTATGTTGTGTCTGGTTTATGATCTCTCCGGTTTATGATCTCTCCGGTTTATGATCTCTCTGGTTTATGTTCTCGCCGGTTTATGGTCTCTCAGGTTTATGTTCTCTCTGGTTTATGTTCTCTCCGGTTTATGATCTCTCCGGTTTATGATCTCTCCGGTTTATGATCTCTCTGGTTTATGATCTCTCCGGTTTATGATCTCTCCGGTTTATGTTCTCTCCGGTTTATGTTCTCTCCGGTTCATGATCTCACCGGTTTATGATCTCTCTGGTTTATGATCTCTCCGGTTTATGTTCTCTCTGGTTTATGATCTCTCCGGTTTACGTTCACTCCGGTTTACGTTCTCTCCGGTTTATGATCTCTCGGGTTTATGATCTCTCCGGTTTACGTTCTCTCCGGTTTATGTTCTCTCCGGTTTATGATCTCTCCGGTTTATGATCTCTCCGGATTATGTTGTCTGGTTTATGTTCTCTCAGGTTTATGATCTCTCGGGTTTACGTTCTCTCTGGTTTATGTTCTCTCTGTTTTATGATCTCTCGGGTTTATGTTCTCTCCGGTTTATGTTCTCTCCGGTTTATGATCTCTCCGGTTTACGTTCTCTCTGGTTTATGTTCTCTCTGTTTTATGATCTCTCTGGTTTATGATCTCTCCAGTTTACGTTCTCTCTGGTTTATGATCTCTCCGGTTTATGTTCTCTCCGGTTTATGTTCTCTCCGGTTTATGATCTCTCGGATTTATGTTCTCTCCGGTTTATGTTCTCTCAGGTTTATGATCTCTTCGGTTTATGTTCTCTCCGGTTTATGACCTCTCTGGTTTATGTTCTCTCTGGTTTATGATCTCTCCGGTTTATGATCTCTCCGGTTTATGATCTCTCCGGTTTATGATCTCTCCGGTTTATGTTCTCTCAGGTTTATGTTCTCTCCGGTTTATGATCTGTCGGGTTTACGTTCTCTCTGGTTTATGTTCTCTCTGTTTTATGATCTCTTGGGTTTATGTTCTCTCCGGTTTATGTTCTCTCCGGTTCATGGTCTTTCCGGTTCATGATCTCTCCGGTTTATGTTCTCTCCGGTTTATGATCTCTCGGGTTTATGTTCTCTCCGGTTTATGTTCTCTCTGGTTTATGATCTCTTCGGTTTATGTTCTCTCCGGTTTATGACCTCTCTGGTTTATGTTCTCTCTGGTTTATGATCTCTCCGGTTTATGATCTCTCCGGTTTATGATCTCTCCGGTTTATGATCTCTCTGGTTTATGATTTCTCCGGTTTATGATCTCTCGGGTTTACGTTCGCTCTGGTTTATGTTCTCTCTGTTTTATGATCTCTCGGGTTTATGTTCTCTCCGGTTTATGTTCTCTCCGGTTTATGATCTTTCCGGTTCATGATCTCTCCGGTTTATGTTCTCTCCGGTTTATGATCTCTCGGTTTTATGTTCTCTCCGGTTTATGTTCTCTCTGGTTTATGATCTCTTCGGTTTATGTTCTCTCCGGTTTATGACCTCTCTGGTTTATGTTCTCTCTGGTTTATGTTCTCTCCGGTTTATGAACTCTCCGGTTTAAGATCTCTCCGGTTTATGATCTCGCGGGTTTATGTTCTCTCCGGTTTATGATCTCTCCAGTTTATGTTCACTCCGGTTTACGTTCTCTATGGTTTATGATCTCTCTGGTTTATGTTCTCTCTGGTTTATGTTCTCACCGGTTTATGATCTCTCCGGTTTATGATCTCTCTGGTTTACGTTCTTTCCGGTTTATGATCTCTCCGGTTTATGTTCTCTCCGGTTTATGTTCTCTCCGGTTTATGATCTCTCTGGTTTATGTTCTCACCGGTTTATGATCTCTCCGGTTTACGTTCTCTCCGGTTTATGATCTCTCCGGTTTATGTTCTCTCCGGTTTATGTTCTCTCCGGTTTATGATCTCTCCGGTTTACGTTCTCTCCGGTTTATGTTCTCTCCGGTTTATGATCTCTCCGGTTTATGTTCTCTCCGGTTTATGTTCTCTCCGGTTTATGATCTCTCGGGTTTATGTTCTCTCCGGTTTATGATCTCTCCAGTTTATGATCTCTCCGGTTTACGTTCTCACCGGTTTATGTTCTCTCCGGTTTATGTTCTCTCCGGTTTATGATCTCTCCGGTTTACGTTCTCTCCGGTTTATGTTCTCTCCGGTTTATGATCTCTCCGGTTTACGTTCTCTCCGGTTTATGTTCTCTCCGGTTTATGTTCTCTCCGGTTTATGATCTCTCCGGTTTACGTTCTCTCCGGTTTATGTTCTCTCCGGTTTATGATCTCTCCGGTTTACGTTCTCTCCGGTTTATGTTCTCTCCGGTTTATGATCTCTCCGGTTTACGTTCTCTCCGGTTTATGTTCTCTCCGGTTTATGATCTCTCCGGTTTACGTTCTATCCGGTTTATGTTCTCTCCGGTTTATGATCTCTCCGGTTTATGATCTCTCAGGTTTATGTTCTCTCCGGTTTATGATCTCTCCGGTTTATGATCTCTCCGGTTTATGGTCTCTCCGGTTTATGATCTTTCCGGTTTATGTTCTCTCCGGTTTACTTTCTCTCCGGTTTATGTTCTATCTGGTTTATGTTCTCTCTGTTTTATTATCTCTCCGGTTTATGTTCTCTCCGGTTTATGTTCTTTCCGTTTATATTCTCTCCGGTTTATGATCTCACCGGTTTATGATCTCGCGGGTTTATGTTCTCTCCGGTTTATGATCTCTCCAGTTTATGTTCTCTCCGGTTTACGTTCTCTGGTTTATGTTCTATCTGGTTTATGTTCTCTCCGGTTCATGATCTCTCCGGTTTATGTTCTCTCCGGTTTATGATTTCTCTGGTTAATGTTCTCTCTGGTTTATGTTCTCACCGGTTTATGATCTCTCCGGTTTATGATCTCTCTGGTTTACGTTCTCTCTGGTTTATGTTCTCTCCGGTTTATGATCTCTCTGGTTTACGTTCTCTCTGGTTTATGTTCTCTCCGGTTTATGATCTCTCCGGTTTACGTTCTCTCCGGTTTATGTTCTCTCCGGTTTATGATCTCTCCGGTTTACGTTCTCTCCGGTTTATGTTCTCTCCGGTTTATGATCTCTCCGGTTTATGTTCTCTCCGGTTTATGTTCTCTCCGGTTTATGATCTCTCCAGTTTATGATCTCTCGGGTTTATGTTCTCTCCGGTTTATGATCTCTCCAGTTTATGTTCTCTCCGGTTTACGGTCTCTCTGGTTTATGATCTCTCCGGTTTATGTTCTCTCCGGTTTATGATCTCTCCGGTTTATGATCTTTCCGGTTTATATTCTCTCCGGTTTATGTTCTCTCTGGTTTGTGATCTCCCCGGTTTATGTTCACTCCGGTTTATGATCTCTCTGGTTTACGTTCTCTCTGGTTTATGTTCTCTCCGGTTTATGATCTCTCCGGTTTATGTTCTCTCCGGTTTATGTTCTCTCCGGTTTATGTTCTCTCCGGTTTATGATCTCTCCGGTTTATGTTCTCTCCGCTTTATGTTCTCTCCGGTTTATGTTCTCTCTGGTTTATGTTCTCGCTGGTTTATGTTCTCTCCGGTTTATGATCTCTCCCGATTATGATCTCTCCGGTTTCTGTTCTCTCTGGTTTATGATCTCTCGGGTTTATGTTCTCTCCGGTTTATGTTCTCTCCGGTTTATGATCTCTCCGGTTTATGATCTCTCCGGTTTATGATCTTTCCGGTTTATGATCTCTCTGGTTTATGATCTCTCTGGTTTATGTTCTCTCCGGTTTATGATCTCTCCGATTTATGTTCTCTCCGGTTTATGATCTTTTCGGTTTAGGTTCTCTCCGGTTTATGATCTCTCCGGTTCATGTTCTCTCCGGTTTATGTTCTCTCCGGTTTATGATCTCTCTGGTTTATGTTCTCTCTGGTGTATGTTCTCTCCGGTTTATGATCTCTCCGGTTTATGTTCTCTCCGGTTTATGTTCTCTCCGGTTTATGTTCTCTCCGGTTTACGTTCTCTCCGGTTTATGTTCTCTCCGGTTTATGATCTCTCCGGTTTATGTTCTCTCCGGTTTATGATCTCTCCGGTTTATGATCTCTCCGGTTTCTTTTCTCTCTGTTTTATGATCTCTCGGGTTTATGTTCTCTCCGGTTTATAATCTCTCCGGTTTATGATCTCTCCGGTTTATGTTCTCTCTGGTTTATGATCTCTCAGGTTTATGATCTCTCCGGTTTATGTTCTCTCTGGTTTATGTTCTCTCTGTTTTATGATCTCTCGGGATTATGTTCTCTCCGGTTTATAATCTCTCCGGTTTATGTTCTCTCTGTTTTATGATCTCTCGTGTTTATGTTCTCTCCGGTTTATAATCTCTCCGGTTTATGTTCTCTCTGGTTTATGATCTCTCTGGTTTATGTTCTCTCCAGTTTATGTTCTCTCAGGTTTATGATCTCTCCGGTCTATGTTCTCTCCGGTTTATGTTCTCTCCGGTTTATGTTCTCTCCAGTTTATGATCTCTCAGGTTTATGATCTCTCCGGTTTATGTTCTCTCCGGTTTTTGATCTCTCCGGTTTATGTTCTCTCCGGTTTATGTTCTCTCCGGTTTTTGATCTCTCCGGTTTATATTCCCTCCGGTTTATGTTCTCTCTGTTTTATGATCTCTCCGGTTTATGTTCTCTCCTGTTTATGATCTCTCCGGTTTATGTTCTCTCCGGTTTATGTTCTCCCTGGTTTATGTTGTCACTGTTTTATGATCTCTCCGGTTTATGTTCTCTCCTGTTTATGATCTCTCCGGTTTATGTTCTCTCCGGTTTATGTTCTCTCTGGTTTATGTTGTCTCTGGTTTATGATCTCTCCGGTTTATGATCTCTCCGGTTTATGATCATTCCGGTTTATTATCTCTCGGGTTTATGTTCTCTCCGGTTTATGTTCTCTCTGGTTTTTGTTCTCTCTGGTTTATGTTCTCTCTGGTTTATGACCTCTCCGGTTTATGATCTCTCCGGTTTATGAACTCTCCGGTTTATTTTCTCTCCGGTTTATGATCTCTCCGGTTTATGATCTCTCCGGTTTATGATCATTCCGGTTTATGATCTCTCAGGTTTATGATCTCTCTGGTTTATGTTCTCTCGGGTTTATGATCTCTCCGGTTTATGATCTCTCGGGTTTATGAACTCTCCGGTTTATGTTCTCTCCGGTTTATGATCTCTCCGGTTTATGTTCTCTCCGGTTTATGATCTCTCCGGTTTATGATCTCTCCGGTTTATGTTCTCTCTGGTTTATGTTCTCTCCGGTTTATGTTCTCTCTGGTTTATGATCTCTCCGGTTTATGTTCTCTCTGGTTTATGTTCTCTCTGGTTTAAGATCTCTCCGGTTTATGATCTCTCCGGTTTATGATCTCTCTGGTTTATGTTCTCTCAGGTTTATGAACTCTCTGGTTTATGTTCTCTCTGGTTTATGATCTCTCTGGTTTATGAACTCTCTGGTTTATGATCACTCCGGTTTATGATCTCTCCGGTTAATGTTCTCTCTGGTTTATGATCTCTCCGGTTTATGATCTCTCCGGTTTATGTTCTCTCTGGTTTATGATCTCTCTGGTTTATGATCTCTCCGGTTTATGTTCTCTCCGGTTTATGATCTCTCTGGTTTATGTTTTCTCCGGTTTATAATCTCTCCGGATTATGATCTCTCGGGTTTATGTTCTCTCCGGTTTATGTTCTCTCCGGTTTATGATCTCTCTGGTTTATGATCTCTCCGGTTTATGTTATCTCTTGTTTATGTTCTCTCCGGTTTATGTTCTCTCCGGTTTATGTTCTCTCCGGTTTATGATCTCTCGGGTTTATCATCTCTCCGGTTTATAATCTCTCGGGTTTATGATCTCTCCGGTTTATGATCTCTCCGGTTTATGTTCTCTCCGGTTTATGTTCTCTCCGGTGTATGTTATCTCCGGTTTATGTTATCTCCGGTTTATGATCTCTCCGGTTTATGTTCTATCCGGTTTATGTTCTCTCCGGTTTATGTTATCTCCGGTTTATGTTCTCTCCGGTTTATGATCTCTCCGGTTTATGATCTCTCCGGTTTATGTTCTCTCCGGTTTATGATCTCTCCGGTTTATGTTCTCTCCGGTGTATGTTATCTCCGGTTTATGTTCTCTCCCGTTTATGTTCTCTCCGGTTTATGTTCTCTCCGGTTTACGTTCTCTCTGGTTTATGTTCTCTCTGTTTTATGATCTCTCGGGTTTATGTTCTCTCCGGTTTATGTTCTCTCCGGTTTATGATCTCACCGGTTTATGATCTCGCGGGTTTATGTTCTCTCCGGTTTATGATCTCTCCAGTTTATGTTCTCTCCGGTTTACGTTCTCTCTGGTTTATGTTCTATCTGGTTTATGTTCTCTCTGTTTTATGATCTCTCCGGTTTATGTTCTCTCCGGTTTATGTTCTCTCCGGTTTATATTCTCTCCGGTTTATGATCTCACCGGTTTATGATCTCGCGGGTTTATGTTCTCTCCGGTTTATGATCTCTCCAGTTTATGTTCTCTCCGGTTTACGTTCTCTCTGGTTTATGTTCTATCTGGTTTATGTTCTCTCCGGTTTATGATCTCTCCGGTTTATGTTCTCTCCGGTTTATGATCTCTCTGGTTTATGTTCTCTCTGGTGTATGATCTCTCCGGTTTATGTTCTCTCCGGTTTATGTTCTCTCCGGTTTATGATCTCTCCGGTTTACGTTCTCTCCGGTTTATGTTCTCTCCGGTTTATGATCTCTCCGGTTTATGTTCTCTCCGGTTTATGTTCTCTCCGGTTTATGATCTCTCCGGTTTATGTTCTCTCCGGTTTATGATCTCTCCAGTTTATGATCTCTCCGGTTTATGATCTCTCCGGTTTATGATCTCTCGGGTTTATGTTCTCTCCGGTTTACGTTCTCTCCGGTTTATGTTCTCTCCGGTTTATGATCTCTCCGGTTTACGTTCTCTCCGGTTTATGTTCTCTCCGGTTTATGTTCTCTCCGGTTTATGATCTCTCTGGTTTACGTTCTCTCCGGTTTATGTTCTCTCCGGTTTATGTTCTCTCCGGTTTATGTTCTCTCCGGTTTATGATCTCTCCGGTTTACGTTCTCTCCGGTTTATGTTCTCTCCGGTTTATGTTCTCTCCGGTTTATGATCTCTCCGGTTTATGTTCTCTCTGGTTTGTGTTCTCTCCGGTTTATGATCTCTCCGGTTTATGATCTCTCGGGTTTATGTTCTCTCCGGTTTATGTTCTCTCCGGTTTATGGTCTCTCCGGTTCATGATCTCTCTGGTTTATGATCTCTCCGGTTTATGATCTCTCGGGTTTATGTTCTCGCCGGTTTATGATCTCTCCGGTTTATGATCTCTCCGGTTTATTTTCTCTCCGGTTTATGTTCTCTCAGGTTTATGATCTCTCTGGTTTATGTTGTCTCTGGTTTATGATCTCTCCGGTTTATGTTGTCTCTGGTTTATGATCTCTCCGGTTTATGATCTCTCGGGTTTATGTTCTCTCCGGTTTATGATCTCTCGGGTTTATTTTCTCTCCGGTTTATGTTCTCTCAGGTTTATGATCTCTCCGGTTTATGGTCTCTCCGGTTCATGATCTCACCGGTTTATGATCTCTCCGGTTTATGTTCTTTCTGGTTTACGTTCTCTCTGGTTTACGTTCTCTCTGGTTTATGTTCTCTCCGGTTTATGTTCTCTCCGGTTTATGATCTCTCCGGTTTATGTTCTCTCTGGTTTATGATCACTGCGGTTTACGTTCTTTCTGGTTTATGTTCTCTCTGGTTTATGTTCTCTCCGGTTTATGTTCTCTCCGGTTTATGATCTCTCCGGTTTATGTTCTCTCCTGTTTATGATCTCTCCGGTTTATGTTCTCTCCGGTTTATGTTCTCCCTGGTTTATGTTGTCTCTGTTTTATGATCTCTCCGGTTTATGTTCTCTCCTGTTTATGATCTCTCCGGTTTATGTTCTCTCCGGTTTATGTTCTCTCCGGTTTATGTTCTCTCCGGTTTATGATCTCTCCGGTTTATGTTCTCTCTGGTTTATGATCTCTGCGGTTTACGTTCTTTCTGGTTTATGTTCTCTCTGGTTTATGTTCTCTCGGGTTTATATTCTCGCCGGTTTATGATCTCTCCGGTTTATGATCTCTCTGGTTTATGATCTCTCCGGTTTATGTTCTCTCCGGTTCATGATCTCACCGGTTTATGATCTCTCCGGTTTATTGTCTTTCTGGTTTACGTTCTCTCTGGTTTATGTTCTCTCCGGTTTATGTTCTCTCCGGATTATGATCTCTCCGGTTTATGTTCTCTCTGGTTTATGATCTCTGCGGTTTACGTTCTTTCTGGTTTATGTTCTCTCCGGTTTATGTTCTCTCCGGTTTATGATCTCTCCGGTTTATGTTCTCTCTGGTTTATGTTCTCTCCGGTTTATGATCTCTCCGGTTTATGTTCTCTCTGGTTTATGTTCTCTCTGGTTTATGATCTCTCCGGTTTATGAACTCTCTGGTTTATGTTCTCTCCGGTTTATGATCTCTCCGGTTTATGATCTCTCCGGTTTATGATCTCTCCGGTTTATGTTCTCTCCGGTTTATGATCTCTCCGGTTTATGAACTCTCTGGTTTATGTTCTCTCCGGTTTATGATCTCTCCGGTTCATGATCTCTCTGGTTTATGTTTTCTCTGGTTTATGATCTCTCCGGTTTATGTTCTCTCCGGTTTATGATCTCTCCGGTTTATGATCTCTCCGGTTTATGATCTCTCGGGTTTATGTTCTCTCCGGTTTATGTTCTCTCAGGTTTATGATCTCTTCGGTTTATGTTCTCTCCGGTTTATGACCTCTCTGGTTTATGATCTCTCCGGTTAATGATCTCACCGGTTTATGATCTCTCCGGTTTATGATCTCACCGGTTTATGATCTCTCCGATTTATGTTCTCTCTGGTTTATGGTCTCTCCGGTTTATGATCTCTCCGGTTTATGATCTCTCGGGTTTATGATCTCTCCGGTTTACGTTCTCTCTGGTTTATGTTCTCTCTGTTTTATGATCTCTCGGGTTTATGTTCTCTCCGGTTTATGTTCTCTCCGGTTTATGTTCTCACCGGTTTATGATCTCGCGGGTTTAAGATCTCTCCGGTTTATGATCTCGCGGGTTTATGTTCTCTCCGGTTTATGATCTCTCCAGTTTATGTTCTCTCCGGTTTACGTTCTCTATGGTTTATGATCTCTCTGGTTTATGTTCTCTCTGGTTTATGTTCTCACCGGTTTATGATCTCTCCGGTTTATGATCTCTCTGGTTTACGTTCTTTCCGGTTTATGATCTCTCTGGTTTATGTTCTCACCGGTTTATGATCTCTCCGGTTTACGTTCTCTCTGGTTTATGTTCTATCTGGTTTATGTTCTCTCCGGTTTATGATCTCTCCGGTTTATGTTCTCTCCGGTTTATGATCTCTCCGGTTTATGATCTCTCTGGTTTACGTTCTCTCCGGTTTATGATCTCTCCGGTTTATGTTCTCTCCGGTTTATGATCTCTCTGGTTTATGTTCTCTCTGGTTTATGTTCTCTCCGGTTTATGTTCTCTCCGGTTTATGATCTCTCCGGTTTACGTTCTCTCCGGTTTATGATCTCTCCGGTTTATGTTCTCTCCGGTTTATGTTCTCTCCGGTTTGTGATCTCTCGGGTTTATGTTCTCTCCGGTTTATGATCTCTCCAGTTTATGATCTCTCCGGTTTACGTTCTCTCCGGTTTATGTTCTCTCCGGTTTATGTTCTCTCCGGTTTATGATCTCTCCGGTTTACGTTCTCTCCGTTTTCTGTTCTCTCCGGTTTATGATCTCTCCGGTTTACGTTCTCTCCGGTTTATGTTCTCTCCGGTTTATATTCTCTCCGGTTTATGATCTCTCCGGTTTATGTTCTCTCTGGTTTATGTTCTCTCCGGTTTATGATTTCTCCGGTTTATGATCTCTCCGGTTTACGTTCTCTCCGGTTTATGTTCTCTCCGGTTTATGATCTCTCCGGTTTACGTTCTCTCCGGTTTATGTTCTCTCCGGTTTATGATCTCTCCGGTTTATGTTCTCTCCGGTTTATGTTCTCTCCGGTTTATGGTCTCTCCGGTTCATGATCTCTCTGGTTTATGTTGTCTCCGGTTTATGTTCTCTCTGGTTTATGTTCTCTCCGGTTTATGATCTCTCCGGTTTATGATCTTTCCGGTTTATGTTCTCTCTGGTTTATGTTCTCTCCGGTTTATGATCTCTCCGGTTTATGTTCTCTCCGGTTTATGTTCTCTCCGGTTTATGATCTCTCCGGTTTACGTTCTCTCCGGTTTATGTTCTCTCCGGTTTATGATCTCTCCGGTTTCTCATCTCTCTGGTTTATGTTGTGTCTGGTTTATGATCTCTCCGGTTTATGATCTCTCCGGTTTATGATCTCTCTGGTTTATGTTCTCGCCGGTTTATGGTCTCTCAGGTTTATGTTCTCTCTGGTTTATGTTCTCTCCGGTTTATGATCTCTCCGGTTTATGATCTCTCCGGTTTATGATCTCTCTGGTTTATGATCTCTCCGGTTTATGATCTCTCCGGTTTATGTTCTCTCTGGTTTATGTTCTCTCCGGTTTATGTTCTCTCCGGTTCATGATCTCACCGGTTTATGATCTCTCTGGTTTATGATCTCTCCGGTTTATGTTCTCTCTGGTTTATGATCTCTCCGGTTTACGTTCACTCCGGTTTACGTTCTCTCCGGTTTATGATCTCTCGGGTTTATGATCTCTCCGGTTTACGTTCTCTCCGGTTTATGTTCTCTCCGGTTTATGATCTCTCCGGTTTATGATCTCTCCGGATTATGTTGTCTGGTTTATGTTCTCTCAGGTTTATGATCTCTCGGGTTTACGTTCTCTCTGGTTTATGTTCTCTCTGTTTTATGATCTCTCCGGTTTATGTTCTCTCCGGTTTATGATCTCTCTGGTTTATGTTTTCTCCGGTTTATAATCTCTCCGGATTATGATCTCTCGGGTTTATGTTCTCTCCGGTTTATGTTCTCTCCGGTTTATGATCTCTCTGGTTTATGATCTCTCCGGTTTATGTTATCTCTTGTTTATGTTCTCTCCGGTTTATGTTCTCTCCGGTTTATGTTCTCTCCGGTTTATGATCTCTCGGGTTTATCATCTCTCCGGTTTATAATCTCTCGGGTTTATGATCTCTCCGGTTTATGATCTCTCCGGTTTATGTTCTCTCCGGTTTATGTTCTCTCCGGTGTATGTTATCTCCGGTTTATGTTATCTCCGGTTTATGATCTCTCCGGTTTATGTTCTATCCGGTTTATGTTCTCTCCGGTTTATGTTATCTCCGGTTTATGTTCTCTCCGGTTTATGATCTCTCCGGTTTATGATCTCTCCGGTTTATGTTCTCTCCGGTTTATGATCTCTCCGGTTTATGTTCTCTCCGGTGTATGTTATCTCCGGTTTATGTTCTCTCCCGTTTATGTTCTCTCCGGTTTATGTTCTCTCCGGTTTACGTTCTCTCTGGTTTATGTTCTCTCTGTTTTATGATCTCTCGGGTTTATGTTCTCTCCGGTTTATGTTCTCTCCGGTTTATGATCTCACCGGTTTATGATCTCGCGGGTTTATGTTCTCTCCGGTTTATGATCTCTCCAGTTTATGTTCTCTCCGGTTTACGTTCTCTCTGGTTTATGTTCTATCTGGTTTATGTTCTCTCTGTTTTATGATCTCTCCGGTTTATGTTCTCTCCGGTTTATGTTCTCTCCGGTTTATATTCTCTCCGGTTTATGATCTCACCGGTTTATGATCTCGCGGGTTTATGTTCTCTCCGGTTTATGATCTCTCCAGTTTATGTTCTCTCCGGTTTACGTTCTCTCTGGTTTATGTTCTATCTGGTTTATGTTCTCTCCGGTTTATGATCTCTCCGGTTTATGTTCTCTCCGGTTTATGATCTCTCTGGTTTATGTTCTCTCTGGTGTATGATCTCTCCGGTTTATGTTCTCTCCGGTTTATGTTCTCTCCGGTTTATGATCTCTCCGGTTTACGTTCTCTCCGGTTTATGTTCTCTCCGGTTTATGATCTCTCCGGTTTATGTTCTCTCCGGTTTATGTTCTCTCCGGTTTATGATCTCTCCGGTTTATGTTCTCTCCGGTTTATGATCTCTCCAGTTTATGATCTCTCCGGTTTATGATCTCTCCGGTTTATGATCTCTCGGGTTTATGTTCTCTCCGGTTTACGTTCTCTCCGGTTTATGTTCTCTCCGGTTTATGATCTCTCCGGTTTACGTTCTCTCCGGTTTATGTTCTCTCCGGTTTATGTTCTCTCCGGTTTATGATCTCTCTGGTTTACGTTCTCTCCGGTTTATGTTCTCTCCGGTTTATGTTCTCTCCGGTTTATGTTCTCTCCGGTTTATGATCTCTCCGGTTTACGTTCTCTCCGGTTTATGTTCTCTCCGGTTTATGTTCTCTCCGGTTTATGATCTCTCCGGTTTATGTTCTCTCTGGTTTGTGTTCTCTCCGGTTTATGATCTCTCCGGTTTATGATCTCTCGGGTTTATGTTCTCTCCGGTTTATGTTCTCTCCGGTTTATGGTCTCTCCGGTTCATGATCTCTCTGGTTTATGATCTCTCCGGTTTATGATCTCTCGGGTTTATGTTCTCGCCGGTTTATGATCTCTCCGGTTTATGATCTCTCCGGTTTATTTTCTCTCCGGTTTATGTTCTCTCAGGTTTATGATCTCTCTGGTTTATGTTGTCTCTGGTTTATGATCTCTCCGGTTTATGTTGTCTCTGGTTTATGATCTCTCCGGTTTATGATCTCTCGGGTTTATGTTCTCTCCGGTTTATGATCTCTCGGGTTTATTTTCTCTCCGGTTTATGTTCTCTCAGGTTTATGATCTCTCCGGTTTATGGTCTCTCCGGTTCATGATCTCACCGGTTTATGATCTCTCCGGTTTATGTTCTTTCTGGTTTACGTTCTCTCTGGTTTACGTTCTCTCTGGTTTATGTTCTCTCCGGTTTATGTTCTCTCCGGTTTATGATCTCTCCGGTTTATGTTCTCTCTGGTTTATGATCACTGCGGTTTACGTTCTTTCTGGTTTATGTTCTCTCTGGTTTATGTTCTCTCCGGTTTATGTTCTCTCCGGTTTATGATCTCTCCGGTTTATGTTCTCTCCTGTTTATGATCTCTCCGGTTTATGTTCTCTCCGGTTTATGTTCTCCCTGGTTTATGTTGTCTCTGTTTTATGATCTCTCCGGTTTATGTTCTCTCCTGTTTATGATCTCTCCGGTTTATGTTCTCTCCGGTTTATGTTCTCTCCGGTTTATGTTCTCTCCGGTTTATGATCTCTCCGGTTTATGTTCTCTCTGGTTTATGATCTCTGCGGTTTACGTTCTTTCTGGTTTATGTTCTCTCTGGTTTATGTTCTCTCGGGTTTATATTCTCGCCGGTTTATGATCTCTCCGGTTTATGATCTCTCTGGTTTATGATCTCTCCGGTTTATGTTCTCTCCGGTTCATGATCTCACCGGTTTATGATCTCTCCGGTTTATTTTCTTTCTGGTTTACGTTCTCTCTGGTTTATGTTCTCTCCGGTTTATGTTCTCTCCGGATTATGATCTCTCCGGTTTATGTTCTCTCTGGTTTATGATCTCTGCGGTTTACGTTCTTTCTGGTTTATGTTCTCTCCGGTTTATGTTCTCTCCGGTTTATGATCTCTCCGGTTTATGTTCTCTCTGGTTTATGTTCTCTCCGGTTTATGATCTCTCCGGTTTATGTTCTCTCTGGTTTATGTTCTCTCTGGTTTATGATCTCTCCGGTTTATGAACTCTCTGGTTTATGTTCTCTCCGGTTTATGATCTCTCCGGTTTATGATCTCTCCGGTTTATGATCTCTCCGGTTTATGTTCTCTCCGGTTTATGATCTCTCCGGTTTATGAACTCTCTGGTTTATGTTCTCTCCGGTTTATGATCTCTCCGGTTCATGATCTCTCTGGTTTATGTTTTCTCTGGTTTATGATCTCTCCGGTTTATGTTCTCTCCGGTTTATGATCTCTCCGGTTTATGATCTCTCCGGTTTATGATCTCTCGGGTTTATGTTCTCTCCGGTTTATGTTCTCTCAGGTTTATGATCTCTTCGGTTTATGTTCTCTCCGGTTTATGACCTCTCTGGTTTATGATCTCTCCGGTTAATGATCTCACCGGTTTATGATCTCTCCGGTTTATGATCTCACCGGTTTATGATCTCTCCGATTTATGTTCTCTCTGGTTTATGGTCTCTCCGGTTTATGATCTCTCCGGTTTATGATCTCTCGGGTTTATGATCTCTCCGGTTTACGTTCTCTCTGGTTTATGTTCTCTCTGTTTTATGATCTCTCGGGTTTATGTTCTCTCCGGTTTATGTTCTCTCCGGTTTATGTTCTCACCGGTTTATGATCTCGCGGGTTTAAGATCTCTCCGGTTTATGATCTCGCGGGTTTATGTTCTCTCCGGTTTATGATCTCTCCAGTTTATGTTCTCTCCGGTTTACGTTCTCTATGGTTTATGATCTCTCTGGTTTATGTTCTCTCTGGTTTATGTTCTCACCGGTTTATGATCTCTCCGGTTTATGATCTCTCTGGTTTACGTTCTTTCCGGTTTATGATCTCTCTGGTTTATGTTCTCACCGGTTTATGATCTCTCCGGTTTACGTTCTCTCTGGTTTATGTTCTATCTGGTTTATGTTCTCTCCGGTTTATGATCTCTCCGGTTTATGTTCTCTCCGGTTTATGATCTCTCCGGTTTATGATCTCTCTGGTTTACGTTCTCTCCGGTTTATGATCTCTCCGGTTTATGTTCTCTCCGGTTTATGATCTCTCTGGTTTATGTTCTCTCTGGTTTATGTTCTCTCCGGTTTATGTTCTCTCCGGTTTATGATCTCTCCGGTTTACGTTCTCTCCGGTTTATGATCTCTCCGGTTTATGTTCTCTCCGGTTTATGTTCTCTCCGGTTTGTGATCTCTCGGGTTTATGTTCTCTCCGGTTTATGATCTCTCCAGTTTATGATCTCTCCGGTTTACGTTCTCTCCGGTTTATGTTCTCTCCGGTTTATGTTCTCTCCGGTTTATGATCTCTCCGGTTTACGTTCTCTCCGTTTTCTGTTCTCTCCGGTTTATGATCTCTCCGGTTTACGTTCTCTCCGGTTTATGTTCTCTCCGGTTTATATTCTCTCCGGTTTATGATCTCTCCGGTTTATGTTCTCTCTGGTTTATGTTCTCTCCGGTTTATGATTTCTCCGGTTTATGATCTCTCCGGTTTACGTTCTCTCCGGTTTATGTTCTCTCCGGTTTATGATCTCTCCGGTTTACGTTCTCTCCGGTTTATGTTCTCTCCGGTTTATGATCTCTCCGGTTTATGTTCTCTCCGGTTTATGTTCTCTCCGGTTTATGGTCTCTCCGGTTCATGATCTCTCTGGTTTATGTTGTCTCCGGTTTATGTTCTCTCTGGTTTATGTTCTCTCCGGTTTATGATCTCTCCGGTTTATGATCTTTCCGGTTTATGTTCTCTCTGGTTTATGTTCTCTCCGGTTTATGATCTCTCCGGTTTATGTTCTCTCCGGTTTATGTTCTCTCCGGTTTATGATCTCTCCGGTTTACGTTCTCTCCGGTTTATGTTCTCTCCGGTTTATGATCTCTCCGGTTTCTCATCTCTCTGGTTTATGTTGTGTCTGGTTTATGATCTCTCCGGTTTATGATCTCTCCGGTTTATGATCTCTCTGGTTTATGTTCTCGCCGGTTTATGGTCTCTCAGGTTTATGTTCTCTCTGGTTTATGTTCTCTCCGGTTTATGATCTCTCCGGTTTATGATCTCTCCGGTTTATGATCTCTCTGGTTTATGATCTCTCCGGTTTATGATCTCTCCGGTTTATGTTCTCTCTGGTTTATGTTCTCTCCGGTTTATGTTCTCTCCGGTTCATGATCTCACCGGTTTATGATCTCTCTGGTTTATGATCTCTCCGGTTTATGTTCTCTCTGGTTTATGATCTCTCCGGTTTACGTTCACTCCGGTTTACGTTCTCTCCGGTTTATGATCTCTCGGGTTTATGATCTCTCCGGTTTACGTTCTCTCCGGTTTATGTTCTCTCCGGTTTATGATCTCTCCGGTTTATGATCTCTCCGGATTATGTTGTCTGGTTTATGTTCTCTCAGGTTTATGATCTCTCGGGTTTACGTTCTCTCTGGTTTATGTTCTCTCTGTTTTATGATCTCTCGGGTTTATGTTCTCTCCGGTTTATGTTCTCTCCGGTTTATGATCTCTCCGGTTTACGTTCTCTCTGGTTTATGTTCTCTCTGTTTTATGATCTCTCTGGTTTATGATCTCTCCAGTTTACGTTCTCTCTGGTTTATGATCTCTCCGGTTTATGTTCTCTCCGGTTTATGTTCTCTCCGGTTTATGATCTCTCGGATTTATGTTCTCTCCGGTTTATGTTCTCTCAGGTTTATGATCTCTTCGGTTTATGTTCTCTCCGGTTTATGACCTCTCTGGTTTATGTTCTCTCTGGTTTATGATCTCTCCGGTTTATGATCTCTCCGGTTTATGATCTCTCCGGTTTATGATCTCTCCGGTTTATGTTCTCTCAGGTTTATGTTCTCTCCGGTTTATGATCTGTCGGGTTTACGTTCTCTCTGGTTTATGTTCTCTCTGTTTTATGATCTCTTGGGTTTATGTTCTCTCCGGTTTATGTTCTCTCCGGTTCATGGTCTTTCCGGTTCATGATCTCTCCGGTTTATGTTCTCTCCGGTTTATGATCTCTCGGGTTTATGTTCTCTCCGGTTTATGTTCTCTCTGGTTTATGATCTCTTCGGTTTATGTTCTCTCCGGTTTATGACCTCTCTGGTTTATGTTCTCTCTGGTTTATGATCTCTCCGGTTTATGATCTCTCCGGTTTATGATCTCTCCGGTTTATGATCTCTCTGGTTTATGATTTCTCCGGTTTATGATCTCTCGGGTTTACGTTCGCTCTGGTTTATGTTCTCTCTGTTTTATGATCTCTCGGGTTTATGTTCTCTCCGGTTTATGTTCTCTCCGGTTTATGATCTTTCCGGTTCATGATCTCTCCGGTTTATGTTCTCTCCGGTTTATGATCTCTCGGTTTTATGTTCTCTCCGGTTTATGTTCTCTCTGGTTTATGATCTCTTCGGTTTATGTTCTCTCCGGTTTATGACCTCTCTGGTTTATGTTCTCTCTGGTTTATGTTCTCTCCGGTTTATGATCTCTCCGGTTTAAGATCTCTCCGGTTTATGATCTCGCGGGTTTATGTTCTCTCCGGTTTATGATCTCTCCAGTTTATGTTCTCTCCGGTTTACGTTCTCTATGGTTTATGATCTCTCTGGTTTATGTTCTCTCTGGTTTATGTTCTCACCGGTTTATGATCTCTCCGGTTTATGATCTCTCTGGTTTACGTTCTTTCCGGTTTATGATCTCTCTGGTTTATGTTCTCACCGGTTTATGATCTCTCCGGTTTACGTTCTCTCCGGTTTATGATCTCTCCGGTTTATGTTCTCTCCGGTTTATGTTCTCTCCGGTTTATGATCTCTCCGGTTTACGTTCTCTCCGGTTTATGTTCTCTCCGGTTTATGATCTCTCCGGTTTATGTTCTCTCCGGTTTATGTTCTCTCCGGTTTATGATCTCTCGGGTTTATGTTCTCTCCGGTTTATGATCTCTCCAGTTTATGATCTCTCCGGTTTACGTTCTCACCGGTTTATGTTCTCTCCGGTTTATGTTCTCTCCGGTTTATGATCTCTCCGGTTTACGTTCTCTCCGGTTTATGTTCTCTCCGGTTTATGATCTCTCCGGTTTACGTTCTCTCCGGTTTATGTTCTCTCCGGTTTATGTTCTCTCCGGTTTATGATCTCTCCGGTTTACGTTCTCTCCGGTTTATGTTCTCTCCGGTTTATGATCTCTCCGGTTTACGTTCTCTCCGGTTTATGTTCTCTCCGGTTTATGATCTCTTCGGTTTACGTTCTCTCCGGTTTATGTTCTCTCCGGTTTATGATCTCTCCGGTTTACGTTCTATCCGGTTTATGTTCTCTCCGGTTTATGATCTCTCCGGTTTATGATCTCTCAGGTTTATGTTCTCTCCGGTTTATGATCTCTCCGGTTTATGATCTCTCCGGTTTATGGTCTCTCCGGTTTATGATCTTTCCGGTTTATGTTCTCTCCGGTTTACTTTCTCTCCGGTTTATGTTCTACCTGGTTTATGTTCTCTCTGTTTTATTATCTCTCCGGTTTATGTTCTCTCCGGTTTATGTTCTTTCCGTTTATATTCTCTCCGGTTTATGATCTCACCGGTTTATGATCTCGCGGGTTTATGTTCTCTCCGGTTTATGATCTCTCCAGTTTATGTTCTCTCCGGTTTACGTTCTCTGGTTTATGTTCTATCTGGTTTATGTTCTCTCCGGTTCATGATCTCTCCGGTTTATGTTCTCTCCGGTTTATGATTTCTCTGGTTAATGTTCTCTCTGGTTTATGTTCTCACCGGTTTATGATCTCTCCGGTTTATGATCTCTCTGGTTTACGTTCTCTCTGGTTTATGTTCTCTCCGGTTTATGATCTCTCTGGTTTACGTTCTCTCTGGTTTATGTTCTCTCCGGTTTATGATCTCTCCGGTTTACGTTCTCTCCGGTTTATGTTCTCTCCGGTTTATGATCTCTCCGGTTTACGTTCTCTCCGGTTTATGTTCTCTCCGGTTTATGATCTCTCCGGTTTATGTTCTCTCCGGTTTATGTTCTCTCCGGTTTATGATCTCTCCAGTTTATGATCTCTCGGGTTTATGTTCTCTCCGGTTTATGATCTCTCCAGTTTATGTTCTCTCCGGTTTACGGTCTCTCTGGTTTATGATCTCTCCGGTTTATGTTCTCTCCGGTTTATGATCTCTCCGGTTTATGATCTTTCCGGTTTATATTCTCTCCGGTTTATGTTCTCTCTGGTTTATGATCTCCCCGGTTTATGTTCACTCCGGTTTATGATCTCTCTGGTTTACGTTCTCTCTGGTTTATGTTCTCTCCGGTTTATGATCTCTCCGGTTTATGTTCTCTCCGGTTTATGTTCTCTCCGGTTTATGTTCTCTCCGGTTTATGATCTCTCCGGTTTATGTTCTCTCCGCTTTATGTTCTCTCCGGTTTATGTTCTCTCTGGTTTATGTTCTCGCTGGTTTATGTTCTCTCCGGTTTATGATCTCTCCCGATTATGATCTCTCCGGTTTCTGTTCTCTCTGGTTTATGATCTCTCGGGTTTATGTTCTCTCCGGTTTATGTTCTCTCCGGTTTATGATCTCTCCGGTTTATGATCTCTCCGGTTTATGATCTTTCCGGTTTATGATCTCTCTGGTTTATGATCTCTCTGGTTTATGTTCTCTCCGGTTTATGATCTCTCCGATTTATGTTCTCTCCGGTTTATGATCTTTTCGGTTTAGGTTCTCTCCGGTTTATGATCTCTCCGGTTCATGTTCTCTCCGGTTTATGTTCTCTCCGGTTTATGATCTCTCTGGTTTATGTTCTCTCTGGTGTATGTTCTCTCCGGTTTATGATCTCTCCGGTTTATGTTCTCTCCGGTTTATGTTCTCTCCGGTTTATGTTCTCTCCGGTTTACGTTCTCTCCGGTTTATGTTCTCTCCGGTTTATGATCTCTCCGGTTTATGTTCTCTCCGGTTTATGATCTCTCCGGTTTATGATCTCTCCGGTTTCTTTTCTCTCTGTTTTATGATCTCTCGGGTTTATGTTCTCTCCGGTTTATAATCTCTCCGGTTTATGATCTCTCCGGTTTATGTTCTCTCTGGTTTATGATCTCTCAGGTTTATGATCTCTCCGGTTTATGTTCTCTCTGGTTTATGTTCTCTCTGTTTTATGATCTCTCGGGATTATGTTCTCTCCGGTTTATAATCTCTCCGGTTTATGTTCTCTCTGTTTTATGATCTCTCGTGTTTATGTTCTCTCCGGTTTATAATCTCTCCGGTTTATGTTCTCTCTGGTTTATGATCTCTCTGGTTTATGTTCTCTCCAGTTTATGTTCTCTCAGGTTTATGATCTCTCCGGTCTATGTTCTCTCCGGTTTATGTTCTCTCCGGTTTATGTTCTCTCCAGTTTATGATCTCTCAGGTTTATGATCTCTCCGGTTTATGTTCTCTCCGGTTTTTGATCTCTCCGGTTTATGTTCTCTCCGGTTTATGTTCTCTCCGGTTTTTGATCTCTCCGGTTTATATTCCCTCCGGTTTATGTTCTCTCTGTTTTATGATCTCTCCGGTTTATGTTCTCTCCTGTTTATGATCTCTCCGGTTTATGTTCTCTCCGGTTTATGTTCTCCCTGGTTTATGTTGTCACTGTTTTATGATCTCTCCGGTTTATGTTCTCTCCTGTTTATGATCTCTCCGGTTTATGTTCTCTCCGGTTTATGTTCTCTCTGGTTTATGTTGTCTCTGGTTTATGATCTCTCCGGTTTATGATCTCTCCGGTTTATGATCATTCCGGTTTATTATCTCTCGGGTTTATGTTCTCTCCGGTTTATGTTCTCTCTGGTTTTTGTTCTCTCTGGTTTATGTTCTCTCTGGTTTATGACCTCTCCGGTTTATGATCTCTCCGGTTTATGAACTCTCCGGTTTATTTTCTCTCCGGTTTATGATCTCTCCGGTTTATGATCTCTCCGGTTTATGATCATTCCGGTTTATGATCTCTCAGGTTTATGATCTCTCTGGTTTATGTTCTCTCGGGTTTATGATCTCTCCGGTTTATGATCTCTCGGGTTTATGAACTCTCCGGTTTATGTTCTCTCCGGTTTATGATCTCTCCGGTTTATGTTCTCTCCGGTTTATGATCTCTCCGGTTTATGATCTCTCCGGTTTATGTTCTCTCTGGTTTATGTTCTCTCCGGTTTATGTTCTCTCTGGTTTATGATCTCTCCGGTTTATGTTCTCTCTGGTTTATGTTCTCTCTGGTTTAAGATCTCTCCGGTTTATGATCTCTCCGGTTTATGATCTCTCTGGTTTATGTTCTCTCAGGTTTATGAACTCTCTGGTTTATGTTCTCTCTGGTTTATGATCTCTCTGGTTTATGAACTCTCTGGTTTATGATCACTCCGGTTTATGATCTCTCCGGTTAATGTTCTCTCTGGTTTATGATCTCTCCGGTTTATGATCTCTCCGGTTTATGTTCTCTCTGGTTTATGATCTCTCTGGTTTATGATCTCTCCGGTTTATGTTCTCTCCGGTTTATGATCTCTCTGGTTTATGTTTTCTCCGGTTTATAATCTCTCCGGATTATGATCTCTCGGGTTTATGTTCTCTCCGGTTTATGTTCTCTCCGGTTTATGATCTCTCTGGTTTATGATCTCTCCGGTTTATGTTATCTCTTGTTTATGTTCTCTCCGGTTTATGTTCTCTCCGGTTTATGTTCTCTCCGGATTATGATCTCTCGGGTTTATCATCTCTACGGTTTATAATCTCTCGGGTTTATGATCTCTCCGGTTTATGATCTCTCCGGTTTATGTTCTCTCCGGTTTATGTTCTCTCCGGTGTATGTTATCTCCGGTTTATGTTATCTCCGGTTTATGATCTCTCCGGTTTATGTTCTATCCGGTTTATGTTCTCTCCGGTTTATGTTATCTCCGGTTTATGTTCTCTCCGGTTTATGATCTCTCCGGTTTATGATCTCTCCGGTTTATGTTCTCTCCGGTTTATGATCTCTCCGGTTTATGTTCTCTCCGGTGTATGTTATCTCCGGTTTATGTTCTCTCCCGTTTATGTTCTCTCCGGTTTATGTTCTCTCCGGTTTACGTTCTCTCTGGTTTATGTTCTATCTGGTTTATGTTCTCTCTGTTTTATGATCTCTCCGGTTTATGTTCTCTCCGGTTTATGTTCTCTCCGGTTTATATTCTCTCCGGTTTATGATCTCACCGGTTTATGATCTCGCGGGTTTATGTTCTCTCCGGTTTATGATCTCTCCAGTTTATGTTCTCTCCGGTTTACGTTCTCTCTGGTTTATGTTCTATCTGGTTTATGTTCTCTCCGGTTTATGATCTCTCCGGTTTATGTTCTCTCCGGTTTATGATCTCTCTGGTTTATGTTCTCTCTGGTGTATGATCTCTCCGGTTTATGTTCTCTCCGGTTTATGTTCTCTCCGGTTTATGATCTCTCCGGTTTACGTTCTCTCCGGTTTATGTTCTCTCCGGTTTATGATCTCTCCGGTTTATGTTCTCTCCGGTTTATGTTCTCTCCGGTTTATGATCTCTCCGGTTTATGTTCTCTCCGGTTTATGATCTCTCCAGTTTATGATCTCTCCGGTTTATGATCTCTCCGGTTTATGATCTCTCGGGTTTATGTTCTCTCCGGTTTACGTTCTCTCCGGTTTATGTTCTCTCCGGTTTATGATCTCTCCGGTTTACGTTCTCTCCGGTTTATGTTCTCTCCGGTTTATGTTCTCTCCGGTTTATGATCTCTCTGGTTTACGTTCTCTCCGGTTTATGTTCTCTCCGGTTTATGTTCTCTCCGGTTTATGTTCTCTCCGGTTTATGATCTCTCCGGTTTACGTTCTCTCCGGTTTATGTTCTCTCCGGTTTATGTTCTCTCCGGTTTATGATCTCTCCGGTTTATGTTCTCTCTGGTTTGTGTTCTCTCCGGTTTATGATCTCTCCGGTTTATGATCTCTCGGGTTTATGTTCTCTCCGGTTTATGTTCTCTCCGGTTTATGGTCTCTCCGGTTCATGATCTCTCTGGTTTATGATCTCTCCGGTTTATGATCTCTCGGGTTTATGTTCTCGCCGGTTTATGATCTCTCCGGTTTATGATCTCTCCGGTTTATTTTCTCTCCGGTTTATGTTCTCTCAGGTTTATGATCTCTCTGGTTTATGTTGTCTCTGGTTTATGATCTCTCCGGTTTATGTTGTCTCTGGTTTATGATCTCTCCGGTTTATGATCTCTCGGGTTTATGTTCTCTCCGGTTTATGATCTCTCGGGTTTATTTTCTCTCCGGTTTATGTTCTCTCAGGTTTATGATCTCTCCGGTTTATGTTCTTTCTGGTTTACGTTCTCTCTGGTTTACGTTCTCTCTGGTTTATGTTCTCTCCGGTTTATGTTCTCTCCGGTTTATGATCTCTCCGGTTTATGTTCTCTCTGGTTTATGATCACTGCGGTTTACGTTCTTTCTGGTTTATGTTCTCTCTGGTTTATGTTCTCTCCGGTTTATGTTCTCTCCGGTTTATGATCTCTCCGGTTTATGTTCTCTCCTGTTTATGATCTCTCCGGTTTATGTTCTCTCCGGTTTATGTTCTCCCTGGTTTATGTTGTCTCTGTTTTATGATCTCTCCGGTTTATGTTCTCTCCTGTTTATGATCTCTCCGGTTTATGTTCTCTCCGGTTTATGTTCTCTCCGGTTTATGTTCTCTCCGGTTTATGATCTCTCCGGTTTATGTTCTCTCTGGTTTATGATCTCTGCGGTTTACGTTCTTTCTGGTTTATGTTCTCTCTGGTTTATGTTCTCTCGGGTTTATATTCTCGCCGGTTTATGATCTCTCCGGTTTATGATCTCTCTGGTTTATGATCTCTCCGGTTTATGTTCTCTCCGGTTCATGATCTCACCGGTTTATGATCTCTCCGGTTTATTTTCTTTCTGGTTTACGTTCTCTCTGGTTTATGTTCTCTCCGGTTTATGTTCTCTCCGGATTATGATCTCTCCGGTTTATGTTCTCTCTGGTTTATGATCTCTGCGGTTTACGTTCTTTCTGGTTTATGTTCTCTCCGGTTTATGTTCTCTCCAGTTTATGATCTCTCCGGTTTATGTTCTCTCTGGTTTATGTTCTCTCTGGTTTATGTTCTCTCCGGTTTATGTTCTCTCCGGTTTATGTTCTCTCTGGTTTATGTTCTCTCAGGTTTATGTTCTCTCCGGTTTATGTTCTCTCCGGTTCATGATCTCTCTGGTTTATGTTCTCTCTGGTTTATGTTCTCTCCGGTTTATGATCTCTCCGGTTTATGATCTCTGGTTTATGTTATCTCCGGTTTATGATCTCTCGGGTTTATGATCTCTTCGGTTTACGTTCTCTCTGGTTTATGTTCTCTCTGTTTTATGATCTCTCGGGTTTATGTTCTCTCCGGTTTTTGTTCTCTCCGGTTTATGATCTCACCGGTTTATGATCTCGCGGGTTTATGTTCTCTCTGGTTTATGATCTCTCCAGTTTATGATCTCTCCGGTTTACGTTCTCTCTGGTTTATGTTCTATCTGGTTTATGTTCTCTCTGTTTTATGATCTCTCCGGTTTATGTTCTCTCCGGTTTATGTTCTCTCCGGTTTATGATCTCACCGGTTTATGATCTCGCGGGTTTTTGTTCTCTCTGGTTTATGATCTCTCCAGTTTATGATCTCTCCGGTTTACGTTCTCTCTGGTTTATGTTCTATCTGGTTTATGTTCTCTCCGGTTTATGATATCTCCGGTTTATGTTCTCTCCGGTTTATGATCTCTCTGGTTAATGTTCTCTCTGGTTTATGTTCTCACCGGTTTATGATCTCTCCGGTTTATGATCTCTCTGGTTTACGTTCTCTCTGGTTTATGTTCTCTCCGGTTTTATGATCTCTCTGGTTTATGTTCTCTCCGGTTTATGTTCTCTCCGGTTTATGATCTCTCCGGTTTATGTTCTCTCCGGTTTATGTTCTCTCCGGTTTATGATCTCTCCGGTTTATGTTCTCTCCAGTTTACGTTCTCTCCGGTTTATGATCTCTCCGGTTTATGTTCTCTCCGGTTTATGTTCTCTCCGGTTTATGATCTCTCCAGTTTATGATCTCTCGGGTTTATGTTCTCTCCGGTTTATGATCTCTCCAGTTTATGTTCTCTCCGGTTTATGATCTCTCCGGTTTATGATCTTTCCGGTTTATGTTCTCTCCGGTTTATGTTCTCTCTGGTTTATGATCTCTCCGGTTTATGATCTTTCCGGTTTATGATCTTTCCGGTTTATGATCTCTCCGGTTTATGTTCTCTCCGGTTTATGATCTCTCTGGTTTATGATCTTTCCGGTTTATGTTCTCTCCGGTTTATGTTCTCTCTGGTATATGATCTCTCCGGTTCATGATCTCTCTGGTTTATGTTGTCTCTGGTTTATGATCTCTCTGGTTTATGATCTCTCCGGTTTATGATCTGTCCGGTTTATGATCTCTCGGGTTTATGTTCTCGCCGGTTTATGTTCTCTCCGGTTTATGATCTCTCGGGTTTATTTTCTCTCCGGTTTATGTTCTCTCCGGTTTATGTTCTCTCGGGTTTATGATCTCTCTGGTTTATGTTCTCTCTGGTTTATGTTCTCTCCGGTTTATGATCTGTCCGGTTTATGATCTCTCGGGTTTATGTTCTCGCCGGTTTATGTTCTCTCCGGTTTATGATCTCTCGGGTTTATTTTCTCTCCGGTTTATGTTCTCTCCGGTTTATGTTCTCTTCGGTTTATGGTCTCTCCGGTTTATGTTCTCTCCGGTTTATGGTCTCTCCGGTTTATGATCTCTCTGGTTTATGATCTCTCCGGTTTATGTTCTCTCCGGTTTATGATCTCTCCAGTTTATGTTGTCTCCGGTTTACGTTCTTTCTGGTTTATGTTCTCTCTGGTTTATGTTCTCTCCGGTTTATGATCTCTCCGGTTTATGATCTCTCCGGTTTATGTTCTCTCTGGTTTATGTTCTCTCCGGTTTATGTTCTCTCTGGTTTACGTTCTCTCTGGTTTATGTTCTCTCCGGTTTATGTTCTCCCTGGTTTATGATCTCTCCGTTTTATGATCTCTCCGATTAATGATCCCTCCGGTTTATGTTCTCTCCGGTTTATTTTCTCCCCGATTTATGATCTCTCTGGTTTACGATCTCTCCGGTTTATGATCTCTCCGATTTATGATCTCTCCGGTTTATGTTCTCTCCGGTTTACGATCTCTCCGGTTTACGATCTCTCCGGTTTATGATCTCTCCGATTTATGATCTCTCCGGTTTATGTTCTCTCCAGTTTATGTTCTCTCTGGTTTATGATCTCTCCGGTTTATGTTCTCTCCGGTTTATGTTCTCTCCGGTTTATGATCTCTCCGGTTTATGTTCTCTCCAGTTTATGTTCTCTCTGGTTTATGATCTCTCCGGTTTATGTTCTCTCTGGTTTATGTTCTCTCCGGTCTATGTTCTCTCCGGTTTATGTTCTCTCCGGTTTATGATCTCTCCGGTTTATGTTCTCTCCAGTTTATGTTCTCTCTGGTTTATGATCTCTCCGGTTTATGTTCTCTCCAGTTTACGTTCTCTCTGGTTTATGTTCTCTCCGGTTTATGATCTCTCCAGTTTATGTTCTCTCTGGTTTATGTTCTCTCTGGTTTATGATCTCTCCGGATTATGATCTCACCGGTTTATGTTCTCTCTGGTTTATGTTCTCTCTGGTTTATGATCTCTCCGGTTTATGTTGTCTCCGGTTTATGATCTCTCCGGTTTATGTTCTCTCCGGTTTATGTTCTCTCCGGTTTATGTTCTCTCTGGTTTATGATCTCTCTGGTTGATGATCTCTTTGGTTTATGATCTCTCTGGTTTATGTTCTCTCTGGTTTATGTTCTCTCTGGTTTATGATCTCTCCGGTTTATGTTCCCTCTGGTTTATGTTCCCTCTGGTTTATGTTCTCTCTGGTTTATGATCTCTCCGGTTTATGTTCTCTCCGGTTTATGTTCTCTCTGGTTTTTGTTCTCTCCGGTTTATGTTCTCTCCGGTTTACGATCTCTATGGTTTATGTTGTCTCCGGTTTATGTTGTCTCCGGTTTATGTTCTCTCTGGTTTATGTTGTCTCCGGTTTATGTTCTCTCCGGTTTATGATCTCTCCGGTTTATGATCTCTCTGGTTGATGATCTCTCTGGTTTATGTTCTCTCTGGTTTATGTTCTCTCTGGTTTATGTTCTCTCTGGTTTATGATCTCTCCGGTTCATGATCTCTCCAGTTTACGTTCTCTCTGGTTTATGTTCTCTCCAGTTTATGTTCTCTCCGGTTTATGATCTCTCCGGTTTATGATCTCTCTGGTTTTTGTTCTCTCTGGTTTATGTTCTCTCCGGTTTATGATCTCTCCGGTTCATGGTCTCTCCGGTTTATGATCTCTCCGGTTTATGTTGTCTCCGGTTTATGATCTCTCCGGTTTATGTTGTCTCCGGTTTATGTTCTCTCCAGTTTATGTTCTCTCCGGTTTATGTTCTCTCCGGTTTATGATCTCTCCGGTTCATGTTCTCTCCGGTTTATGATCTCTCCGGTTTATGTTCTCTCCGGTTTATGATCTCTCCGGTTTATGATCTCTCCGCTTTATGATCTCTCTGGTTGATGATCTCTCTGGTTCATGATCTCTCCGGTTCATGTTCTCTCTGGTTTATGTTCTCTCTGGTTTATGATCTCTCCGGTTTATGATCTCCGGTTTATGTTCTCTCTGGTTTATGTTCTCTCCGGTTTATGATCTCTTGGGTTTATGATCTCTCCGGTTTACGTTCTCTCTGGTTTATGTTCTATCTGGTTTATGTTCTCTCTGTTTTATGATCTCTCCGGTTTATGTTCTCTCCGGTTTATGTTCTCTCCGGTTTATATTCTCTCCGGTTTATGATCTCACCGGTTTATGATCTCGCGGGTTTATGTTCTCTCCGGTTTATGATCTCTCCAGTTTATGTTCTCTCCGGTTTACATTCTCTCTGGTTTATGTTCTCTCTGGTGTATGTTCTCTCCGGTTTATGATCTCTCCGGTTTACGTTCTCTCCGGTTTATGTTCTCTCCGGTTTATGATCTCTCCGGTTTACGTTCTCTCCGGTTTATGTTCTCTCCGGTTTATGATCTCTCCGGTTTATGTTCTCTCCGGTTTATGTTCTCTCCGGTTTATGATCTCTCTGGTTTATGTTCTCTCCGGTTTATGATCTCTCCAGTTTATGATCACTCCGGTTTATGATCTCTCCGGTTTATGATCTCTCGGGTTTATGTTCTCTCCGGTTTACGTTCTCTCCGGTTTATGTTCTCTCCGGTTTAAGATCTCTCCGGTTTACGTTCTCTCCGGTTTATGTTCTCTCCGGTTTATGTTCTCTCCGGTTTATGATCTCTCCGGTTTACGTTCTCTCCGGTTTATGTTCTCTCCGGTTTATGTTCTCTCCGGTTTATGATCTCTCCGGTTTATGATCTCTCCGGTTTACGTTCTCTCCGGTTTATGTTCTCTCCGGTTTATGTTCTCTCCGGTTTATGTTCTCTCCGGTTTACGTTCTCTCCGGTTTATGTTCTCTCCGGTTTATGTTCTCTCCGGTTTATGATCTCTCCGGTTTATGTTCTCTCCGGTTTATGATCTCTCCGGTTTATGATCTCTCGGGTTTATGTTCTCTCCGGTTTATGTTCTCTCCGGTTTATGGTCTCTCCGGTTCATGATCTCTCTGGTTTATGATCTCTCCGGTTTATGATCTCTCGGGTTTATGTTCTCGCCGGTTTATGATCTCTCCGGTTTATGATCTCTCCGGTTTATTTTCTCTCCGGTTTATGTTCTCTCAGGTTTATGATCTCTCTGGTTTATGTTGTCTCTGGTTTATGATCTCTCCGGTTTATGATCTCTCGGGTTTATGTTCTCTCCGGTTTATGATCTCTCGGGTTTATTTTCTCTCCGGTTTATGTTCTCTCAGGTTTATGATCTCTCCGGTTTATGGTCTCTCCGGTTCATGATCTCTCTGGTTTATGATCTCTCCGGTTTATGTTCTCTCCGGTTCATGATCTCACCGGTTTATGATCTCTCCGGTTTATGTTCTTTCTGGTTTACGTTCTCTCTGGTTTACGTTCTCTCTGGTTTATGTTCTCTCCGGTTTATGTTCTCTCCGGTTTATGATCTCTCCGGTTTATGTTCTCTCTGGTTTATGATCTCTGCGGTTTACGTTCTTTCTGGTTTATGTTCTCTCTGGTTTATGTTCTCTCCGGTTTATGTTCTCTCCGGTTTATGATCTCTCCGGTTTATGTTCTCTCTGGTTTATGATCTCTGCGGTTTACGTTCTTTCTGGTTTATGTTCTCTCTGGTTTATGTTCTCTCGGGTTTATGATCTCTCCGGTTTATGTTCTCTCCGGTTTATGATCTCTCCGGTTTATGATCTCTCTGGTTTATGATCTCTCCGGTTTATGTTCTCTCCGGTTCATGATCTCACCGGTTTATGATCTCTCCGGTTTATGTTCTTTCTGGTTAACGTTCTCTCTGGTTTATGTTCTCTCCGGTTTATGTTCTCTCCGGTTTATGATCTCTCCGGTTTATGTTCTCTCTGGTTTATGATCTCTGCGGTTTACGTTCTTTCTGGTTTATGTTCTCTCTGGTTTATGTTCTCTCCTGTTTATGTTCTCTCCGGTTTATGATCTCTCCGGTTTATGTTCTCTCTGGTTTACGTTCTCTCTGGTTTATGTTCTCTCCGGTTTATGTTCTCTCCGGTTTATGATCTCTCCGGTTTATGTTCTCTCTGGTTTATGTTCTCTCCGGTTTATGTTCTCTCTGGTTTATGTTCTCTCAGGTTTATGTTCTCTCCGGTTTATGTTCTCTCCGGTTCATGATCTCTCTGGTTTATGTTCTCTCTGGTTTATGTTCTCTCCGGTTTATGATCTCTCCGGTTTATGATCTCTGGTTTATGTTATCTCCGGTTTATGATCTCTCGGGTTTATGATCTCTCCGGTTTACGTTCTCTCTGGTTTATGTTCTCTCTGTTTTATGATCTCTCGGGTTTATGTTCTCTCCGGTTTATGATCTCACCGGTTTATGATCTCGCGGGTTTATGTTCTCTCCGGTTTATGATCTCTCCAGTTTATGTTCTCTCCGGTTTACGTTCTCTCTGGTTTATGTTCTATCTGGTTTATGTTCTCTCTGTTTTATGATCTCTCCGGTTTATGTTCTCTCCGGTTTATGATCTCCTTGGTTGATGATCTCTCTGGTTCATGATCTCTCCGGTTCATGTTCTCTCTGGTTTATGTTCTCTCTGGTTTATGATCTCTCCGGTTTATGATCTCCGGTTTATGTTCTCTCTGGTTTATGTTCTCTCCGGTTTATGATCTCTCGGGTTTATGATCTCTCTGGTTTACGTTCTCTCTGGTTTATGTTCTCTCTGTTTTATGATCTCTCGGGTTTATGTTCTCTCCGGTTTATGTTCTCTCCGGTTTATGATCTCACCGGTTTATGATCTCGCGGGTTTATGTTCTCTCCAGTTTATGATCTCTCCAGTTTATGTTCTCTCCGGTTTACGTTCTCTCTGGTTTATGTTCTATCTGGTTTATGTTCTCTCTGTTTTATGATCTCTCCGGTTTATGTTCTCTCCGGTTTATGATCTCTCCGGTTTATGTTCTCTCCGGTTTATGATCTCTCCGGTTTATGATCTCTCGGGTTTACGTTCTCTCCGGTTTATGTTCTCTCCGGTTTATGATCTCTCCGGTTTATGTTCTCTCCGGTTTATGATCTCTCTGGTTTATGTTCTCTCCGGTTTATGATCTGACCGGTTTATGATCTCTCGGGTTTATGTTCTCGCCGGTTTATGTTCTCTCCGGTTTATGATCTCTCGGGTTTATTTTCTCTCCGGTTTATGTTCTCTCCGGTTTATGTTCTCTCCGGTTTATGATCTCTCCGGTTTATGATCTCTCCGGTTTATGATCTCTCCGGTTTACGTTCTCTCCGGTTTATGTTCTCTCCGGTTTATGTTCTCTCCGGTTTATGATCTCTCCGGTTTACGTTCTCTCCGGTTTATGTTCTCTCCGGTTTATGTTCTCTCCGGTTTATGTTCTCTCCGGTTCATGATCTCTCTGGTTTATGTTGTCTCTGGTTTATGATCTCTCCGGTTTATGATCTCTCGGGTTTATTTTCTCTCCGGTTTATGTTCTCTCAGATTTATGATCTCTCTGGTTTATGATCTCTCTGGTTTATGATCTCTCCGGTTTATGATCTCTCGGGTTTATGTTCTCGCCGGTTTATGATCTCTCCGGTTTATGATCTCTCCGGTTTATTTTCTCTCCGGTTTATGTTCTCTCTGGTTTGTGTTCTCTCCGGTTTATGATCTCTCCGGTTTATGATCTCTCGGGTTTATGTTCTCTCCGGTTTATGTTCTCTCCGGTTTATGGTCTCTCCGGTTCATGATCTCTCTGGTTTATGATCTCTCCGGTTTATGATCTCTCGGGCTTATGTTCTCGCCGGTTTATGATCTCTCCGGTTTATGATCTCTCCGGTTTATTTTCTCTCCGGTTTATGTTCTCTCAGGTTTATGATCTCTCTGGTTTATGTTGTCTCTGGTTTATGATCTCTCCGGTTTATGATCTCTCCGGTTTATGGTCTCTCCGGTTCATGATCTCTCTGGTTTATGATCTCTCCGGTTTATGTTCTCTCCGGTTCATGATCTCACCGGTTTATGATCTCTCCGGTTTATGTTCTTTCTGGTTTACGTTCTCTCTGGTTTACGTTCTCTCTGGTTTATGTTCTCTCCGGTTTATGTTCTCTCCGGTTTATGATCTCTCCGGTTTATGTTCTCTCTGGTTTATGATCTCTGCGGTTTACGTTCTTTCTGGTTTATGTTCTCTCTGGTTTATGTTCTCCATGGTTTATGTTCTCTCCGGTTTATGATCTCTCCGGTTTATGTTCTCTCTGGTTTATGATCTCTGCGGTTTACGTTCTTTCTGGTTTATGTTCTCTCTGGTTTATGTTCTCTCGGGTTTATATTCTCGCCGGTTTATGATCTCTCCGGTTTATGATCTCTCTGGTTTATGATCTCTCCGGTTTATGTTCTCTCCGGTTCATGATCTCACCGGTTTATGATCTCTCCGGTTTATGTTCTCTCCAGTTTATGATCTCTCCGGTTTATGTTCTCTCTGGTTTATGATCTCTGCGGTTTACGTTCTTTCTGGTTTATGTTCTCTCTGGTTTATGTTCTCTCCGGTTTATGTTCTCTCCGGTTTATGATCTCTCCGGTTTATGTTCTCTCTGGTTTACGTTCTCTCTGGTTTATGTTCTCTCCGGTTTATGTTCTCTCCGGTTTATGATCTCTCCGGTTTATGTTCTCTCTGGTTTATGTTCTCTCCGGTTTATGTTCTCTCAGGTTTATGTTCTCTCCGGTTTATGTTCTCTCCGGTTCATGATCTCTCTGGTTTATGTTCTCTCTGGTTTATGTTCTCTCCGGTTTATGATCTCTCCGGTTTATGATCTCTGGTTTATGTTATCTCCGGTTTATGATCTCTCGGGTTTATGATCTCTCCGGTTTACGTTCTCTCTGGTTTATGTTCTCTCTGTTTTATGATCTCTCGGGTTTATGTTCTCTCCGGTTTATGATCTCACCGGTTTATGATCTCGCGGGTTTATGTTCTCTCCGGTTTATGATCTCTCCAGTTTATGTTCTCTCCGGTTTACGTTCTCTCTGGTTTATGTTCTATCTGGTTTATGTTCTCTCTGTTTTATGATCTCTCCGGTTTATGTTCTCTCCGGTTTATGATCTCTCTGGTTGATGATCTCTCTGGTTCATGATCTCTCCGGTTCATGTTCTCTCTGGTTTATGTTCTCTCTGGTTTATGATCTCTCCGGTTTATGATCTCCGGTTTATGTTCTCTCTGGTTTATGTTCTCTCCGGTTTATGATCTCTCGGGTTTATGATCTCTCTGGTTTACGTTCTCTCTGGTTTATGTTCTCTCTGTTTTATGATCTCTCGGGTTTATGTTCTCTCCGGTTTATGTTCTCTCCGGTTTATGATCTCACCGGTTTATGATCTCGCGGGTTTATGTTCTCTCCAGTTTATGATCTCTCCAGTTTATGTTCTCTCCGGTTTACGTTCTCTCTGGTTTATGTTCTATCTGGTTTATGTTCTCTCTGTTTTATGATCTCTCCGGTTTATGTTCTCTCCGGTTTATGATCTCTCCGGTTTATGTTCTCTCCGGTTTATGATCTCTCCGGTTTATGATCTCTCGGGTTTACGTTCTCTCCGGTTTATGTTCTCTCCGGTTTATGATCTCTCCGGTTTATGTTCTCTCCGGTTTATGATCTCTCTGGTTTATGTTCTCTCCGGTTTATGATCTGTCCGGTTTATGATCTCTCGGGTTTATGTTCTCGCCGGTTTATGTTCTCTCCGGTTTATGATCTCTCGGGTTTATTTTCTCTCCGGTTTATGTTCTCTCCGGTTTATGTTCTCTCCGGTTTATGATCTCTCCGGTTTATGATCTCTCCGGTTTATGATCTCTCCGGTTTACGTTCTCTCCGGTTTATGTTCTCTCCGGTTTATGTTCTCTCCGGTTTATGATCTCTCCGGTTTACGTTCTCTCCGGTTTATGTTCTCTCCGGTTTATGTTCTCTCCGGTTTATGTTCTCTCCGGTTCATGATCTCTCTGGTTTATGTTGTCTCTGGTTTATGATCTCTCCGGTTTATGATCTCTCGGGTTTATTTTCTCTCCGGTTTATGTTCTCTCAGATTTATGATCTCTCTGGTTTATGATCTCTCTGGTTTATGATCTCTCTGGTTTATGTTCTCTCCGGTTTATGATCTGTCCGGTTTATGATCTATCGGGTTTATGTTCTCGCCGGTTTATGTTCTCTCCGGTTTATGATCTCTCGGGTTTATGTTCTCTCCGGTTTATGTTCTCTCCGGTTTATGGTCTCTCCGGTTCATGATCTCTCTGGTTTATGATCTCTCCGGTTTGTGATCTCTCGGGTTTATGTTCTCGCCGGTTTATGATCTCTCCGGTTTATGATCTCTCCGGTTTATTTTCTCTCCGGTTTATGTTCTCTCAGGTTTATGATCTCTCTGGTTTATGTTCTCTCCGGTTTATGATCTGTCCGGTTTATGATCTCTCGGGTTTATGTTCTCGCCGGTTTATGTTCTCTCCGGTTTATGATCTCTCGGGTTTATGTTCTCTCCGGTTTATGTTCTCTCCGGTTTATGTTCTCTCCGGTTCATGATCTCTCTGGTTTATGATCTCTCCGGTTTATCATCTCTCGGGTTTATGTTCTCGCCGGTTTATGATCTCTCCGGTTTATGATCTCTCCGGTTTATTTTCTCTCCGGTTTATGTTCTCTCTGGTTTGTGTTCTCTCCGGTTTATGATCTCTCCGGTTTATGATCTCTCGGGTTTATGTTCTCTCCGGTTTATGTTCTCTCCGGTTTATGGTCTCTCCGGTTCATGATCTCTCTGGTTTATGATCTCTCCGGTTTATGATCTCTCGGGTTTATGTTCTCGCCGGTTTATGATCTCTCCGGTTTATGATCTCTCCGGTTTATTTTCTCTCCGGTTTATGTTCTCTCAGGTTTATGATCTCTCTGGTTTATGTTGTCTCTGGTTTATGATCTCTCCGGTTTATGATCTCTCGGGTTTATGTTCTCTCCGGTTTATGATCTCTCGGGTGTATTTTCTCTCCGGTTTATGTTCTCTCAGTTTTATGATCTCTCCGGTTTATGGTCTCTCCGGTTCATGATCTCTCTGGTTTATGATCTCTCCGGTTTATGTTCTCTCCGGTTCATGATCTCACCGGTTTATGATCCCTCCGGTTTATGTTCTTTCTGGTTTACGTTCTCTCTGGTTTACGTTCTCTCTGGTTTATGTTCTCTCCGGTTTATGTTCTCTCCGGTTTATGATCTCTCCGGTTTATGTTCTCTCTGGTTTATGATCTCTGCGGTTTACGTTCTTTCTGGTTTATGTTCTCTCTGGTTTATGTTCTCTCCGGTTTATGTTCTCTCCGGTTTATGATCTCTCCGGTTTATGTTCTCTCTGGTTTATGATCTCTGCGGTTTACGTTCTTTCTGGTTTATGTTCTCTCTGGTTTATGTTCTCTCGGGTTTATATTCTCGCCGGTTTATGATCTCTCCGGTTTATGATCTCTCTGGTTTATGATCTCTCCGGTTTATGTTCTCTCCGGTTCATGATCTCACCGGTTTATGATCTCTCCGGTTTATGATCTCTCGGGTTTATGTTCTCTCCGGTTTATGTTCTCTCCGGTTTATGTTCTCTCCGGTTTATGAACTCTCCGGTTTACGTTCTCTCCGGTTTATGTTCTCTCCGGTTTATGTTCTCTCCGGTTTATGATCTCTCCGGTTTATGTTCTCTCTGGTTTGTGTTCTCTCCGGTTTATGATCTCTCCGGTTTATGATCTCTCGGGTTTATGTTCTCTCCGGTTTATGTTCTCTCCGGTTTATGGTCTCTCCGGTTCATGATCTCTCTGGTTTATGATCTCTCGGGTTTATGTTCTCGCCGGTTTATGATCTCTCCGGTTTATGATCTCTCCGGTTTATTTTCTCTCCGGTTTATGTTCTCTCAGGTTTATGATCTCTCTGGTTGATGTTGTCTCTGGTTTATGATCTCTCCGGTTTATGATCTCTCGGGTTTATGTTCTCTCCGGTTTATGATCTCTCGGGTTTATTTTCTCTCCGGTTTATGTTCTCTCAGGTTTATGATCTCTCCGGTTTATGGTCTCTCCGGTTCATGATCTCTCTGGTTTATGATCTCTCCGGTTTATGTTCTCTCCGGTTTATGTTCTTTCTGGTTTACGTTCTCTCTGGTTTACGTTCTCTCTGGTTTATGTTCTCTCCGGTTTATGTTCTCTCCGGTTTATGATCTCTCCGGTTTATGTTCTCTCTGGTTTATGATCTCTGCGGTTTACGTTCTTTCTGGTTTATGTTCTCTCTGGTTTATGTTCTCTCCGGTTTATGTTCTCTCCGGTTTATGATCTCTCCGGTTTATGTTCTCTCTGGTTTATGATCTCTGCGGTTTACGTTCTTTCTGGTTTATGTTCTCTCTGGTTTATGTTCTCTCGGGTTTATATTCTCGCCGGTTTATGATCTCTCCGGTTTATGATCTCTCTGGTTTATGATCTCTCCGGTTTATGTTCTCTCCGGTTCATGATCTCACCGGTTTATGATCTCTCCGGTTTATGTTCTTTCTGGTTTACGTTCTCTCGGGTTTATATTCTCGCCGGTTTATGATCTCTCCGGTTTATGATCTCTCTGGTTTATGATCTCTCCGGTTTATGTTCTCTCCGGTTTATGATCTCTCCGGTTTATGTTCTCTCTGGTTTATGATCTCTGCGGTTTACGTTCTTTCTGGTTTATGTTCTCTCTGGTTTATGTTCTCTCCGGTTTATGTTCTCTCCGGTTTATGATCTCTCCGGTTTATGTTCTCTCTGGTTTACGTTCTCTCTGGTTTATGTTCTCTCCGGTTTATGTTCTCTCCGGTTTATGATCTCTCCGGTTTATGTTCTCTCTGGTTTATGTTCTCTCCGGTTTATGTTCTCTCTGGTTTATGTTCTCTCAGGTTTATGTTCTCTCCGGTTTATGTTCTCTCCGGTTCATGATCTCTCTGGTTTATGTTCTCTCTGGTTTATGTTCTCTCCGGTTTATAATCTCTCCGGTTTATGATCTCTGGTTTATGTTATCTCCGGTTTATGATCTCTCGGGTTTATGATCTCTCCGGTTTACGTTCTCTCTGGTTTATGTTCTCTCTGTTTTATGATCTCTCGGGTTTATGTTCTCTCCGGTTTATGTTCTCTCCTGTTTATGATCTCACCGGTTTATGATCTCGCGGGTTTATGTTCTCTCCGGTTTATGATCTCTCCAGTTTATGTTCTCTCCGGTTTACGTTCTCTCTGGTTTATGTTCTATCTGGTTTATGTTCTCTCTGTTTTATGATCTCTCCGGTTTATGTTCTCTCCGGTTTATGTTCTCTCCGGTTTATATTCTCTCTGTTTTATGTTCTCTCCGGTTTACGTTCTCTCTGGTTTATGTTCTATCTGGTTTATGTTCTCTCCGGTTTATGGTCTCTCCGGTTTATGTTCTCTCCGGTTTATGGTCTCTCCGGTTTATGTTCTCTCCGGTTTATGGTCTCTCCGGTTTATGATCTCTCTGGTTTATGATCTCTCCGGTTTATCTTCTCTCAGGTTTATGATCTCTCCGGATTATGTTCTCTCCGGTTCATGATCTCACCGGTTTATGATCTCTTGGGTTTATGTTCTCTCCGGTTTATGATCTCTCCAGTTTATGTTGTCTCCGGTTTACGTTCTTTCTGGTTTATGTTCTCTCTGGTTTATGTTCTCTCCGGTTTATGATCTCTCCGGTTTATGATCTCTCCGGTTTATGTTCTCTCTGGTTTATGTTCTCTCCGGTTTATGTTCCCTCTGGTTTATGTTCTCTCCGGTTTATGATCTCTCTGGTTTATGTTCTCCCTGGTTTATGATCTCTCCGTTTTATGATCTCTCCGATTAATGATCCCTCCGGTTTATGTTCTCTCCGGTTTATTTTCTCTCCGATTTATGATCTCTCTGGTTTACGATCTCTCCGGTTTATGATCTCTCCGATTTATGATCTCTCCGGTTTATGTTCTCTCCGGTTTATGTTCTCTCCGGTTTATGTTCTCTCTGGTTTATGATCTCTCCGGTTTATGTTCTCTCCGGTTTATGTTCTCTCCGGTTTATGATCTCTCCGGTTTATGATCTCTCCGGTTTATGTTCTCTCTGGTTTATGATCTCTCCGGTTTATGATCTCTCCGGTTTATGTTCTCTCTGGTTTATGATCTCTGCAGTTTACGTTCTTTCTGGTTTATGTTCTCTCTGGTTTATGATCTCTCCGGTTTATGTTCTCTCCGGTTCATGATCTCACCGGTTTATGATCTCTCCGGTTTATGTTCTTTCTGGTTTACGTTCTCTCTGGTTTATGTTCTCTCCGGTTTATGTTCTCTCCGGTTTATGATCTCTCCGGTTTATGTTCTCTCTGGTTTATGATCTCTGCGGTTTACGTTCTTTCTGGTTTATGTTCTCTCTGGTTTATGTTCTCTCCGGTTTATGCTCTCTCTGGTTTATGATCTCTCCTGTTTAAGTTCTCTCTGGTTTATGTTCTCTCCAGTTTACGTTCTCTCTGGTTTATGTTCTCTCCGGTTTATGTTCTCTCTGGTTTACGTTCTCTCTGGTTTATGTTCTCTCCGGTTTATGTTCTCCCTGGTTTATGATCTCTCCGTTTTATGATCACTCCGATTAATGATCCCTCCGGTTTATGTTCTCTCCGGTTTATTTTCTCTCCGATTTATGATCTCTCTGGTTTACGATCTCTCCAGTTTATGATCTCTCCGATTTATGATCTCTCCGGTTTATGTTCTCTCCGGTTTATGTTCTCTCCGGTTTACGATCTCTCCGGTTTATGATCTCTCCGATTTATGATCTCTCCGGTTTATGTTCTCTCCAGTTTATGTTCTCTCTGGTTTATGATCTCTCCGGTTTATGTTCTCTCCGGTTTATGTTCTCTCCGGTTTATGATCTCTCCGGTTTATGTTCTCTCCAGTTTATGTTCTCTCTGGTTTATGATCTCTCCGGTTTATGTTCTCTCTGGTTTATGTTCTCTCCGGTCTATGTTCTCTCCGGTTTATGTTCTCTCCGGTTTATGATCTCTCCGGTTTATGTTCTCTCCGGTTTATGATCTCACCGGTTTATGATCTCGCGGGTTTATGTTCTCTCCGGTTTATGATCTCTCGGGTTTATGTTCTCTCCGGTTTATGTTCTCTCCGGTTTATGATCTCACCGGTTTATGATCTCGCGGGTTTATGTTCTCTCCGGTTTACGTTCTCTCTGGTTTATGTTCTATCTGGTTTATGTTCTCTCTGTTTTATGATCTCTCCGGTTTATGTTCTCTCCGGTTTATGTTCTCTCCGGTTTATATTCTCTCCGGTTTATGATCTCACCGGTTTATGATCTCGCGGGTTTATGTTCTCTCCGGTTTATGATCTCTCCCGTTTATGTTCTCTCCGGTTTACGTTCTCTCTGGTTTATGTTCTATCTGGTTTATGTTCTCTCCGGTTTATGATCTCTCCGGTTTATGTTCTCTCCGGTTTATGATCTCTCTGGTTAATGTTCTCTCTGGTTTATGTTCTCACCGGTTTATGATCTCTCCGGTTTATGATCTCTCTGGTTTACGTTCTCTCTGGTTTATGTTCTCTCCGGTTTATGATCTCTCTGGTTTATGTTCTCTCTGGTTTATGTTCTCTCCGGTTTATGATCTCTCCGGTTTATGTCCTCTCCGGTTTATGATCTCTCCGGTTTATGTTCTCTCCGGTTTATGTTCTCTCTGGTTTATAATCTCTCCGGTTTATGATCTCTCTGGTTTTTGTTCTCTCCGGTTTATGATCTCTCCGGTTTATGATCTCTCCAGTTTATGTTCTCTCCGGTTTATGTTCTCTCTGGTTTTTGTTCTCTCCGGTTTATGTTCTCTCCGGTTTACGATCTCTCTGGTTTATGTTCTCTCTGGTTTATGTTCTCTCCGGTTTATGATCTCTCCGTATTATGATCTCTCCGGTTTATGTTCTCTCCGGTTTATGTTCTCTCTGGTTTTTGTTCTCTCTGGTTCATGTTCTCTCCGGTTTATGTTCTCTCCGGTTTACGATCTCTCCGGTTTATGTTCTCTCTGGTTTATAATCTCTCCGGTTTATGATCTCTCTGGTTTTTGTTCTCTCCGGTTTATGATCTCTCTGGTTTATGATCTCTCTGGTTTATCTTCTCTCCGGTTTATGATCTCTCCGGTTTATGTTCTCTCCGGTTCATGTTTTCTCCGGTTTATGATCTCTCCGGTTTATGTTCTCTCTGGTTTATGATCTCTCCGGTTTATGTTCTCTCCAGTTTAAGTTCTCTCCGGTTTATGTTCTCTCTGGTTTATGTTCTCTCCGGTTTATGATCTCTCCGGTTTATGTTCTCTCTGGTTTATGATCTCTCCGGTTTATGTTCTCTCCAGTTTATGTTCTCTCTGGTTTATGTTCTCTCTGGTTTATGATCTCTCCGGTTTATGTTCTCTCTGGTTTATGATCTCTCCGGTTTATGATCTCTCTGGTTTATGATCTCTCCGGTTTATGTTCTCTCCGGTTTATGATCTCTCCGGTTTATGATCTCTCTGGTTTATCTTCTCTCCGGTATATGATCTCTCCGGTTTATGTTCTCTCCGGTTTATGATCTCTCCGGTTTATGTTCTCTCCGGTTTATGATCTCTCCGGTTCATGATCTCTCCGGTTTATGTTCTCTCCGGTTTATGATCTCTCCAGTTTATGTTCTCTCCGGTTTATGTTCTCTCCGGTTTATGATCTCTCTGGTTTATGATCTCTCTGGTTTATGTTCTCTCCGGTTTATGTTCTCTCTGGTTTATGTTCTCTCCGGTTTATGTTCTCTCTGGTTTATGTTCTCTCCGGTTTATGTTCTCTCTGGTTTATGATCTCTCCGGTTTATGATCTCTCCGGTTTATGATCTCTCCGGTTTATGTTCTCTCCGGTTTATGTTCTCTCCGGTTTTTGATCTCTCCGGTTCATGTTCTCTCCGGTTTATGTTCTCTCCGGTTTATGATCTCTCCGGTTTATGATCTCTCCGGTTTATGTTCTCCCCGGTTTATGATCTCTCCGGTTTATGATCTCTCTGGTTTATCTTCTCTCCGGTTTATGATCTCTCCGGTTTATGTTCCCTCTGGTTTATGATCTCTCCGGTTTATGTCTCTCCGGTTTATGATCTCTCCGGTTTATGATCTCTCCGGTTTATGATCTCTCCGGTTTATGTTCTCTCCGGTTCATGTTCTCTCCGGTTTATCATCTCTCTGGTTTATGTTCTCTCCGGTTTATGATCTCTCTGGTTTATGATTTCTCCGGTTTATGTTCTCTCTGGTTTATGTGCTCTCCGGTTTATGTTCTCTCCGGTTTATGATCTCTCTGGTTTATGATTTCTCCGGTTTATGATCTCTCCGGTTTATGTTCTCTCCGGTTTATGTTCTCTCCGGTTTATGATCTCTCTGGTTTATGATCTCTCCGGTTTATGTTCTCTCCGGTTTATGTTCTCTCCTGTTTACGATCTCTCTGGTTTATGTTGTCTCTGGTTTATGTTCTCTCCGGTTTATGTTCTCTCCGGTTTATGATCTCTCCGGTTTATAGAACATAGAACCTAGAACATAGAAAAATACAGCACGGAACAGGCCCTTGGGCCCACGATGTTGTTCCGAACTTCTAACCTCGATTAAGCGCCCATCCATGTACCTATCCAAATGCCGCTGAAAGGTCGCCAATGATTCTGACTCTACCACTCCCACGGGTTCTTTCTGGTTTATGTTCTCTCCGGTTTATGTTCTCTCTGGTTTATGTTCTCTCCGGTTTATGATCTCTCCGCTTTATGATCTCTCCGGTTTATGGTCTCTCCGGTTTATGTTCTCTCAGGTTTATGATCTCTCTGGTTTTTGATCTCTCCGGTTTATGATCTCTCCAGTTTATGATCTCTCCGGTGTATGTTCTCTCCAGTTTATGATCTCTCCGGTGTATGTTCTCTCCGGTTTATGTTCTCTCCAGTTTATGTTCTCTCCGGATTATGTTCTGTCTGGTTTATGTTCTCTCCGGTTTATGTTCTCTCCGGTTTATGATCTCGCTGGTTTACGTTCTCTCCGGTTTATGTTCTCTCCGGTTTATGTTCTCTCCGGTTTATGATCTCTCAGGTTTATGATCTCTCCGGTTTATGTTCTCTCCGGTTTATGTTCTCTCCGGTTTATGATCTCTCCGGTTTATGTTCTCTCTGGTTTATGTTCTCTCTGGTTTAAGTTCTCTCCGGTTTATGTTCTCACCGGTTTATGTTCTCTCTGGTTTATGATCTCTCCGGTTTATGTTCTCTCCGGTTTATGGTCTCTCAGGTTTATGATATGTCCGGTTTATGTTCTCTCCGGTTTATGTTCTCTCCGGTTTATGTTCTGTCTGGTTTATGTTCTCTCTGGTTTATGTTCTCTCCGGTTTATGATCTCGCTGGTTTACGTTCTCTCCGGTTTATGTTCTCTCCGGTTTATGTTCTCTCCGGTTTATGATCTCTCAGGTGTCTGATCTCTCCGGTTTATGATCTCTCCGGTTTATGTTCTCTCTGGTTTATGTTCTCTCTGGTTTAAGTTCTCTCCGGTTTATGTTCTCACCGGTTTATGTTCTCTCTGGTTTATGATCTCTCCGGTTTATGTTCTCTCCGGTTTATGGTCTCTCAGGTTTATCTTCTGTCTGGTTTATGTTCTCTCCGGTTTACGTTCTCTCCGGTTTATGATCTCGCTGGTTTACGTTCTCTCCGGTTTATGTTCTCTCCGGTTTATGTTCTCTCGGGTTTATGATCTCTCCGGTTTATGTTCTCTCCGGTTTATGTTCTCTCCGGTTTATGATCTCTCCGGTTTATGTTCTCTCCGGTTTATGATCTCTCTGGTTTATGTTCTCTCCGGTTTATGTTCTCTCTGGTTTATGTTCTCTCAGGTCTATGTTCTCTCCGGTTTATGATCTCTCTGGTTTATGATCTCTCCGGTTTATGATCTCTCTGGTTTATGTTCTCTCCGGTTTATGTTCTCTCCGGTTTATGATCTCTCCAGTTTATGTTCTCTCCGGTTTATGATCTCTCTGGTTTATGTTCTCTCCGGTTTATGTTCTCTCCGGTTTATGATCTCTCCGGTTTATGTTCTCTCCGGTTTATGATCTCTCTGGTTTATGATCTCTCCTGTTTATGTTCTCACTGGTTTAAGTTCTCTCCGGTTTATGTTCTCACCGGTTTATGTTCTCTCCGGTTTATGATCTCTCTGGTTTATGTTCTCTCCGGTTTATGTTCTCTCTGGTTTATGTTCTCTCAGGTTTATGATCTCTCTGGTTTATGTTCTCTCTGGTTTATGTTCCCTCCGGTTTATGTTCTCTCAGGTTTATGATCTCTCTGGTTTATGTTCTCTCTGGTTTATGTTCCCTCCGGTTTAAGTTCTCTCCGGTTTATGTTCTCACCGGTTTATGTTCTCTCCGGTTTATGTTCTCTCCGGTTTATGTTCTCTCTGGTTTATGTTCTCTCCTTTTTATGTTCTCTCTGGTTTATGTTCTCTCCGGTTTATGATCTCTCCTTTTTATGATCTCTCCGGTTTACGTTCTCTCCGGTTTATGTTCTCTCCGGTTTATGTTCTCTCCGCTTTATGTTCTCTCTGGTTTATGTTCTCTCCGGTTTATGTTCTCTCCGGTTTATAATCTCTCCGGTTTATGATCTCTCCGGTTTATGTTCTCTCTGGTTTATGATCTCTCCGGTTTAAGTTCTCTCCGGTTTATGTTCTCTCCGGTTTAAGTTCTCTCCGGTTTATGTTCTCTCTGGTTTATGACCTCTCTGGTTTATGATCTCTCCGGTTTATGTTCTCTCTGGTTTATGATCTCTCCGGTTTATGTTCCCTCTGGTTTATGTTCTCTCCGGTTTATATTCTCACCGGTTTATGTTCCCTCTGGTTTATGTTCTCTCCGGTTTATGATCTCTCCGGTTTATGATCTCTTCGGTTTATGTTCTTTCCGGTTTATGTTCTCTCTGGTTTATGATCTCTCGGTTTTATGATCTCTCCGGTTTATTTTCTCTCTGGTTTATGATCTCTCCGGTTTATGTTCCCTCCAGTTTATGATCTCTCCGGTTTATGATCTCTCCAGTTTATGTTCCCTCTGGTTTATGTTTTCTCCGGTTTATGTTCTCTCCGGTTTATGATCTCTTTGGTTTACGTTCTCTCCGGTTTATGTTCTCTCCGGTTTATTTTCTCTCTGGTTTATGATCTCTCCGGTTTATTTTCTCTCTGGTTTATGATCTCTCCGGTTTATGTTCCCTCCGGTTTATGATCTCTCCGGTTTATGTTCTCTTCGGTTTATGATCTCTCCGGTTTACGATCTCTCCGGTTTATGATCTCTCTGGATTACGTTCTCTCCGGTTTATGTTCTCTCCGGTTTATGATCTCTCCGGTTTATGATCTTTCCGGTTTATGTTCTCTCAGGTTTATGATCTCTCCGGTTTATGTTCTCTCCGGTTTATGTTCTCTCAGGTTTACGTTCTCTCTGGTTTATGTTTTGTCCGGTTTATGTTCTCTCCGGTTTATGATCTCTCCGATTAATGATCTCTCCGGTTTATGTTCTCTCCGGTTTACGATCTCTCCGGTTTATGTTCTCTCCGGTTTATGATCTCTCCGATTTATGATCTCTCCGGTTTATGTTCTCTCCGGTTTCTGTTCTCTCTGGTTTATGTTCTCTCTGGTTTATTTTCTCTCTGGTTTATGTTCTCTCCGGTTTATGATCTCTCCGGTTTATGATCTCTCCGATTAATGATCTCTCTGGTTTATGTTCTCTCCGGTTTACGATGTCTCTGGTTTATGATCTCTCCGATTTATGATCTCTCCAGTTTATGTTCCCTCTGGTTTATGTTCTCTCCGGTTTATGTTCTCTCTGGATTATGATCTCTCTGGTTTATGTTCCCTCCGGTTTATGTTCTCTCCGGTTTATGTTCTGTCCGGTTTATGATCTCTCCGGTTTATGTTGTCTCCGGTTTATGTTCTCTCAGGTTTATGTTCTCTCAGGTTTATGTTCTCTCCGGTTTATGTTCTCTCTGGTTTCTGTTCTCTCAGGTTTATGTTCTCTCCGGTTTATGTTCTCTCTGGATTATGATCTCTCTGGTTTATGTTCCCTCCGGTTTATGTTCTCTCCGGTTTATGGTCTGTCCGGTTTATGATCTCTCCGGTTTATGTTCTCTCTGGTTTATGTTCTCTCTGGTTTAATTTCTCTCCGGTTTGTGTTCTCTCTGGTTTATGTTCTATCCGGTTTATGATCTCTCCGGTTTATGATCTCTCCGGTTTATGTTCTCTCTGGTTTATGTTCTCTCTGGTTTATGATCTCTCCGGTTGATGATCTCCCTGGTTTACGTTCTGTCTGGTTTATGTTCTCTCCGGTTTATTTTCTCTCCGGTTTATGATCTCTCCGGTTTATGATCTCTCCGGTTTATGTTCTCTCTGGTTTATGTTCTCTCTGGTTTATGATCTCTCCGGTTGATGATCTCCCTGGTTTACGTTCTGTCTGGTTTATGTTCTCTCCGGTTTATTTTCTCTCCGGTTTATGATCTCTCCGATTTATGATCTCTCCGGTTTATGATCTCTTTGGTTTATGATCTCTCCGGTTTATATTCCCTCCGGTTTATGATCTCTCTGGTTTATGTTCTCTCTGTTTTAATTTCTCTCCGGTTTATTTTCTCTCCGGTTTATGATCTCTCCGGTTTATGTTCTCTCCGGTTTATGATCTCTCTGGTTTATGATCTCTCCGGTTTATGTTCACTCTGGCTTCTGATCTCTCTGGTTTATGATTTCTCCGGTTTATGTTCTCTCTGGTTTATGTTCTCTCTGGTTTATGTTCTCTCCGGTTTATGTTCTCTCCGGTTTATGATCTCTCTGGTTTATAGAACATAGAACCTAGAACATAGAAAAATACAGCACAGAACAGGCCCTTCGGCCCACGATGTTGTTCCGAACTTCTAACCTCGATTAAGCACCCATCCATGTACCTATCCAAATGCCGCTTAAAGGTCGCCAATGATTCTGACTCTACCACTCCCACGGGTTCTCTCTGGTTTATGTTCTCTCCGGTTTATGTTCTCTCTGGTTTATGATCTCTCTGGTTTATGATCTCTCTGGTTTATGTTCTCTCCAGTTTATGATCTCTCCGGTGTATGTTCTCTCCCGTTTATGAGCTCTCCGGTTTATGATCTCTCCGGTTTATGTTCTCTCCAGTTTATGTTCTCTCTGGTTTATGATCTCTCCGGTTTATGTTCTCTCTGGTTTATGATCTCTCCGGTTTATGATCTCTCCGGTTTATGTTCTCTCTGGTTTATGATCTCTCGGGTTTATGATCTCTCTGGTTTATGTTCTGTCCGGTTTATGTTCTCTCCGGTTTATGATCTCTCCGGTTTATGTTCCCTCTGGTTTATGTTCTCTCCGGTTTATGATCTCTCCGGTTTATTTTCTCTCTGGTTTATGATCTCTACGGTTTATGTTCCCTCTGGTTTATGATCTCTCCGGATTATGTTCTCTCCGCTTTATGATCTCTCCGGTTTATGATCTCTCCAGCTTATGTTCTCTCCGGTTTATGTTCTCTCTGGTTTATGGTCTCTCCGGTTTATGATCTCTCCGGTTTATGATCTCTCCAGTTTACGTTCTCTCTGGTTTATGTTATCTCTGGTTTATGTTCTCTCCGGTTTATGTTCTCTCTGGTTTATGATCTCTCCTGTTTATGATCTCTCCGATTAATGATCTCTCCGGTTTATGATCTGTCCGATTAATGATCTCTCCGCTTTATTTTCTCTCCGGTTTATTTTCCCTCTGGTTTATGTTCTCTCCGGTTTATGTTCTCTCCGGTTTACGATCTCTCCGGTTTATGATCTCTCCGATTTATGATCTCTCCGATTTCTGATCTCTCCGGTTTATGTTCTCTCCGGTTTATGATCTCTCCAATTTACGTTCTCTCTGGTTTATGATCTCTCCAGTTTAAGTTGTCTCTGGTTTATGTTATCTCTGGTTTATGATCTCTCCGGTTTATGATCTCTCTGGTTTATGATCTCTCTGATTTTTGTTCTCTCTGTGTTATGTTCTCTCCGGTTTATGTTCTCTCCGGTTTATGATCTCTCCGGTTGACGTTGTCTCTGGTTTATGATCTCTCCAGTTTAAGTTCCCTCTGGTTTATGTTATCTCTGGTTTATGTTCTCTCCGGTTTATGTTCTCTCTGGTTTATGATCTCTCCTGTTTAAGTTCTCTCTGGTTTATGATCTCTCTGGTTTATGTTATTTCCGGTTTATGTTCTCTCCCGTTTATGTTCTCTCCGGTTTATGATCTCTCCGGTTTATGATCTCTCTGGTTTATGATCTCTCAGGTTTTTGTTCTCTCTGGTTTGTGTTCTCTCCGGTTTATGTTGTCTCCGGTTTATGTTCTCTCCGGTTTATGTTCTCTCTGGTTTATGTTCTCTCCGGTTTATGATCTCTCCTTTTTATGATCTCTCCGGTTTACGTTCTCTCCGGTTTATGTTCTCTCCGGTTTATGTTCTCTCCGGTTTATGTTCTCTCCGGTTTATGATCTCTCCGGTTTCTAATCTCTCCGGTTTATGATCTCTTTGGTTGACGTTCTCTCCGGTTTATGATCTCTCCGGTTTACGTGCTCTCGTGTTTATGTTCTCTCCAGTTCATGATCTCTCTGGTTTACGTTCTCTCCGGTTTATGTTCTCTCCGGTTTATGTTCTCTCTGGTTTATGTTCTCTCCGGTTTATGTTCTCTCCGGTTTATAATCTCTCCGGTTTATGATCTCTCCGGTTTATGTTCTCTCTGGTTTATGATCTCTCCGGTTTACGTTCTCTCCGGTTTATGTTCTCTCCGATTTATGTTCTCTCCGCTTTATGTTCTCTCTGGTTTATGTTCTCTCTGGTTTATGTTCTCTCCGGTTTATAATCTCTCCGGTTTATGATCTCTCCGGTTTATGTTCTCTCTGGTTTATGATCTCTCCGGTTTAAGTTCTCTCCGGTTTATGTTCTCTCCGGTTTAAGTTCTCTCCGGTTTATGTTCTCTCTTGTTTATGATCGCTCTGGTTTATGATCTCTCCGGTTTATGTTCTCTCTGGTTTATGATCTCTCCGGTTTATGTTCCCTCTGGTTTATGTTCTCTCCGGTGTATATTCTCACCGGTTTATGTTCCCTCTGGTTTATGTTCTCTCCGGTTTATGATCTCTCCGGTTTATGATCTCTTCGGTTTATGTTCTTTCCGGTTTATGTTCTCTCTGGTTTATGATCTCTCGGTTTTATGATCTCTCCGGTTTATTTTCTCTCTGGTTTATGATCTCTCCGGTTTATGTTCCCTCCGGTTTATGATCTGTCCGGTTTATGTTCTCTTCGGTTTATGACCTCTCCGGTTTATGATCTCTCCGGTTTATGTTCCATCTGGTTTATGTTTTCTCCGGTTTATGTTCTCTCCGGTTTATGATCTCTCCGGTTTATGTTCTCTCTGGTTTATAATCTCTCCGGTTTATGATCTCTCTGGTTTTTGTTCTCTCCGGTTTATGATCTCTCTGGTTTATGATCTCTCTGGTTTATCTTCTCTCCGGTTTATGATCTCTCCGGTTTATGTTCTCTCCGGTTCATGTTCTCTCCGGTTTATGATCTCTCCGGTTTATGTTCTCTCTGGTTTATGATCTCTCCGGTTTATGTTCACTCCAGTTTATGTTCTCTCCGGTTTATGATCTCTCCGGTTTATGTTCTCTCTGGTTTATGATCTCTCCGGTTTATGTTCTCTCCAGTTTATGTTTTCTCTGGTTTATGTTCTCTCTGGTTTATGATCTCTCCAGTTTATGTTCTCTCTGGTTTATGATCTCTCTGGTTTATGATCTCTCCGGTTTATGTTCTCTCCGGTTTATGATCTCTCCGGTTTATGATCTCTCTGGTTTATCTTCTCTCCGGTTTATGATCTCTCCGGTTTATGTTCTCTCCGGTTTATGATCTCTCCGGTTTATGTTCTCTCCGGTTTATGATCTCTCCGGTTCATGATCTCTCCGGTTTATGTTCTCTCCGGTTTATGATCTCTCCGGTTTATGTTCTCTCTGGTTTATGATCTCTCCAGTTTATGTTCTCTCCGGTTTATGTTCTCTCCGGTTTATGATCTCTCTGGTTTATGATCTCTCTGGTTTATGTTCTCTCCGGTTTATGTTCTCTCTGGTTTATGTTCTCTCCAGTTTATGTTCTCTCTGGTTTATGATCTCTCCGGATTATGATCTCTCCGGTTTATGATCTCTCCGGTTTATGTTCTCTCCGGTTTATGTTCTCTCCGGTTTATGATCTCTCCGGTTCATGTTCTCTCCGGTTTATGTTCTCTCCGGTTTATGATCTCTCCGGTTTATGATCTCTCCGGTTTATGTTCTCTCCGGTTTATGTTCTCTCCGGTTTATGATCTCTCTGGTTTATGATCTCTCTGGTTTATGTTCTCTCCGGTTTATGTTCTCTCTGGTTTATGTTCTCTCCAGTTTATGTTCTCTCTGGTTTATGATCTCTCCGGTTTATAATCTCTCCGGTTTATGATCTCTCCGGTTTATGTTCTCTCCGGTTTATGTTCTCTCCGGTTTATGATCTCTCCGGTTCATGTTCTCTCCGGTTTATGATCTCTCCGGTTTATGATCTCTCCGGTTTATGTTCTCCCCGGTTTATGATCTCTCCGGTTTATGATCTCTCTGGTTTATCTTCTCTCCGGTTTATGATCTCTCCGGTTTATGTTCTCTCTGGTTTATGATCTCTCCGGTTTATGTCTCACCGGTTTATGATCTCTCCGGTTTATGATCTCTCCGATTTATGATCTCTCCAGTTTATGTTCCCTCTGGTTTATGTTCTCTCCGGTTTATGTTCTCTCTGGATTATGATCTCTCTGGTTTATGTTCCCTCCGGTTTATGTTCTCTCCGGTTTATGTTCTGTCCGGTTTATGATCTCTCCGGTTTATGTTGTCTCCGGTTTATGTTCTCTCAGGTTTATGTTCTCTCAGGTTTATGTTCTCTCCGGTTTATGTTCTCTCTGGTTTCTGTTCTCTCAGGTTTATGTTCTCTCCGGTTTATGTTCTCTCTGGATTATGATCTCTCTGGTTTATGTTCCCTCCGGTTTATGTTCTCTCCGGTTTATGGTCTGTCCGGTTTATGATCTCTCCGGTTTATGTTCTCTCTGGTTTATGTTCTCTCTGGTTTAATTTCTCTCCGGTTTGTGTTCTCTCTGGTTTATGTTCTATCCGGTTTATGATCTCTCCGGTTTATGATCTCTCCGGTTTATGTTCTCTCTGGTTTATGTTCTCTCTGGTTTATGATCTCTCCGGTTGATGATCTCCCTGGTTTACGTTCTGTCTGGTTTATGTTCTCTCCGGTTTATTTTCTCTCCGGTTTATGATCTCTCCGGTTTATGATCTCTCCGGTTTATGTTCTCTCTGGTTTATGTTCTCTCTGGTTTATGATCTCTCCGGTTGATGATCTCCCTGGTTTACGTTCTGTCTGGTTTATGTTCTCTCCGGTTTATTTTCTCTCCGGTTTATGATCTCTCCGATTTATGATCTCTCCGGTTTATGATCTCTTTGGTTTATGATCTCTCCGGTTTATATTCCCTCCGGTTTATGATCTCTCTGGTTTATGTTCTCTCTGTTTTAATTTCTCTCCGGTTTATTTTCTCTCCGGTTTATGATCTCTCCGGTTTATGTTCTCTCCGGTTTATGATCTCTCTGGTTTATGATCTCTCCGGTTTATGTTCACTCTGGCTTCTGATCTCTCTGGTTTATGATTTCTCCGGTTTATGTTCTCTCTGGTTTATGTTCTCTCTGGTTTATGTTCTCTCCGGTTTATGTTCTCTCCGGTTTATGATCTCTCTGGTTTATAGAACATAGAACCTAGAACATAGAAAAATACAGCACAGAACAGGCCCTTCGGCCCACGATGTTGTTCCGAACTTCTAACCTCGATTAAGCACCCATCCATGTACCTATCCAAATGCCGCTTAAAGGTCGCCAATGATTCTGACTCTACCACTCCCACGGGTTCTCTCTGGTTTATGTTCTCTCCGGTTTATGTTCTCTCTGGTTTATGATCTCTCTGGTTTATGATCTCTCTGGTTTATGTTCTCTCCAGTTTATGATCTCTCCGGTGTATGTTCTCTCCCGTTTATGAGCTCTCCGGTTTATGATCTCTCCGGTTTATGTTCTCTCCAGTTTATGTTCTCTCTGGTTTATGATCTCTCCGGTTTATGTTCTCTCTGGTTTATGATCTCTCCGGTTTATGATCTCTCCGGTTTATGTTCTCTCTGGTTTATGATCTCTCGGGTTTATGATCTCTCTGGTTTATGTTCTGTCCGGTTTATGTTCTCTCCGGTTTATGATCTCTCCGGTTTATGTTCCCTCTGGTTTATGTTCTCTCCGGTTTATGATCTCTCCGGTTTATTTTCTCTCTGGTTTATGATCTCTACGGTTTATGTTCCCTCTGGTTTATGATCTCTCCGGATTATGTTCTCTCCGCTTTATGATCTCTCCGGTTTATGATCTCTCCAGCTTATGTTCTCTCCGGTTTATGTTCTCTCTGGTTTATGGTCTCTCCGGTTTATGATCTCTCCGGTTTATGATCTCTCCAGTTTACGTTCTCTCTGGTTTATGTTATCTCTGGTTTATGTTCTCTCCGGTTTATGTTCTCTCTGGTTTATGATCTCTCCTGTTTATGATCTCTCCGATTAATGATCTCTCCGGTTTATGATCTGTCCGATTAATGATCTCTCCGCTTTATTTTCTCTCCGGTTTATTTTCCCTCTGGTTTATGTTCTCTCCGGTTTATGTTCTCTCCGGTTTACGATCTCTCCGGTTTATGATCTCTCCGATTTATGATCTCTCCGATTTCTGATCTCTCCGGTTTATGTTCTCTCCGGTTTATGATCTCTCCAATTTACGTTCTCTCTGGTTTATGATCTCTCCAGTTTAAGTTGTCTCTGGTTTATGTTATCTCTGGTTTATGATCTCTCCGGTTTATGATCTCTCTGGTTTATGATCTCTCTGATTTTTGTTCTCTCTGTGTTATGTTCTCTCCGGTTTATGTTCTCTCCGGTTTATGATCTCTCCGGTTGACGTTGTCTCTGGTTTATGATCTCTCCAGTTTAAGTTCCCTCTGGTTTATGTTATCTCTGGTTTATGTTCTCTCCGGTTTATGTTCTCTCTGGTTTATGATCTCTCCTGTTTAAGTTCTCTCTGGTTTATGATCTCTCTGGTTTATGTTATTTCCGGTTTATGTTCTCTCCCGTTTATGTTCTCTCCGGTTTATGATCTCTCCGGTTTATGATCTCTCTGGTTTATGATCTCTCAGGTTTTTGTTCTCTCTGGTTTGTGTTCTCTCCGGTTTATGTTGTCTCCGGTTTATGTTCTCTCCGGTTTATGTTCTCTCTGGTTTATGTTCTCTCCGGTTTATGATCTCTCCTTTTTATGATCTCTCCGGTTTACGTTCTCTCCGGTTTATGTTCTCTCCGGTTTATGTTCTCTCCGGTTTATGTTCTCTCCGGTTTATGATCTCTCCGGTTTCTAATCTCTCCGGTTTATGATCTCTTTGGTTGACGTTCTCTCCGGTTTATGATCTCTCCGGTTTACGTGCTCTCGTGTTTATGTTCTCTCCAGTTCATGATCTCTCTGGTTTACGTTCTCTCCGGTTTATGTTCTCTCCGGTTTATGTTCTCTCTGGTTTATGTTCTCTCCGGTTTATGTTCTCTCCGGTTTATAATCTCTCCGGTTTATGATCTCTCCGGTTTATGTTCTCTCTGGTTTATGATCTCTCCGGTTTACGTTCTCTCCGGTTTATGTTCTCTCCGATTTATGTTCTCTCCGCTTTATGTTCTCTCTGGTTTATGTTCTCTCCGGTTTATGTTCTCTCCGGTTTATAATCTCTCCGGTTTATGATCTCTCCGGTTTATGTTCTCTCTGGTTTATGATCTCTCCGGTTTAAGTTCTCTCCGGTTTATGTTCTCTCCGGTTTAAGTTCTCTCCGGTTTATGTTCTCTCTTGTTTATGATCGCTCTGGTTTATGATCTCTCCGGTTTATGTTCTCTCTGGTTTATGATCTCTCCGGTTTATGTTCCCTCTGGTTTATGTTCTCTCCGGTGTATATTCTCACCGGTTTATGTTCCCTCTGGTTTATGTTCTCTCCGGTTTATGATCTCTCCGGTTTATGATCTCTTCGGTTTATGTTCTTTCCGGTTTATGTTCTCTCTGGTTTATGATCTCTCGGTTTTATGATCTCTCCGGTTTATTTTCTCTCTGGTTTATGATCTCTCCGGTTTATGTTCCCTCCGGTTTATGATCTGTCCGGTTTATGTTCTCTTCGGTTTATGACCTCTCCGGTTTATGATCTCTCCGGTTTATGTTCCATCTGGTTTATGTTTTCTCCGGTTTATGTTCTCTCCGGTTTATGATCTCTCCGGTTTATGTTCTCTCTGGTTTATAATCTCTCCGGTTTATGATCTCTCTGGTTTTTGTTCTCTCCGGTTTATGATCTCTCTGGTTTATGATCTCTCTGGTTTATCTTCTCTCCGGTTTATGATCTCTCCGGTTTATGTTCTCTCCGGTTCATGTTCTCTCCGGTTTATGATCTCTCCGGTTTATGTTCTCTCTGGTTTATGATCTCTCCGGTTTATGTTCACTCCAGTTTATGTTCTCTCCGGTTTATGATCTCTCCGGTTTATGTTCTCTCTGGTTTATGATCTCTCCGGTTTATGTTCTCTCCAGTTTATGTTTTCTCTGGTTTATGTTCTCTCTGGTTTATGATCTCTCCGGTTTATGTTCTCTCTGGTTTATGATCTCTCTGGTTTATGATCTCTCCGGTTTATGTTCTCTCCGGTTTATGATCTCTCCGGTTTATGATCTCTCTGGTTTATCTTCTCTCCGGTTTATGATCTCTCCGGTTTATGTTCTCTCCGGTTTATGATCTCTCCGGTTTATGTTCTCTCCGGTTTATGATCTCTCCGGTTCATGATCTCTCCGGTTTATGTTCTCTCCGGTTTATGATCTCTCCGGTTTATGTTCTCTCTGGTTTATGATCTCTCCAGTTTATGTTCTCTCCGGTTTATGTTCTCTCCGGTTTATGATCTCTCTGGTTTATGATCTCTCTGGTTTATGTTCTCTCCGGTTTATGTTCTCTCTGGTTTATGTTCTCTCCAGTTTATGTTCTCTCTGGTTTATGATCTCTCCGGATTATGATCTCTCCGGTTTATGATCTCTCCGGTTTATGTTCTCTCCGGTTTATGTTCTCTCCGGTTTATGATCTCTCCGGTTCATGTTCTCTCCGGTTTATGTTCTCTCCGGTTTATGATCTCTCCGGTTTATGATCTCTCCGGTTTATGTTCTCTCCGGTTTATGTTCTCTCCGGTTTATGATCTCTCTGGTTTATGATCTCTCTGGTTTATGTTCTCTCCGGTTTATGTTCTCTCTGGTTTATGTTCTCTCCAGTTTATGTTCTCTCTGGTTTATGATCTCTCCGGTTTATAATCTCTCCGGTTTATGATCTCTCCGGTTTATGTTCTCTCCGGTTTATGTTCTCTCCGGTTTATGATCTCTCCGGTTCATGTTCTCTCCGGTTTATGATCTCTCCGGTTTATGATCTCTCCGGTTTATGTTCTCCCCGGTTTATGATCTCTCCGGTTTATGATCTCTCTGGTTTATCTTCTCTCCGGTTTATGATCTCTCCGGTTTATGTTCTCTCTGGTTTATGATCTCTCCGGTTTATGTCTCACCGGTTTATGATCTCTCCGGTTTATGTTCTCTCCGGTTTATGATCTCTCTGGTTTATGTTCTCTCCGGTTTATGATCTCTCTGGTTTATGATTTCTCCGGTTTATGTTCTTTCTGGTTTATGTTCTCTCCGGTTTATGTTCTCTCCGGTTTATGATCTCTCTGGTTTATGATTTCTCCGGTTTATGATCTCTCCGGTTTATGTTCTCTCCGGTTTATGTTCTCTCCGGTTTATGATCTCTCTGGTTTATGATCTCTCCGGTTTATGTTCTCTCCGGTTTATGTTCTCTCCTGTTTACGATCTCTCTGGTTTATGTTGTCTCTGGTTTATGTTCTCTCCGGTTTATGTTCTCTCCGTTTTATGATCTCTCCGGTTTATAGAACATCGAACCTAGAACATAGAAAAATACAGCACAGAACAGGCCCTTCGGCCCACGATGTTGTTCCGAACTTCTAACCTAGATTAAGCACCCATCCATGTACCTATCCAAATGCCGCTGAAAGGTCGCCAATGATTCTGACTCTACCACTCCCACGGGTTCTTTCTGGTTTATGTTCTCTCCGGTTTATGTTCTCTCTGGTTTATGTTCTCTCCGGTTTATGATCTCTCCGCTTTATGATCTCTCCGGTTTATGGTCTCTCCGGTTTATGTTCTCTCTGGTTTATGATCTCTCTGGTTTTTGATCTCTCCGGTTTATGATCTCTCCAGTTTATGATCTCTCCGGTGTATGTTCTCTCCGGTTTATTATCTCTCCGGTTTATGTTCTCTCCAATTTATGATCTCTCCGGTGTATGTTCTCTCCCGTTTATGATCTCTCCGGTTTATGATCTCTCCGGTTTATGTTCTCTCCAGTTTATGTTCTCTCTGGTTTATGATCTCTCCGGTTTATGTTCTCTCTGGTTTATGATCTGTCCGGTTCAGTTCTCTCCAGTTTATGTTCTCTCCAGTTTATGTTCTCTCCGGATTATGTTCTGTCTGGTTTATGTTCTCTCCGGTTTATGTTCTCTCCGGTTTATGATCTCGCTGGTTTACGTTCTCTCCGGTTTATGTTCTCTCCGGTTTATGTTCTCTCCGGTTTATGTTCTCTCCGGTTTATGATCTCTCAGGTTTATGATCTCTCCGGTTTATGTTCTCTCCGGTTTATGTTCTCTCCGGTTTATGATCTCTCCGGTTTATGTTCTCTCTGGTTTATGTTCTCTCTGGTTTAAGTTCTCTCCGGTTTATGTTCTCACCGGTTTATGTTCTCTCTGGTTTATGATCTCTCCGGTTTATGTTCTCTCCGGTTTATGGTCTCTCAGGTTTATGATCTGTCCGGTTTATGTTCTCTCTGGTTTATGATCTCTCTGGTTTATGTTCTCTCCGGTTTATGTTCTCTCCGGTTTATGATCTCGCTGGTTTATGTTCTCTCCGGTTTATGTTCTCTCCGGTTTATGTTCTCTCCGGTTTATGATCTCTCAGGTGTCTGATCTCTCCGGTTTATGTTCTCTCCGGTTTATGTTCTCTCCGGTTTATGATCTCTCCGGTTTATGGTCTCTCTGGTTTATGTTCTCTCTGGTTTAAGTTCTCTCCGGTTTATGTTCTCACCGGTTTATGTTCTCTCTGGTTTATGATCTCTCCGGTTTATGATCTCTCCGGTTTATGTTCTCTCCGGTTTATGTTCTCTCCGGTTTATGATCTCTCTGGTTTATGATCTCTCCGGTTTATGTTCTCTCCGGTTTATGTTCTCTCCTGTTTACGATCTCTCTGGTTTATGTTGTCTCTGGTTTATGTTCTCTCCGGTTTATGTTCTCTCCGTTTTATGATCTCTCCGGTTTATAGAACATCGAACCTAGAACATAGAAAAATACAGCACAGAACAGGCCCTTCGGCCCACGATGTTGTTCCGAACTTCTAACCTCGATTAAGCACCCATCCATGTAGCTATCCAAATGCCGCTGAAAGGTCGCCAATGATTCTGACTCTACCACTCCCACGGGTTCTTTCTGGTTTATGTTCTCTCCGGTTTATGTTCTCTCTGGTTTGTGTTCTCTCCGGTTTATGATCTCTCCGCTTTATGATCTCTCCGGTTTATGGTCTCTCCGGTTTATGTTCTCTCAGGTTTATGATCTCTCTGGTTTTTGATCTCTCCGGTTTATGATCTCTCCAATTTATGATCTCTCCGGTGTATGTTCTCTCCGGTTTATTATCTCTCCGGTTTATGTTCTCTCCAGTTTATGATCTCTCCGGTGTATGTTCTCTCCCGTTTATGATCTCTCCGGTTTATGATCTCTCCGGTTTATGTTCTCTCCAGTTTATGTTCTCTCTGGTTTATGATCTCTCCGGTTTATGTTCTCTCTGGTTTATGATCTCTCCGGTTTATGTTCTCTCCAGTTTATGTTCTCTCCAGTTTATGTTCTCTCCGGATTATGTTCTGTCTGGTTTATGTTCTCTCCGGTTTATGTTCTCTCCGGTTTATGATCTCGCTGGTTTACGTTCTATCCGGTTTATGTTCTCTCTGGTTTATGTTCTCTCCAGTTTATGTTCTCTCCGGTTTATGATCTCTCAGGTTTATGATCTCTCCGGTTTATGTTCTCTCCGGTTTATGTTCTCTCCGGTTTATGATCTCTCCGGTTTATGTTCTCTCTGGTTTATGTTCTCTCTGGTTTAAGTTCTCTCCGGTTTATGTTCTCACCGGTTTATGTTCTCTCTGGTTTATGATCTCTCCGGTTTATGTTCTCTCCGGTTTATGGTCTCTCAGGTTTATGATCTGTCCGGTTTATGTTCTCTCTGGTTTATGATCTCTCTGGTTTATGTTCTCTCTGGTTTATGTTCTCTCCGGTTTATGATCTCGCTGGTTTACGTTCTCTCCGGTTTATGTTCTCTCCGGTTTATGTTCTCTCCGGTTTATGTTCTCTCCGGTTTATGATCTCTCAGGTGTCTGATCTATCCGGTTTATGTTCTCTCCGGTTTATGTTCTCTCCGGTTTATGGTCTCTCAGGTTTATGTTCTCTCCGGTTTATGTTCTCTCCGGTTTATGATCTCGCTGGTTTACGTTCTCTCCGGTTTATGTTCTCTCCGTTTTATGTTCTCTCGGGTTTATGATCTCTCCGGTTTATGTTCTCTCCGGTTTATGTTCTCTCCGGTTTATGATCTCTCCGGTTTATGTTCTCTCCGGTTTATGTTCTCTCTGGTTTATGTTCTCTCAGGTCTATGTTCTCTCCGGTTTATGATCTCTCTGGTTTATGATCTCTCCGGTTTATGATCTCTCTGGTTTATGTTCTCTCCGGTTTATGTTCTCTCCGGTTTATGATCTCTCCAGTTTATGTTCTCTCCGGTTTATGATCTCTCCGGTTTATGTTCTCTCCGGTTTATGTTCTCTCCGGTTTATGATCTCTCCGGTTTATGTTCTCTCCGGTTTATGATCTCTCTGGTTTATGATCTCTCCGGTTTATGTTCTCACTGGTTTAAGTTCTCTCCGGTTTATGTTCTCACCGGTTTATGTTCTCTCCGGTTTATGATCTCTCTGGTTTATATTCTCTCAGGTTTATGATCTCTCTGGTTTATGTTCTCTCTGGTTTATGTTCCCTCCGGTTTATGTTCTCTCTGGTTTATGTTCTCTCCGGTTTATGTTCTCTCTGGATTATGATCTCTCTGGTTTATGTTCCCTCTGGTTTATGTTCTCTCTGGTTTATGTTCTCTCAGGTTTATGTTCTCTCCGGTTTATGTTCTCTCTGGATTATGATCTCTCTGGTTTATGTTCCCTCCGGTTTATGTTCTCTCCGGTTTATGTTCTGTCCGGTTTATGATCTCTCCGGTTTATGTTGTCTCCGGTTTATGTTCTCTCAGGTTTATGTTCTCTCCGGTTTATGTTCTCTCCGGTTTATGTTCTCTCTGGATTATGATCTCTCTGGTTTATGTTCCCTCCGGTTTATGTTCTCTCCGGTTTATGTTCTGTCCGGTTTATGATCTCTCCGGTTTATGTTCTCTCTGGTTTATGTTCTCTCTGGTTTAATTTCTCTCCGGTTTGTGTTCTCTCTGGTTTATGTTCTATCCGGTTTATGATCTCTCCGGTTTATGATCTCTCCGGTTTATGTTCTCTCCGGTTTATGATCTCTCTGGTTTATGATCTCTCCGGTTTATGTTCCCTCTGGCTTCTGATCTCTCTGGTTTATGATTTCTCCGGTTTATGTTCTCTCCGGTTTATGATCTCTCCGGTTTATGATCTCTCCGGTTTATGTTCTCTCCGGTTTATGTTCTCTCCTGTTTACGATCTCTCTGGTTTATGTTCTCTCTGGTTTATGATCTCTCTGGTTTATGTTCTCTCTGGTTTATGTTCTCTCCGGTTTATGTTCTCTCCGGTTTATGATCTCTCTGGTTTGTAGAACATAGAACCTAGAACATAGAACAATACAGCACAGAACAGGCCCTTCGGCCCACGATGTTGTTCCGAACTTCTAACCTCGATTAAGCACCCATCCATGTACCTATCCAAATGCCGCTTAAAGGTCGCCAATGATTCTGACTCTACCACTCCCACGGGTTCTCTCTGGTTTATGTTCTCTCCGGTTTATGTTCTCTCTGGTTTATGATCTCTCTGGTTTATGATCTCTCCGGTTTATGTTCTCTCCAGTTTATGATCTCTCCGGTGTATGTTCTCTCCCGTTTATGATCTCTCCGGTTTATGATCTCTCCGGTTTATGTTCTCTCCAGTTTATGTTCTCTCTGGTTTATGATCTCTCCGGTTTATGTTCTCTCTGGTTTATGATCTCTCCGGTTTATGTTCTCTCCAGTTTATGTTCTCTCCGGTTTATGTTCTCTCCGGTTTATGTTCTGTCTGGTTTATGTTCTCTCCAGTTTATGTTCTCTCCGGTTTATGATCTCGCTGGTTTACGTTCTCTCCGGTTTATGTTCTCTCTGGTTTATGGTCTCTCCGGTTTATGTTCTCTCCGGTTTATGATCTCTCAGGTTTATGATCTCTCCGGTTTATGTTCTCTCCGGTTTATGTTCTCTCCGGTTTATGATCTCTCCGGTTTATGTTCTCTCTGGTTTATGTTCTCTCTGGTTTAAGTTCTCTCCGGTTTATGTTCTCACCGGTTTATGTTCTCTCTGGTTTATGATCTCTCCGGTTTATGTTCTCTCCGGTTTATGGTCTCTCAGGTTTATGATCTGTCTGGTTTATGTTCTCTCCGGTTTATGTTCTCTCCAGTTTATGTTCTGTCTGGTTTATGTTCTCTCCGGTTTATGTTCTCTCCGGTTTATGATCTCGCTGGTTTACGTTCACTCCGGTTTATGTTCTCTCCGGTTTATGATCTCTCAGATTTATGATCTCGCTGGTTTACGTTCTCTCCGGTTTATGTTCTCTCCGGTTTATGTTCTCTCCGGTTTATGATCTCTCCGGTTTATGTTCTCTCTGGTTTATGTTCTCACTGGTTTAAGTTCTCTCCGGTTTATGTTCTCACTGGTTTATGTTCTCTCCGGTTTATTTTCTCTCTGGTTTATGTTCTCTCCGGTTTATGTTCTCTCTGGTTTATGTTCTCTCAGGTTTATGATCAGTCAGGTTTATGTTCTCTCTGGATTATGTTCTCTCTGGTTTATGTTCACTCCGGTTTATGTTCTCTCTGGTTTATGTTCTCTCAGATTTATGTTTTCTCCGGTTTATGTTCTCTCTGGATTATGATCTCTCTGGTTTATGTTCTCTCCGGTTTATATTCTCTCCGGTTTATGTTCTCTCCGGTTTATGTTCTCTCTGGTTTATGTTCTCTCAGGTTTACGTTCTCTCCGGTTTCTGTTCTCTCCAGTTTATGTTCTCTCTGTTTTATGTTCTCTCCGGTTTATGTTCTCTCCGGTTTATGTTCTCTCTGGATTATGATCTCTCTGGTTTATGTTCCCTCCGGTTTATGTTCTCTCCGGTTTATGTTCTGTCCGGTTTATGATCTCTCTGGTTTATGTTCTCTCTGGTTTATGTTGTCTCTGGTTTAATTTCTCTCCGGTTTGTGTTCTCTCTGGTTTATGTTCTATCCGGTTTATGATCTCTCCGGTTTATGATCTCTCCGGTTTATGTTCTCTCCGGTTTATGTTCTCTCCGGTTTATGTTCTCTCCGGTTTATGATCTCTCTGGTTTATGATCTCTCCGGTTGATGATCTCTCTGGTTTACTTTCTCTCTGGTTTATGTTCTCCCGGTTTATGTTCTCTCCGGTTTACGATCGCTCTGGTTTATGTTCTCTCCGGTTTATGATCTCTCCGGTTTATGATCTCTCTGGTCTATGATCTCTCTGGTTTATGATCTCTCTGGTTTATGTTCTCTCTGGTTTATGATCTCTCCGGTTTATGATCTCTCTGGTTTATCTTCTCTCCGGTTTATGTTCTCCCCGGTTTATGATCTCTCCGGTTTATGATCTCTCTGGTTTATCTTCTCTCCGGTTTATGTTCTCCCCGGTTTATGATCTCTCCGGTTTATGATCTCTCTGGTTTATGATCTCTCCGGTTTATGTTCTCTCCGGTTTATGATCTCTCCGGTTTATGATCTCTCCTGTTTACGTTCTCTCTGGTTTATGTTCTCTCCGGTTTATGTTCTCTCTGGATTGTGATCTCTCTGGTTTATGTTCCCTCCGGTTTATGTTCTCTCCGGTTTATGTTCTGTCCGGTTTATGATCTCTCCGGTTTATGTTCTCTCCGGTTATTGTTCTCTCTGGCTGATGATCTCTCCGGTTTATGTTCTCTCCGGTTTATGTTCTCTCCGGTTTATGTTCTGTCCGGTTTATGATCTCTCCGGTTTATGTTCTGTCCGGTTTATGATCTCTCCGGTTTATGTTCTCTCCGGTTGATGTTCTCTCCGGTTTATGTTCTGTCCGGTTTATGATCTCTCCGATTTATGTTCTCTCCGGTTTATGTTCCCTCTGGTTTATGTTCTCTCTGGTTTATGATCTCTCCGGTTTATGTTCTCTCCGGTTTATGATCTCTCTGGTTTATGATCTCTCCGGTTTATGTTCTCACTGGTTTAAGTTCTCTCCGGTTTATGTTCTCACCGGTTTATGTTCTCTCCGGTTTATGATCTCTCTGGTTTATATTCTCTCAGGTTTATGATCTCTCTGGTTTATGTTCTCTCTGGTTTATGTTCCCTCCGGTTTATGTTCTCTCTGGTTTATGTTCTCTCCGGTTTATGTTCTCTCTGGATTATGATCTCTCTGGTTTATGTTCCCTCTGGTTTATGTTCTCTCTGGTTTATGTTCTCTCAGGTTTATGTTCTCTCCGGTTTATGTTCTCTCTGGATTATGATCTCTCTGGTTTATGTTCCCTCCGGTTTATGTTCTCTCCGGTTTATGTTCTGTCCGGTTTATGATCTCTCCGGTTTATGTTGTCTCCGGTTTATGTTCTCTCAGGTTTATGTTCTCTCCGGTTTATGTTCTCTCCGGTTTATGTTCTCTCTGGATTATGATCTCTCTGGTTTATGTTCCCTCCGGTTTATGTTCTCTCCGGTTTATGTTCTGTCCGGTTTATGATCTCTCCGGTTTATGTTCTCTCTGGTTTATGTTCTCTCTGGTTTAATTTCTCTCCGGTTTGTGTTCTCTCTGGTTTATGTTCTATCCGGTTTATGATCTCTCCGGTTTATGATCTCTCCGGTTTATGTTCTCTCCGGTTTATGATCTCTCTGGTTTATGATCTCTCCGGTTTATGTTCCCTCTGGCTTCTGATCTCTCTGGTTTATGATTTCTCCGGTTTATGTTCTCTCCGGTTTATGATCTCTCCGGTTTATGATCTCTCCGGTTTATGTTCTCTCCGGTTTATGTTCTCTCCTGTTTACGATCTCTCTGGTTTATGTTCTCTCTGGTTTATGATCTCTCTGGTTTATGTTCTCTCTGGTTTATGTTCTCTCCGGTTTATGTTCTCTCCGGTTTATGATCTCTCTGGTTTGTAGAACATAGAACCTAGAACATAGAACAATACAGCACAGAACAGGCCCTTCGGCCCACGATGTTGTTCCGAACTTCTAACCTCGATTAAGCACCCATCCATGTACCTATCCAAATGCCGCTTAAAGGTCGCCAATGATTCTGACTCTACCACTCCCACGGGTTCTCTCTGGTTTATGTTCTCTCCGGTTTATGTTCTCTCTGGTTTATGATCTCTCTGGTTTATGATCTCTCCGGTTTATGTTCTCTCCAGTTTATGATCTCTCCGGTGTATGTTCTCTCCCGTTTATGATCTCTCCGGTTTATGATCTCTCCGGTTTATGTTCTCTCCAGTTTATGTTCTCTCTGGTTTATGATCTCTCCGGTTTATGTTCTCTCTGGTTTATGATCTCTCCGGTTTATGTTCTCTCCAGTTTATGTTCTCTCCGGTTTATGTTCTCTCCGGTTTATGTTCTGTCTGGTTTATGTTCTCTCCAGTTTATGTTCTCTCCGGTTTATGATCTCGCTGGTTTACGTTCTCTCCGGTTTATGTTCTCTCTGGTTTATGGTCTCTCCGGTTTATGTTCTCTCCGGTTTATGATCTCTCAGGTTTATGATCTCTCCGGTTTATGTTCTCTCCGGTTTATGTTCTCTCCGGTTTATGATCTCTCCGGTTTATGTTCTCTCTGGTTTATGTTCTCTCTGGTTTAAGTTCTCTCCGGTTTATGTTCTCACCGGTTTATGTTCTCTCTGGTTTATGATCTCTCCGGTTTATGTTCTCTCCGGTTTATGGTCTCTCAGGTTTATGATCTGTCTGGTTTATGTTCTCTCCGGTTTATGTTCTCTCCAGTTTATGTTCTGTCTGGTTTATGTTCTCTCCGGTTTATGTTCTCTCCGGTTTATGATCTCGCTGGTTTACGTTCACTCCGGTTTATGTTCTCTCCGGTTTATGATCTCTCAGATTTATGATCTCGCTGGTTTACGTTCTCTCCGGTTTATGTTCTCTCCGGTTTATGTTCTCTCCGGTTTATGATCTCTCCGGTTTATGTTCTCTCTGGTTTATGTTCTCACTGGTTTAAGTTCTCTCCGGTTTATGTTCTCACTGGTTTATGTTCTCTCCGGTTTATTTTCTCTCTGGTTTATGTTCTCTCCGGTTTATGTTCTCTCTGGTTTATGTTCTCTCAGGTTTATGATCAGTCAGGTTTATGTTCTCTCTGGATTATGTTCTCTCTGGTTTATGTTCACTCCGGTTTATGTTCTCTCTGGTTTATGTTCTCTCAGATTTATGTTTTCTCCGGTTTATGTTCTCTCTGGATTATGATCTCTCTGGTTTATGTTCTCTCCGGTTTATATTCTCTCCGGTTTATGTTCTCTCCGGTTTATGTTCTCTCTGGTTTATGTTCTCTCAGGTTTACGTTCTCTCCGGTTTCTGTTCTCTCCAGTTTATGTTCTCTCTGTTTTATGTTCTCTCCGGTTTATGTTCTCTCCGGTTTATGTTCTCTCTGGATTATGATCTCTCTGGTTTATGTTCCCTCCGGTTTATGTTCTCTCCGGTTTATGTTCTGTCCGGTTTATGATCTCTCTGGTTTATGTTCTCTCTGGTTTATGTTGTCTCTGGTTTAATTTCTCTCCGGTTTGTGTTCTCTCTGGTTTATGTTCTATCCGGTTTATGATCTCTCCGGTTTATGATCTCTCCGGTTTATGTTCTCTCCGGTTTATGTTCTCTCCGGTTTATGTTCTCTCCGGTTTATGATCTCTCTGGTTTATGATCTCTCCGGTTGATGATCTCTCTGGTTTACTTTCTCTCTGGTTTATGTTCTCCCGGTTTATGTTCTCTCCGGTTTACGATCGCTCTGGTTTATGTTCTCTCCGGTTTATGATCTCTCCGGTTTATGATCTCTCTGGTCTATGATCTCTCTGGTTTATGATCTCTCTGGTTTATGTTCTCTCTGGTTTATGATCTCTCCGGTTTATGATCTCTCTGGTTTATCTTCTCTCCGGTTTATGTTCTCCCCGGTTTATGATCTCTCCGGTTTATGATCTCTCTGGTTTATCTTCTCTCCGGTTTATGTTCTCCCCGGTTTATGATCTCTCCGGTTTATGATCTCTCTGGTTTATGATCTCTCCGGTTTATGTTCTCTCCGGTTTATGATCTCTCCGGTTTATGATCTCTCCTGTTTACGTTCTCTCTGGTTTATGTTCTCTCCGGTTTATGTTCTCTCTGGATTGTGATCTCTCTGGTTTATGTTCCCTCCGGTTTATGTTCTCTCCGGTTTATGTTCTGTCCGGTTTATGATCTCTCCGGTTTATGTTCTCTCCGGTTATTGTTCTCTCTGGCTGATGATCTCTCCGGTTTATGTTCTCTCCGGTTTATGTTCTCTCCGGTTTATGTTCTGTCCGGTTTATGATCTCTCCGGTTTATGTTCTGTCCGGTTTATGATCTCTCCGGTTTATGTTCTCTCCGGTTGATGTTCTCTCCGGTTTATGTTCTGTCCGGTTTATGATCTCTCCGATTTATGTTCTCTCCGGTTTATGTTCCCTCTGGTTTATGTTCTCTCTGGTTTATGATCTCTCCGGTTTATGTTCTGTCTGGTTTATGTTCTCTCCAGTTTATGTTCTCTCCGGTTTATGATCTCTCCGGTTTATGTTCTCTCCGGTTTATGATCTCTCCGGTTTATGTTCTCTCCGGTTTATGATCTATCCGGTTTATGATCTCTCTGGTTTATATTCTCTCCGGTTTATGATCTCTCTGGTTTATGATCTCTCCGGTTTATGTTCTCTCCGTTTTATGTTATCTCTGGTTTTTGATCTCTCCGGTTTATGTTCTCTCTGGTTTTTGATCTCTCCGGTTTATGTTCTCTCCGGTTTATGATCTCTCTGGTTTATGATCTCTCCGGTTTATGTTCTCTCCGGTTTATGTTCTCTCTGGTTTATAATCTCTCCGGTTTATGATCTCTCTGGTTTATCTTCTCTCCGGTTTATGATCTCTCCGGTTTATGTTCTCTCTGGTTTATAATCTCTCCGGTTTATGTTCTCTCTGGTTTATGAACTCTCTGGTTTATGTTCTCTCCGGTTTATGTTCTCTCTGGTTTATGTTCTCTCTGGTTTATAATCTCCCCGGTTTATGATCTCTCCGGGATATGTTCTCTCCGGTTTATGTTCTCTCTGGTTTATGTTCTCTCCGGTTTATGTTCCCTCTGGTTTATGATCTATCCGGTTTATGTTCTCTCCGGTTCATGATCTCTCTGGTTTATGTTCTCTCTGGTTTATGTTCTCTCTGGTTTATGATCTCTCCAGTTTATGTTCTCCCTGGTTTATGCTCTCTCTGGTTTATGTTCTCTCTGTTTTATGTTCTCTCCGGTTTATGATCTCTCCGGTTTATGATCTCTCTGGTTTATGTTCTCTCCGGTTTATGATCTCTCCGGTTTATGATCTCTCCGGTTTATGTTCTCTCCGGTTTATGATCTCTCCGGTTTATGATCTCTCCGGTTTATGATCTCTCTGGTTTATGTTCTCTCCGGTTTATGTTCTCTCCGGTTTATGATCTCTCCGGTTTTTGTTCTCTCTGGTTTATGATCTCTCCGGTTTATGTTCTCTCCAGTTTATGTTCTCTCCGGTTTATGATCTCTCCGGTTCATGTTCTCTCCGGTTTATGATCTCTCCGGTTTATGATCTCTCCGGTTCATGTTCTGTCCGGTTTATGTTCTCTCCGGAATATGATCTCTCCGGTTTATGATCTCTCCAGTTTATGTTCTCTCCGGTTTATGATCTTTCCGGTTTATTTTCTCTCTGGTTCATGTTCTGTCCGGTTTATGTTCTCTTTGGTTTATATTCTCTCCGGTTTATGTTCTCTCCGGTTTATGATCTCTCTGGTTTAAGTTCTCTCCGGTTTATGTTCTCTCCGGTTTATTTTCTCTCTGGTTTATGTTCTCTCCGGAATATGATCTCTCTGGTTAATGATCTCTCCGGTTTATGTTCTCTCTGGTTTATGTTCTCTCCGGTTTATGTTCTTTCCGGTTTATGATCTCTCTGGTTTAAGTTCTCTCCGGTTTATGTTCTCACCGGTTTACGTTCTCTCTGGTTTATAATCTCTCCGGTTTATGATCTCTCCGGTTTATTTTCTCTCTGGTTTATGTTCTCTCCGGTTTATGATCTCTCCGGTTTATGTTCTCTCCGGTTTATGTTCTCTCTGGTTTATGTTCTCTCAGGTTTATGTTCTCTCCGGTTTATGTTCCCTCCGGTTTATGATCTGTCTGGTTTAAGTTCTCTCTGGTTTATGTTCTCACCGGTTTATGTTCTCTCTGGTTTATGATCTCTCCGGGTTATGTTCTCTCCGGTTTATTTTCTCTCTGGTTTATGTTCTCTTCGGTTTATGATCTCTCCGGTTTATGTTCTCTCCGGTTTATGTTCTCTCCGGTTTATGATCTCTCCGGTTTATGATCTCTCCGGTTTATGTTCTGTCCGGTTTATGTTCTCTCTGGTTTATGTTCTCTCAGGTTTATGTTCTCTCCGGTTTATGTTCTCACCGGTTTATGTTCACTCTGGTTTATGTTCTCTCCGGTTTATGTTCTCTCCGGTTAATGTTCTCTCCGGTTTATGATCTCTCCGATTTATGATCTCTACGGTTTATATTCTCTCCGGTTTATTTTCTCTCTGGTTTATGTTCTCTCTGGTTTATGTTCTCTCCAGTTTATGATCTCTCCGGTTTATGATCTCTCCGATTTATGATCTCTCCGGTTTATGTTCTCTCCGGGTTATGTTCTCTCTGGTTTATGATGTCTCCGGTTTATGTTCTCTCCGGTTTATGTTCTCTGGTTTATGATCTCTCCGGTTTATGTTCTCTCCGGTTTATGATCTCTCCGGTTTATGTTCTCTCTGGTTTATGTTCTCTCCAGTTTATGTTCTCTCTGGTTTATGTTGTCTCCGGTTTATGTTCTCTCCGGTTTACGTTCTCTCCCGTTTATAATCTCTCTGGTTTATGTTCTCTCTGGTTTATGTTCTCTCCGGTTTATGATCTCTCCGGTTTATGTTCTCTCTGGTTTATGTTCTCTCCGGTTTATGATCTCTCCGGTTTATGTTCTCTCCGGTTTATGTTCTCTCTGGTTTATGTTCTCTCTGGTTTATGTTCTCTCCAGTTTATGATCTCTCTGGTTTATGATCTCTCTGGTTTATGTTCTCTCCGGTTTATGATCTCTCCGGTTTATGTTCTCTCCGGTTTATGATCTCTCCGGTTTATGTTCTCTCTGGTTTATGTTCCCTCCGGTTTATGTTCTCTCTGGTTTATGATCTCTCCGGTTTATGTTCTCTCCAGTTTATGTTCTCTCCGGTTTATGATCTCTCCGGTTTATGTTCTCTCCGGTTTATGATCTCTGCGGTTTATGATCTCTCCGGTTTATGTTCTCTCCGGTTTATGATCTCTCTGGTTTATGATCTCTCCGGTTTATGTTCTCTTCGGTTTATGATCTCTCCGGATCATGTTCTGTCCGGTTTATGTTCTCTCCGGAATATGATCTCTCCGGTTTATGATCTCTCCAGTTTATGTTCTCTCCGGTTTATGATCACTTTGGTTTACGTTCTCTCTGGTTTATGTTCTTTACGGTTTATGATCTCTCTGGTTTATGATCTCTCCGGTTTATGTTCTCTCCGGCTTATGATCTCTCCGGTTTATGATCTCTCCGGTTTATGTTCTCTCTGGTTTATGATCTCTCTGATTTATCTTCTCTCCGGTTTATGATCTCTCCGGTTTATGATCTCTCCGGTTTATCTTCTCTCCGGTTTATGATCTCTCCGGTTTATGTTCTCTCTCGTTTATAATCTCTCCGGTTTATGTTCTCTCCGGTTTATGTTCTCTCCGGTTTATGTCTCTCCGGTTTATGATCTCTCCGGTTTATGTTCTCTCAGGTTTATGTTCTCTCCGGTTTATGATCTCTCCGGTTTATGTTCTCTCTGGTTTATGTTCTCTCCAGTTTATGTTCTCTCCGGTTTATGTTCTCTCCGGTTTATGTTCTCTCCGGTTTATGATCTCTCTGGTTTATGATCTCTCCGGTTTATGTTCTCTCCGGTTTATGATCTCTCCGGTTTATGTTCTCTCTGGTTTATGTTCTCTCCGGTTTATGTTCTCTCCGGTTTATAATCTCTCCGGTTTATGTTCTCTCCGGTTTATGTTCTCTCCGGTTTATAATCTCTCCGGTTTATGTTCTCTCCGGTTTATGTTCTCTGGTTTATGATCTCTCCGGTTTATGTTCTCTCCGGTTTATGATCTCTCCGGTTTATGTTCTCTCCGGTTTATGATCTCTCCGGTTTATGTTCTCTCTGGTTTATGTTCTCTCCAGTTTATCATCTCTCTGGTTTATAGAACATAGAACCTAGAACACAGAACAATACAGCACATAACAGGCCCTTCGGCCACGATGTTGTTCCGAACTTCTAACGTCGATTAAGCACCCATCCATGTACCTATCCAAATGCCGCTTAAAGGTCGCCAATGATTCTGACTCTACCACTCCCACGGGTTCTCTCTGGTTTATGTTCTCTCCGGTTTATGATCTCTCCGGTTCTTGTTCTCTCCGGTTTATGATCTCTCCGGTTTATGATCTCTCCGGTTTATGTTCTCTCTGGTTTATGTTCTCTCCGGTTTATGATCTCTCTGGTTTATGTTCTCTCTGGTTTATGTTCTCTCCGGTTTATGTTCTCTCTGGTTTATGTTCTCTCCGGTTTATGATCTCTCCGGTTTATGTTCTCTCCGGTTTATGATCTCTCCGGTTTATGATCTGTCCGGTTTATGTTCTCTCCGGTTTATGGTCTCTCCGGTTTATGTTCTCTCAGGTTTATGATCTCTCTGGTTTATGATCTCTCCGGTGTATGTTCTCTCCGGTGTATTATCTCTCCGGTGTATGTTCTCTCCCGTTTATGATCTCTCCGCTTTATGATCTCTCCGGTTTATGTTCTCTCCAGTTTATGTTCTCTCTGGTTTATTATCTCTCCGGTTTATGTTCTCTCCAGTTTATGTTCTCTCTGGTTTATGTTCTCTCCCGTTTATGTTCTGTCTGGTTTATGTTCTCTCCGGTTTATGTTCTCTCCGGTTTATGATCTCTCTGGTTTAAGTTCTCTCCGGTTTATGTTCTCTCTGGTTTATGTTCTCTCCGGTTAATCTTCTGTCTGGTTTATGTTCTCTCCGGTTCATGTTCTCTCCGGTTTATGATCTCTCTGGTTTAAGTTCACTCCGGTTTATGTTCTCACCGGTTTATGTTCTCTCTGGTTTATGATCTCTCCGGTTTATGTTGTCTCCGGTTTATGTTCTCACCAGTTTATAACCTCTCCGGTTTATGTTCTCTCCAGTTTATGTTCTCTCTGGTTTATGATCTCTCCGGTTTATGTTCTCTCCAGTTTATGTTCTCTCCAGTTTATGTTCTCTCCGGTTTATGTTCTGTCTGGTTTATGTTCTCTCCGGTTTATGTTCTCTCCGGTTTATGATCTCGCTGGTTTACGTTCTCACCGGTTTATGTTCTCTCTGGTTTATGTTCTCTCCGGTTAATGTTCTGTCTGGTTTATGTTTTCTCCGGTTTATGTTCTCTCCGGTTTATGATCTCTCTGGTTTAAGTTCTCTCCGGTTTATGTTCTCACCGGTTTATGTTCTCCCTGGTTTATGTTCTCTCCGGTTTATGTTCTCTCCGGTTTATTTTCTCTCTGGTTTATGTTCTCTCCGGTTTATGATCTCTCCGGTTTATGTTCTCTCCGGTTTATGATCTCTCCGGTTTATGATCTCTCCGGTTTATGTTCTTTCCAGTTTATGTTCTCTCTGGTTTATGTTCTCTCCGGTTTATGATCTCTCGCGTTTATGTTCTCTCCGGTTTATGTTCTCTCTGGTTTATGATCTCTCGCGTTGATGTTCTCTCCGGTTTATGTTCTCTCCGGTTTATGATCTCTCCGGTTTATGATCTTTCTGGTTTATGTTCTCTCAGGTTTATGATCTCTCCGGTTTATGTTCTCTCCGGTTTATGTTCTCCGGTTTACGATCTCTCTGGTTTTTGTTCTCTCCGATTTATGATCTCTCCGGTTTATGTTCTCTCCGGTTTATGTTCTCTCCGGTTTATGTTCTCTCCGGTTTATGATCTCTCCGGTTTATAGAACATAGAACCTAGAACATAGAACAATACAGCACAGAACAGGCCCTTCGGCCCACGTTGTTGTTCCGAACTTCTAACCTAGATTAAGCACCCATCCATGTACCTATCCAAATGTCGCTTAAAGGTCGCCAATGATTGTGACTCTACCACTCCCACGGGTTCTCTCTGGTTTATGTTCTCTCCGGTTTATGTTCTCTCTGGTTTATGTTCTCTCTGGTTTATGATCTCTCCGGTTTATGATCTCTCCTGTTTATGTTCTCTCCGGTTTATGTTCTCTCTGGTTTATGTTCTCTCCGGTTTATGATCTCTCCGGTTTATGTTCTCTCCCGTTTATGTTCTCTCTGGTTTATGTTCTCTCCGGTTTTTGATCTCTCCGGTTTATGTTCTCTCCGGTTTATGATCTCTCCGGTTTATGATCTATCTGGTTTATGTTCCCTCTAGTTTATGTTCTCTCCGGTTTATGTTCCCTCTGGTTTATGTTATTTCCGGTTTATGATCTCTCCGGTTTATGTTCCCTCCGGTTTATGATCTCTCCGGTTTATGATCTCTCTGGTTTATGAACTCTCCGGTTTATGTTCTCTCTGGTTTAAGTTCTCTCCGGTTTATGTTCTCTCCGGTTTATGTTGTCTCCGGTTAATGTTCTCTCTGGTTTATGATCTCTCGGGTTTATGATCTCTCTGGTTTATGCTCTCTCCGGTTTATGATCTCTCTGGTTTATGTTCTCTCTGTTTTAAGTTCTCTCCGGTTTATGTTCTCTCCGGTTTATGTTGTCTCCGGTTAATGTTCTCTCTGGTTTATGTTCTCTCCGGTTTACGTTCTCTCCGGTTTATGTTCTCTCTGGTTTATGATCTCTCCGGTTTATGATCTTTCCGGTTTATGATCTCTCTGGTTTTTGTTCTCTCTGGTTTATGTTCTCTCCGGTTTCTGATCACTCCGGTTTATGTTCCCTCCGGTTTATGTTCTCTCCGGTTTATGATCTTTCCGGTTTATGATCTCTCCGGTTTATGTTCTCTCCGGTTTATGTTCCCTCCGGTTTATGATCTCTCCAGTTGACGTTTTCTCTGGTTTATGTTCTCTCCGGTTTATGTTCTCTCCGGTTTATGTTCTCTCCGGTTTACGTTCTCTCCGGTTTCTGATCTCTCTGGTTTATTTTCTCTCCGGTTTATGATCTCTGCGGTTTATGTTCTCTCCGGTTTATGTTCTCTCTGGTTTATAATCTCACCAGTTTATGATCTCTCCGGTTTATGATCTCTCCGGTTTATGATCTCTCTGGTTTATGATCTCTCTGGTTTACGTTCTCTCCGGTTTATGATCTCTGTGGATTATGTTCTCTCTGGTTTATGTTCTCTCCGGTTTATGATCTCTCCGGTTTATGATCTTTCCAGTTTATGATCTCTCCGGTTTATGTTCTCTCCGGTTTATGTTCTCTCCGGTTTATGTTCTCTCTCGTTAATGTTCTCTCTGGTTTATGATCTCTCTGGTTTATGTTCTCTCTGGTTTATGGTCTCTCCGGTTTATGATCTCTCCGGTTTATGTTCTCTCCGGTTTATGATCTCTCCGGTTTCTGTTCTCTCCGGTTTATGTTCTCTCCGGTTAATGATCTCTCCGGTTTATGATCTCTCCGGTTTATGTTCTCTCTGGTTTATAATCTCACCAGTTTATGATCTCTCTGGTTTATGATCTCTCTGGTTTATGTTCTCTCCGGTTTATGATCTCTCCGGTTTATGATCTCTCCGGTTTATGTTCTCTCCGGTTTATGATCTCTCCGGTTTATGTTCTCTCGGGTTTATGATCTCTCCGGTTTATGATCTCTCCGGTTTATATTCTCTCCGGTTTATGTTCTCTCTGGTTTATGTTCTCTCCGGTTAATGATCTCTCCGGTTTATGATCTCTCCGGTTTATGTTCTCTCTGGTTTATAATCTCACCAGTTTATGATCTCTCCGGTTTATGATCTCTCCGGTTTATGATCTCTCCGGTTTATGTTCTCTCCGGTTAATGATCTCTCCGGTTTATGATCTCTCCGGTTTATGTTCTCTCGGGTTTATGTTCTCTCCGGTTTATGTTCTCTCGGGTTTATGTTCTCTCTGGTTTATGTTCTCTCCGGTTTATGATCTCTCCGGTTTATGTTCTCTCGGGTTTATGTTCCCTCCGGTTTATGTTCTCTCCGGTTTATGATCTCTCCTGTTTATGTTCTCTCTGGTTTATATTCTCTCTGGTTTATGTTCTCTCTGGTTTATGTTCTCTCTGGCTTATGTTATCTCCAGTTTATGTTGTCTCCGGTTTATGTTTTCTCCGGTTTATGTTCTCTCCGGTTTTTTGTTCTCTCCGGTTTTTTGTTCTCTCCGGTTTATGTTCTCTCTGGTTTATGATCTCTCTGGTTTATGTTGTCTCCGGTTCATGTTCTCTCTGGTTTATGATCTCTCGGGTTTATGATCTCTCTGGTTTATGCTCTCTCCGGTTTATGATCTCTCTGGTTTATGTTCTCTCTGGTTTAAGTTCTCTCCGGTTTATGTTCTCTCCGGTTTATGTTGTCTCCGGTTTATGTTCTCTCTGGCTTATGATCTCTCCGGTTTATGATCTTTCCGGTTTATGATCTCTCCGGTTTATGTTCTCTCAGGTTTATGTTCTCTCCGGTTTATGATCTCTCCAGTTGACGTTTTCTCTGGTTTATGTTCTCTCCGGTTTATGTTCTCTCCGGTTTATGATCTCTCCAGTTTACGTTCTCTCTGGTTTATGTTCTCTCCGGTTTACGTTCTCTCCGGTTTCTGATCTCTCTGGTTTATGTTCTCTCCGGTTTATGATCTCTGCGGTTTATGTTCTCTCCGGTTTATGTTCTCTCTGGTTTATAATCTCACCAGTTTATGATCTCTCCGGTTGATGATCTCTCTGGTTTATAATCTCACCAGTTTATGTTCTCTCCGGTTTATGATATCTCTGGTTTATGATCTCTCTGGTTTACGTTCTCTCCGGTTTATGATCTCTGTGGATTATGTTCTCTCTGGTTTATGTTCTCTCCGGTTTATGATCTCTCCGGTTTATGATCTTTCCAGTTTATGATCTCTCCGGTTTATGTTCTCTCTCGTTAATGTTCTCTCTGGTTAATGATCTCTCTGGTTTATGATCTCTCCGGTTTATGTTCTCTCCGGTTTACGATCTCTCCGGTTTATGTTCTCTCCGGTTTATGATCTCTCCGGTTTATGATCTCTCCGGTTTATGTTCTCTCTGGTTTATAATCTCACCAGTTTATGATCTCTCTGGTTTATGTTCTCTCTGGTTTATGTTCTCTCCGGTTTACGTTCTCTCCGGTTTATGTTCTCTCTGGTTTATGATCTCTCCGGTTTTTGATCTTTCCGGTTTATGATCTCTCTGGTTTTTGTTCTCTCTGGTTTATGTTCTCTCCGGTTTCTCATCACTCCGGTTTATGTTCCCTCCGGTTTATGTTCTCTCCGGTTTATGATCTTTCCGGTTTATGATCTCTCCGGTTTAAGTTCTCTCCGGTTTATGTTCTCTCCGGTTTATGATCTCTCCAGTTGACGTTTTCTCTGGTTTATGTTCTCTCCGGTTTATGTTCTCTCCGGTTTATGATCTCTCCAGTTTACGTTCTCTCTGGTTTATGTTCTCTCCGGTTTACGTTCTCTCCGGTTTATGTTCTCTCCGGTTTATGATCTCTGCGGTTTATGTTCTCTCCGGTTTATGTTCTCTCTGGTTTATAATCTCACCAGTTTATGATCTCTCCGGTTTATGTTCTCTCTCGTTAATGTTCTCTCTGGTTTATGATCTCTCTGGTTTATGTTCTCTCTGGTTTATGTTCTCTCCGGTTTATGATCTCTCCGGTATATGTTCTCTCCGGTTTATGATCTCTCCGGTTTCTGTTCTCTCCGGTTTATGTTCTCTCCGGTTAATGATCTCTCCAGTTTATGATCTCTCCGGTTTATGTTCTCTCTGGTTTATAATCTCACCAGTTTATGATCTCTCTGGTTTATGATCTCTCTGGTTTATGTTCTCTCCGGTTTATGATCTCTCCGGTTTATGATCTCTCCGGTTTATGTTCTCTCCGGTTTATGATCTCTCCGGTTTATGTTCTCTCGGGTTTATGATCTCTCCGGTTTATGATATCTCCGGTTTATGTTCTCTCTGGTTTACGTTCTCTCCGGTTTATGATCTCTCTGGTTTATGTTTTCTCCGGTTTATGTTCTCTCCGGTTTATGATCTCTCCGGTTTATGATCTTTCCGGTTTATGTTCTCTCTGGTTAATGTTCTCTCCGGTTTATGATCTCTCTGGTTTATGATCTCTCCGGTTAATGATCTCTCTGGCTTATGTTCTCTCCAGTTTATGATCTCTCCGGTTTATGTTCTCTCCGGTTTATGTTCTCTCCGGTTTATGATCTCTGTGGTTTATGTTCTCTCCCGTTTATGTTCTCTCCGGTTTATGATCTCTGTGGTTTATGTTCTCTCTGATTTATGTTCTCTCCGGTTTATGTTCTCTCTGGTTTATGATCTCGCTGGTTTACGTTCTCTCCGGTTTATGTTCTCTCTGGTTTATGTTCTCTCTGGCTTATGTTCTCTCCAGTTTATGATCTCTCCGGTTTATGTTCTCTCCGGTTTATGTTCTCTCCGGTTTATGATCTCGCTGGTTTACGTTCTCTCCGGTTTATGTTCTCTCCGGTTTATGATCTCTGTGGTTTATGTTCTCTCTGATTTATGTTCTCTCCGGTTTATGTTCTCTCTGGTTTATGATCTCGCTGGTTTACGTTCTCTCCGGTTTACGTTCTCTCCGGTTTATGTTCTCTCTGGTTTATGTTCTCTCTGATTTATGTTCTCTCCGGTTTATGTTCTCTCTGGTTTATGATCTCTCTGGTTTATGATCTCTCCGGTTTATGTTCTCTCTGGTTTATATTCTCTCCGGTTTATGATCTCTCCGGTTTATGTTCTCTCCGGTTTATGATCTCTCTGGTTTATAATCTCACCAGTTTATGATCTCTCCGGTTTATGATCTCTCTGGTTTATGTTCTCTCCGGTTTATGATCTCTCCGGTTTATGTTCTCTGTGGTTTATGTTCTCTCTGATTTATGTTCTCTCCGGTTTATGTTCTCTCTGGTTTATGATCTCGCTGGTTTACGTTCTCTCCGGTTTATGTTCTCTCTGGTTTATGATCTCTCTGGTTTATGATCTCTTCGGTTTATGTTCTCTCTGGTTTATATTCTCTCCGGTTTATGATCTCTCCGGTTTATGTTCTCTCTGGTTTATAATCTCACCAGTTTATGTTCTCTCCGGTTTATGTTCTCTCTGGTTTATAATCTCTCCGGTTTATGTTCTCTCCGGTTTATGTTCTCTCTGGTTTATAATCTCTCCGGTTTATGTTCTCTCCGGTTTATGATCTCTCTGGTTTCTGTTCTCTCCGGTTTATGTTCTCTCCGGTTTATGATCTCTCCGGTTTATGATCTCTCTGGTTTATGTTCTCTCCGGTTTATGATTTCTCCGGTTTATGTTCTCTCGGGTTTATGTTCTCTCCGGTTTATGATTTCTCCGGTTTATGTTCTCTCAGGTTTATGTTCTCTCCGGTTTATGATCTCTCCGGTTTATGATCTCTCCGGTTTATGATCTCTCTGGTTTATGTTCTCTCCGGTTTATGTTCTCTCCGGTTTATGATCTCTCCGGTTTATGATCTCTCCGGTTTATGTTCTCTCGGGTTTATGATCTCTCCGGTTTATGATCTCTCTGGTTTATGATCTCTCCGGTTTATGTTCTCTCGGGTTTATGTTCTCTCGGGTTTATGATCTCTCCGGTTTATGATCTCTCTGGTTTATGTTCTCTCCGGTTTATGATCTCTCCGGTTTATGTTCTCTCGGGTTTATGTTCTCTCCGGTTTATGATCTCTCCGGTTTATGATCTCTCTGGTTTATGTTCTCTCCGGTTTATGATCTCTCCGGTTTATGTTCTCTCCGGTTTATGATCTCTCCGGTGTATGATCTCTCCGATTTATGATCTCTCCGGTTTATGTTCCCTCCGGTTTAAGTTCTCTCCGGTTTATGTTCTCTCCGGTTTCTGATCTCTCTGGTTAATGTTCACTCCGGTTTATGTTCTCTCCGGTTTATGTTCCCTCCGGTTTAAGTTCTCTCTGGTTTATAATCTCACCAGTTTATGATCTCTCCGGTTTATGATCTCTCCGGTTTATGATCTCTCTGGTTTATGATCTCTCTGGTTTACGTTCTCTCCGGTTTATGATCTCTGTGGATTATGTTCTCTCTGGTTTATGTTCTCTCCGGTTTATGATCTCTCTGGTTAATGTTCACTCCGGTTAATGTTCTCTCCGGTTTATGTTCCCTCCGGTTTAAGTTCTCTCCGGTTTATGTTCTCTCCGGTTTATGATCTCTCCAGTTTACGTTTTCTCTGGTTTATGTTCTCTCCGGTTTACGTTCTCTCCGGTTTCTGATCTCTCTGGTTTATGTTCTCTCCGGTTTATGATATCTGCGGTTTATGTTCTCTCCGGTTTATGTTCTCTCTGGTTTATAATCTCTCCGGTTTATGTTCTCTCCGGTTTATGATCTCTTTGGTTTATGATCTTTCCGGTTTATGATTTCTCCGGTTTATGTTCTCTCTGGTTTATGTTCTCTCCGGTTTATGATCTCTCCGGTTTATGATCTCTCCGGTTTATGATCTCTCCGGTTTATGTTCTCTCTGGTTTATGTTCTCTCTGGTTTATGTTCTCTCCGGTTTATGATCTCTCCAGTTTACGTTCTCTCTGGTTTATGTTCTCTCCGGTTTACGTTCTCTCCGGTTTCTGATCTCTCTGGTTTATGTTCTCTCCGGTTTATGATCTCTGCGGTTTATGTTCTCTCCGGTTTATGTTCTCTCTGGTTTATAATCTCTCCGGTTTATGTTCTCTCCGGTTTATGATCTCTCTGGTTTATGTTCTCTCCGGTTTATGTTCTCTCCGGTTTTTGATCTCTCCGGTTTATGATCTTTCCGGTTTATGATTTCTCCGGTTTATGTTCTCTCTGGTTGATGTTCTCTCCGGTTTATGATCTCTCCGGTTTATGATCTCTCCGGTTTATGATCTCTCCGGTTTTTGTTCTCTCCGGTTTATGTTCTCTCTGGTTTATAATCTCACCGGTTTATGATCTCCCTGGTTTATGATCTCTCTGGTTTATGATCTCTCCGGTTTATGATCTCTCCGGTTTATGTTCTCTCGGGTTTATGTTCCCTCGTGTTTATGATCTCTCCGGTTTATGATCTCTCCGGTTTATGATCTCTCCGGTTTATGTTCTCTCGGGTTTATGTTCTCTCGGGTTAATGATCTCTCCGGTTTATGATCTCTCTGGTTTATGTTCTCTCCGGTTTCTGATCTCTCCGGTTTATGTTCTCTCTGGTTTACGTTCTCTCCGGTTTATGATCTCTCCGGTTTATGTTCTCTCCGGTTTATGATCTCTCTGGTTTATGTTCTCTCTGGTTTATGTTCTCTCCGGTTTATGATCTCTCTGGTTTATGTTCTCTCCGGTTTATGTTCTCTCTGGTTTATAATCTCTCTGGTTTATGATCTCTCCGGTTTATGATCTCTCCGTTTTATGATCTCTCCGGTTTATGATCTTTCCGGTTTATGATCTCTTCGGTTTATGTTCTCTCTGGTTAATGTTCTCTCTGGTTTATAATCTCACCAGTTTATGTTCTCTCTGGTTTCTGTTCTCTCCGGTTTATGTTCTCTCCGGTTAATGATCTCTCCGGTTTATGATCTCTCCGGTTTATGTTCTCTCTGGTTTATAATCTCACCAGTTTATGATCTCTCTGGTTTATGATCTCTCTGGTTTATGATCTCTCCGGTTTATGATCTCTCCGGTTTATGTTCTCTCCGGTTTATGATCTCTCCGGTTTATATTCTCTCGGGTTTATGTTCTCTCGGGTTTATGATCTCTCTGGTTTATGTTCTCTCCGGTTTATGATTTCTCCGGTTTATGTTCTCTCCGGTTTATGATCTCTCCGGTTTATGTTCTCTCCGGTTTATGATCTCTCCGGTTTATGTTCTCTCCGGTTTATGATCTCTCCGGTTTATGATCTCTCTGGTTTATGTTCTCTCCGGTTTATGTTCTCTCCGGTTTATGATCTCTCCGGTTTATGATCTCACTGGTTTATGTTCTCTCCGGTTTATGTTTCCTCCCGTTTAAGTTCTCTCCGGTTTATGTTCTCTCCGGTTTCTGATCTCTCTGGTTAATGTTCACTCCGGTTTATGTTCTCTCCGGTTTATGTTCTCTCCGGTTTAAGTTCTCTCCGGTTTATGTTCTCTCCGGTTTATGATCTCTCCAGTTTACGTTTTCTCTGGTTTATGTTCTCTCTGGTTTATGTTCTCTCCGGTTTATGATCTCTCCAGTTTACGTTCTCTCTGGTTTATGTTCTCTCCGGTTTACGTTCTCTCCGGTTTCTGATCTCTCTGGTTTAAGTTCTCTCCGGTTTATGATCTCTGCGGTTTATGTTCTCTCCGGTTTATGTTCTCTCTGGTTTATAATCTCTCTGGATTATGTTCTCTCCGGTTTATGATCTCTCTGGTTTATGTTCTCTCCGGTTTATGTTCTCTCCGGTTTATGATCTCTCCGATTTATGATCTTTCCGGTTTATGATTTCTCCGGTTTACGTTCTCTCCGGTTTATGTTCTCTCCGGTTTATGATCTCTGCGGTTTATGTTCTCTCCGGTTTATGTTCTCTCTGGTTTATAATCTCACCAGTTTATGATCTCTCCGGTTTATGTTCTCTCTCGTTAATGTTCTCTCTGGTTTATGATCTCTCTGGTTTATGTTCTCTCTGGTTTATGTTCTCTCCGGTTTATGATCTCTCCGGTATATGTTCTCTCCGGTTTATGATCTCTCCGGTTTCTGTTCTCTCCGGTTTATGTTCTCTCCGGTTAATGATCTCTCCAGTTTATGATCTCTCCGGTTTATGTTCTCTCTGGTTTATAATCTCACCAGTTTATGATCTCTCTGGTTTATGATCTCTCTGGTTTATGTTCTCTCCGCTTTATGATCTCTCCGGTTTATGATCTCTCCGGTTTATGTTCTCTCCGGTTTATGATCTCTCCGGTTTATGTTCTCTCGGGTTTATGATCTCTCCGGTTTATGATATCTCCGGTTTATGTTCTCTCTGGTTTACGTTCTCTCCGGTTTATGATCTCTCTGGTTTATGTTTTCTCCGGTTTATGTTCTCTCCGGTTTATGATCTCTCCGGTTTATGATCTTTCCGGTTTATGTTCTCTCTGGTTAATGTTCTCTCCGGTTTATGATCTCTCTGGTTTATGATCTCTCCGGTTAATGATCTCTCTGGCTTATGTTCTCTCCAGTTTATGATCTCTCCGGTTTATGTTCTCTCCGGTTTATGTTCTCTCCGGTTTATGATCTCTGTGGTTTATGTTCTCTCCCGTTTATGTTCTCTCCGGTTTATGATCTCTGTGGTTTATGTTCTCTCTGATTTATGTTCTCTCCGGTTTATGTTCTCTCTGGTTTATGATCTCGCTGGTTTACGTTCTCTCCGGTTTATGTTCTCTCTGGTTTATGTTCTCTCTGGCTTATGTTCTCTCCAGTTTATGATCTCTCCGGTTTATGTTCTCTCCGGTTTATGTTCTCTCCGGTTTATGATCTCGCTGGTTTACGTTCTCTCCGGTTTATGTTCTCTCCGGTTTATGATCTCTGTGGTTTATGTTCTCTCTGATTTATGTTCTCTCCGGTTTATGTTCTCTCTGGTTTATGATCTCGCTGGTTTACGTTCTCTCCGGTTTACGTTCTCTCCGGTTTATGTTCTCTCTGGTTTATGTTCTCTCTGATTTATGTTCTCTCCGGTTTATGTTCTCTCTGGTTTATGATCTCTCTGGTTTATGATCTCTCCGGTTTATGTTCTCTCTGGTTTATATTCTCTCCGGTTTATGATCTCTCCGGTTTATGTTCTCTCCGGTTTATGATCTCTCTGGTTTATAATCTCACCAGTTTATGATCTCTCCGGTTTATGATCTCTCTGGTTTATGTTCTCTCCGGTTTATGATCTCTCCGGTTTATGTTCTCTGTGGTTTATGTTCTCTCTGATTTATGTTCTCTCCGGTTTATGTTCTCTCTGGTTTATGATCTCGCTGGTTTACGTTCTCTCCGGTTTATGTTCTCTCTGGTTTATGATCTCTCTGGTTTATGATCTCTTCGGTTTATGTTCTCTCTGGTTTATATTCTCTCCGGTTTATGATCTCTCCGGTTTATGTTCTCTCTGGTTTATAATCTCACCAGTTTATGTTCTCTCCGGTTTATGTTCTCTCTGGTTTATAATCTCTCCGGTTTATGTTCTCTCCGGTTTATGTTCTCTCTGGTTTATAATCTCTCCGGTTTATGTTCTCTCCGGTTTATGATCTCTCTGGTTTCTGTTCTCTCCGGTTTATGTTCTCTCCGGTTTATGATCTCTCCGGTTTATGATCTCTCTGGTTTATGTTCTCTCCGGTTTATGATTTCTCCGGTTTATGTTCTCTCGGGTTTATGTTCTCTCCGGTTTATGATTTCTCCGGTTTATGTTCTCTCAGGTTTATGTTCTCTCCGGTTTATGATCTCTCCGGTTTATGATCTCTCCGGTTTATGATCTCTCTGGTTTATGTTCTCTCCGGTTTATGTTCTCTCCGGTTTATGATCTCTCCGGTTTATGATCTCTCCGGTTTATGTTCTCTCGGGTTTATGATCTCTCCGGTTTATGATCTCTCTGGTTTATGATCTCTCCGGTTTATGTTCTCTCGGGTTTATGTTCTCTCGGGTTTATGATCTCTCCGGTTTATGATCTCTCTGGTTTATGTTCTCTCCGGTTTATGATCTCTCCGGTTTATGTTCTCTCGGGTTTATGTTCTCTCCGGTTTATGATCTCTCCGGTTTATGATCTCTCTGGTTTATGTTCTCTCCGGTTTATGATCTCTCCGGTTTATGTTCTCTCCGGTTTATGATCTCTCCGGTGTATGATCTCTCCGATTTATGATCTCTCCGGTTTATGTTCCCTCCGGTTTAAGTTCTCTCCGGTTTATGTTCTCTCCGGTTTCTGATCTCTCTGGTTAATGTTCACTCCGGTTTATGTTCTCTCCGGTTTATGTTCCCTCCGGTTTAAGTTCTCTCTGGTTTATAATCTCACCAGTTTATGATCTCTCCGGTTTATGATCTCTCCGGTTTATGATCTCTCTGGTTTATGATCTCTCTGGTTTACGTTCTCTCCGGTTTATGATCTCTGTGGATTATGTTCTCTCTGGTTTATGTTCTCTCCGGTTTATGATCTCTCTGGTTAATGTTCACTCCGGTTAATGTTCTCTCCGGTTTATGTTCCCTCCGGTTTAAGTTCTCTCCGGTTTATGTTCTCTCCGGTTTATGATCTCTCCAGTTTACGTTTTCTCTGGTTTATGTTCTCTCCGGTTTACGTTCTCTCCGGTTTCTGATCTCTCTGGTTTATGTTCTCTCCGGTTTATGATATCTGCGGTTTATGTTCTCTCCGGTTTATGTTCTCTCTGGTTTATAATCTCTCCGGTTTATGTTCTCTCCGGTTTATGATCTCTTTGGTTTATGATCTTTCCGGTTTATGATTTCTCCGGTTTATGTTCTCTCTGGTTTATGTTCTCTCCGGTTTATGATCTCTCCGGTTTATGATCTCTCCGGTTTATGATCTCTCCGGTTTATGTTCTCTCTGGTTTATGTTCTCTCTGGTTTATGTTCTCTCCGGTTTATGATCTCTCCAGTTTACGTTCTCTCTGGTTTATGTTCTCTCCGGTTTACGTTCTCTCCGGTTTCTGATCTCTCTGGTTTATGTTCTCTCCGGTTTATGATCTCTGCGGTTTATGTTCTCTCCGGTTTATGTTCTCTCTGGTTTATAATCTCTCCGGTTTATGTTCTCTCCGGTTTATGATCTCTCTGGTTTATGTTCTCTCCGGTTTATGTTCTCTCCGGTTTTTGATCTCTCCGGTTTATGATCTTTCCGGTTTATGATTTCTCCGGTTTATGTTCTCTCTGGTTGATGTTCTCTCCGGTTTATGATCTCTCCGGTTTATGATCTCTCCGGTTTATGATCTCTCCGGTTTTTGTTCTCTCCGGTTTATGTTCTCTCTGGTTTATAATCTCACCGGTTTATGATCTCCCTGGTTTATGATCTCTCTGGTTTATGATCTCTCCGGTTTATGATCTCTCCGGTTTATGTTCTCTCGGGTTTATGTTCCCTCGTGTTTATGATCTCTCCGGTTTATGATCTCTCCGGTTTATGATCTCTCCGGTTTATGTTCTCTCGGGTTTATGTTCTCTCGGGTTAATGATCTCTCCGGTTTATGATCTCTCTGGTTTATGTTCTCTCCGGTTTCTGATCTCTCCGGTTTATGTTCTCTCTGGTTTACGTTCTCTCCGGTTTATGATCTCTCCGGTTTATGTTCTCTCCGGTTTATGATCTCTCTGGTTTATGTTCTCTCTGGTTTATGTTCTCTCCGGTTTATGATCTCTCTGGTTTATGTTCTCTCCGGTTTATGTTCTCTCTGGTTTATAATCTCTCTGGTTTATGATCTCTCCGGTTTATGATCTCTCCGTTTTATGATCTCTCCGGTTTATGATCTTTCCGGTTTATGATCTCTTCGGTTTATGTTCTCTCTGGTTAATGTTCTCTCTGGTTTATAATCTCACCAGTTTATGTTCTCTCTGGTTTCTGTTCTCTCCGGTTTATGTTCTCTCCGGTTAATGATCTCTCCGGTTTATGATCTCTCCGGTTTATGTTCTCTCTGGTTTATAATCTCACCAGTTTATGATCTCTCTGGTTTATGATCTCTCTGGTTTATGATCTCTCCGGTTTATGATCTCTCCGGTTTATGTTCTCTCCGGTTTATGATCTCTCCGGTTTATATTCTCTCGGGTTTATGTTCTCTCGGGTTTATGATCTCTCTGGTTTATGTTCTCTCCGGTTTATGATTTCTCCGGTTTATGTTCTCTCCGGTTTATGATCTCTCCGGTTTATGTTCTCTCCGGTTTATGATCTCTCCGGTTTATGTTCTCTCCGGTTTATGATCTCTCCGGTTTATGATCTCTCTGGTTTATGTTCTCTCCGGTTTATGTTCTCTCCGGTTTATGATCTCTCCGGTTTATGATCTCACTGGTTTATGTTCTCTCCGGTTTATGTTTCCTCCCGTTTAAGTTCTCTCCGGTTTATGTTCTCTCCGGTTTCTGATCTCTCTGGTTAATGTTCACTCCGGTTTATGTTCTCTCCGGTTTATGTTCTCTCCGGTTTAAGTTCTCTCCGGTTTATGTTCTCTCCGGTTTATGATCTCTCCAGTTTACGTTTTCTCTGGTTTATGTTCTCTCTGGTTTATGTTCTCTCCGGTTTATGATCTCTCCAGTTTACGTTCTCTCTGGTTTATGTTCTCTCCGGTTTACGTTCTCTCCGGTTTCTGATCTCTCTGGTTTAAGTTCTCTCCGGTTTATGATCTCTGCGGTTTATGTTCTCTCCGGTTTATGTTCTCTCTGGTTTATAATCTCTCTGGATTATGTTCTCTCCGGTTTATGATCTCTCTGGTTTATGTTCTCTCCGGTTTATGTTCTCTCCGGTTTATGATCTCTCCGATTTATGATCTTTCCGGTTTATGATTTCTCCGGTTTATGTTCTCTCTGGTTTATGTTCTCTCCGGTTTATGTTCTCTCTGGTTTATAATCTCACCAGTTTATGATCTCTCCGGTTTATGATCTCTCTGGTTTATGTGCTCTCCAGTTTATGATCTCTCCGGTTTATGTTCTCTCGGGTTTATGTTCTCTCCGGTTTATGTTCTCTCGGGTTTATGTTCTCTCTGGTTTAGGTTCTCTCCGGTTTATGATTTCTCCGGTTTATGTTCTCTCGGGTTTATGTTCTCTCCGGTTTATGATCTCTCCGGTTTATGATCTCTCTGGTTTATGTTCTCTCCGGTTTCTGATCTCTCTGGTTTATGTTCACTCCGGTTTATGATCTCTCCGGTTTATGTTCTCTCTGGTTTACGTTCTCTCCGGTTTATGATCTCTCTGGTTTATGTTTTCTCCGGTTTATGTTCTCTCCGGTTTATGATCTCTCCGGTTTATGATCTTTCCGGTTTATGTTCTCTCTGGTTAATGTTCTCTCCGGTTTATGATCTCTCTGGTTTATGTTCCCTCCGGTTTATGTTCTCTCCGGTTTATGTTCTCTCCGGTTTATGATCTCTCCGGTTTATGTTCTCTCTGGTTTACGTTCTCTCCGGTTTATGATCTCTCCGGTTTATGATCTTTCTGGTTTATGTTCTCTCTGGTTAATGTTCTCTCCGGTTTATGATCTCTCTGGTTTATGATCTCTCCGGTTTATGATCTCTCTGGCTTATGTTCTCTCCGGTTTATGATCTCTCCGGTTTATGTTCTCTCCGGTTTATATTCTCTCCGGTTTATGATCTCGCTGGTTTACGTTCTCTCCGGTTTATGTTCTCTCTGGTTTATGTTCTCTCCGGTTTATGTTCTCTCTGGTTTATGATCTCTCTGGTTTATGTTCTCTGTGGTTTATGTTCTCTCTGATTTATGTTCTCTCCGGTTTATGTTCTCTCTGGTTTATGATCTCGCTGGTTTACGTTCTCTCCGGTTTATGTTCTCTCTGGTTTATGTTCTCTCTGATTTATGTTCTCTCCGGTTTATGTTCTCTCTGGTTTATGATCTCTCTGGTTTATGATCTCTCCGGTTTATGTTCTCTCTGGTTTATATTCTCTCCGGTTTATGATCTCTCCGGTTTATGTTCTCTCCGGTTTATGATCTCTCTGGTTTATGATCTCTCTGGTTTATGATCTATCTGGTTTATGTTCTCTCCGGTTTATGTTCTCTCCGATTTATATTCTCTCCGGTTTATGATCTCTCCGGTTTATGATCTCTCCGGTTTATGTTCTCTCCGGTTTATGTTCTCTCCGATTTATATTCTCTCCGGTTTATGATCTCTCCGGTTTATGTTCCCTCCGGTTTATGTTCTCTCCGGTTAATGATCTCTCTGGCTTATGATCTCTCCTGTTTATGTTCTCTCTGGTTTATATTCTCTCTGGTTTATGTTCTCTCTGGTTTATGTTCTCTCTGGTTTATGCTATCTCCAGTTTATGTTGTCTCCGGTTTATGTTTTCTCCGATTTATGTTCTCTCCGGTTTTTTGTTCTCTCCGGTTTATGTTCTCTCTGGTTTATGTTGTCTCCGGTTCATGTTCTCTCTGGTTTATGATCTCTCGGGTTTATGTTCTCTCTGGTTTAAGTTCTCTCCAGTTTATGTTCTCTCCGGTTTATGTTGTCTCCGGTTTATGTTCTCTCTGGTTTATGTTCTCTCCGGTTTACGTTCTCTCCGGTTTATGTTCTCTCTGGTTTATGATCTCTCCGGTTTATGATCTTTCCGGTTTATGATCTCTCCGGTTTAAGTTCTCTCCGGTTTATGTTCTCTCCGGTTTATGATCTCTCCAGTTGACGTTTTCTCTGGTTTATGTTCTCTCCGGTTTCTGATCTCTCCAGTTTACGTTCTCTCTGGTTTATGTTCTCTCCGGTTTACGTTCTCTCCGGTTTCTGATCTCTCTGGTTTATGTTCTCTCCGGTTTATGATCTCTGCGGTTTATGTTCTCTCCGGTTTATGTTCTCTCTGGTTTATAATCTCACCAGTTTATGATCTCTCCGGTTTATGATCTCTCCGGTTTATGATCTCTCTGGTTTATGATCTCTCTGGTTTACGTTCTCTCCGGTTTATGATCTCTGTGGATTATGTTCTCTCTGGTTTATGTTCTCTCCGGTTTATGATCTCTCCGGTTTATGATCTTTCCAGTTTATGATCTCTCCGGTTTATGTTCTCTCTCGTTAATGTTCTCTCTGGTTTATGATCTCTCTGGTTTATGATCTCTCCGGTTTATGTTCTCTCCGGTTTATGATCTCTCCGGTTTATGTTCTCTCCGGTTTATGATCGCTCCGGTTTATGATCTCTCCGGTTTATGTTCTCTCTGGTTTATAATCTCACCAGTTTATGATCTCTCTGGTTTATGTTCTCTCTGGTTTATGTTCTCTCGGGTTTACGTTCTCTCCGGTTTATGTTCTCTCTGGTTTATGATCTCTCCGGTTTATGATCTTTCCGGTTTATGATCTCTCTGGTTTTTGTTCTCTCTGGTTTATGTTCTCTCCGGTTTCTGATCACTCCGGTTTATGTTCCCTCCGGTTTATGTTCTCTCCGGTTTATGATCTTTCCGGTTTATGATCTCTCCGGTTTAAGTTCTCTCCGGTTTATGTTCTCTCCGGTTTATGATCTCTCCAGTTGACGTTTTCTCTGGTTTATGTTCTCTCCGGTTTATGTTCTCTCCGGTTTATGATCTCTCCAGTTTACGTTCTCTCTGGTTTATGTTCTCTCCGGTTTACGTTCTCTCCGGTTTATGTTCTCTCCGGTTTATGATCTCTGCGGTTTATGTTCTCTCCGGTTTATGTTCTCTCTGGTTTATAATCTCACCAGTTTATGATCTCTCCGGTTTATGTTCTCTCTCGTTAATGTTCTCTCTGGTTTATGATCTCTCTGGTTTATGTTCTCTCTGGTTTATGTTCTCTCCGGTTTATGATCTCTCCGGTTTCTGTTCTCTCCGGTTTATGTTCTCTCCGGTTAATGATCTCTCCAGTTTATGATCTCTCCGGTTTATGTTCTCTCTGGTTTATAATCTCACCAGTTTATGATCTCTCTGGTTTATGATCTCTCTGGTTTATGTTCTCTCCGGTTTATGTTCTCTCCGGTTTATGATCTCTCCGGTTTATGTTCTCTCGGGTTTATGATCTCTCCGGTTTATGATCTCTCCGGTTTATGTTCTCTCTGGTTAATGTTCTCTCCGGTTTATGATCTCTCTGGTTTATGATCTCTCCGGTTTATGATCTCTCTGGCTTATGTTCTCTCCAGTTTATGATCTCTCCGGTATATGTTCTCTCCGGTTTATGTCCTCTCCGGTTTATGATCTCGCTGGTTTACGTTCTCTCCGGTTTATGTTCTCTCTGGTTTATGTTCTCTCCGGTTTATGTTCTCTCCGGTTTATGATCTCTCTGGTTTATGTTCTCTGTGGTTTATGTTCTCTCTGATTTATGTTCTCTCCGGTTTATGTTCTCTCTGGTTTATGATCTCGCTGGTTTACGTTCTCTCCGGTTTATGTTCTCTCTGGTTTATGTTCTCTCTGATTTATGTTCTCTCCGGTTTATGTTCTCTCTGGTTTATGATCTCTCTGGTTTATGATCTCTCCGGTTTATGTTCTCTCTGGTTTATATTCTCTCCGGTTTATGATCTCTCCGGTTTATGTTCTCTCCGGTTTATGATCTCTCTGGTTTATAATCTCTCTGGTTTATGTTCTCTCCGGTTTATGATCTCTCCGGTTTATGTTCTCTGTGGTTTATGTTCTCTCTGATTTATGTTCTCTCCGGTTTATGTTCTCTCTGGTTTATGATCTCGCTAGTTTACGTTCTCTCCGGTTTATGTTCTCTCTGGTTTATGTTCTCTCCGGTTTATGTTCTCTCTGGTTTATGATCTCTCTGGTTTATGATCTGTCCGGTTTATGTTCTCTCTGGTTTATATTCTCTCCGGTTTATGATCTCTCCGGTTTATGTTCTCTCTGGTTTATAATCTCACCAGTTTATGTTCTCTCCGGTTTATGTTCTCTCTGGTTTATAATCTCTCCGGTTTATGTTCTCTCCGGTATATGATCTCTCTGGTTTCTGTTCTCTCCGGTTTATGTTCTCTCCGGTTTATGATCTCTCCGGTTTATGATCTCTCCGGTTTATGTTCTCTCCAGTTTATGATCTCTCCGGTTTATGTTCTCTCGGGTTTATGTTCTCTCGGGTTTATGATCTCTCCGGTTTATGATCTCTCTGGTTTATGTTCTCTCCGGTTTATGATTTCTCCGGTTTATGTTCTCTCGGGTTTATGTTCTCTCCGGTTTATGATCTCTCCGGTTTATGATCTCTCTGGTTTATGTTCTCTCCGGTTTATGATCTCTCCGGTTTATGATCTCTCCGGTTTATGTTCTCTCGGGTTTATGTTCTCTCGGGTTTATGATCTCTCCGGTTTATGATCTCTCTGGTTTATGTTCTCTCGGGTTTATGTTCTCTCCGGTTTATGATCTCTCCGGTTTATGATCTCTCTGGTTTATGGTCTCTCCGGTTTATGATCTCTCCGGTTTATGTTCTCTCGGGTTTATGTTCTCTCCGGTTTATGATCTCTCCGGTTTATGATCTCTCTGGTTTATGGTCTCTCCGGTTTATGATCTCTCCGGTTTATGTTCTCTCCGGTTTATGATCTCTCCGGTGTATGATCTCTCCGATTTATGATCTCTCCGGTTTATGTTCCCTCCGGTTTAAGTTCTCTCCGGTTTATGTTCTCTCCGGTTTCTGATCTCTCTGGTTAATGTTCACTCCGGTTTATGTTCTCTCCGGTTTATGTTCCCTCCGGTTTAAGTTCTCTCTGGTTTATAATCTCACCAGTTTATGATCTCTCCGGTTTATGATCTCTCCGGTTTATGATCTCTCTGGTTTATGATCTCTCTGGTTTACGTTCTCTCCGGTTTATGATCTCTGTGGATTATGTTCTCTCTGGTTTATGTTCTCTCCGGTTTATGATCTCTCTGGTTAATGTTCACTCCGGTTTATGTTCTCTCCGGTTTATGTTCCCTCCGGTTTAAGTTCTCTCCGGTTTATGTTCTCTCCGGTTTATGATCTCTCCAGTTTACGTTTCCTCTGGTTTATGTTCTCTCTGGTTTATGTTCTCTCCGGTTTATGATCTCTCCAGTTTACGTTCTCTCTGATTTATGTTCTCTCCGGTTTACGTTCTCTCCGGTTTCTGATCTCTCTGGTTTATGTTCTCTCCGGTTTATGATCTCTGCGGTTTATGTTCTCTCCGGTTTATGTTCTCTCTGGTTTATAATCTCTCCGGTTTATGTTCTCTCCGGTTTATGATCTCTCTGGTTTATGTTCTCTCCGGTTTATGTTCTCTCCGGTTTTTGATCTGTCCGGTTTATGATCTTTCCGGTTTATGATTTCTCCGGTTTATGTTCTCTCTGGTTGATGTTCTCTCCGGTTTATGATCTCTCCGGTTTATGATCTCTCCGGTTTATGATCTCTCCGGTTTTTGTTCTCTCCGGTTTATGTTCTCTCTGGTTTATAATCTCACCGGTTTATGATCTCCCTGGTTTATGATCTCTCTGGTTTATGATCTCTCCGGTTTATGATCTCTCTGGTTTATGTTCTCTCCGGTTTATGATCTCTCCGGTTTATGTTCTCTCGGGTTTATGTTTTCTCCGGTTTATGATCTCTCCGGTTTATGATCTCTCTGGTTTATGGTCTCTCCGGTTTATGATCTCTCCGGTTTATGTTCTCTCCGGTTTATGATCTCTCCGGTGTATGATCTCTCCGTTTTATGATCTCTCTGGTTTATGTTCTCTCCGGTTTATGATCTCTCCGATTTATGATCTTTCCGGTTTATGATTTCTCCGGTTTATGTTCTCTCTGGTTTATGTTCTCTCCGGTTTATGTTCTCTCTGGTTTATAATCTCACCAGTTTATGATCTCTCCGGTTTATGATCTCTCTGGTTTATGTGCTCTCCAGTTTATGATCTCTCCGGTTTATGTTCTCTCGGGTTTATGTTCTCTCCGGTTTATGTTCTCTCGGGTTTATGTTCTCTCTGGTTTAGGTTCTCTCCGGTTTATGATTTCTCCGGTTTATGTTCTCTCGGGTTTATGTTCTCTCCGGTTTATGATCTCTCCGGTTTATGATCTCTCTGGTTTATGTTCTCTCCGGTTTATGATCTCTCCGGTTTATGTTCTCTCCGGTTTATGATCTCTCCGGTTTATGATATCTCCGATTTATGACCTCTCCGGTTTATGTTCCCTCCGGTTTATGATCTCTCCGGTTTATGTTCTCTCCGGTTTCTGATCTCTCTGGTTAATGTTCTCTCCGGTTTATGATCTCTCCGGTTTATGTTCTCTCCGGTTTATGATCTCTCCAGTTTACGTTCCCTCTGGTTTATGTTCTGTCCGGTTTACGTTCTCTCCGGTTTCTGATCTCTCTGGTTTATGTTCTCTCCGGTTTATGATCTCTCCGGTTTATGTTCTCTCTGGTTTACGTTCTCTCCGGTTTATGATCTCTCTGGTTTATGTTTTCTCCGGTTTATGTTCTCTCCGGTTTATGATCTCTCCGGTTTATGATCTTTCCGGTTTATGTTCTCTCTGGTTAATGTTCTCTCCGGTTTATGATCTCTCTGGTTTATGTTCCCTCCGGTTTATGTTCTCTCCGGTTTATGTTCTCTCCGGTTTATGATCTCTCCGGTTTATGTTCTCTCTGGTTTACGTTCTCTCCGGTTTATGATCTCTCCGGTTTATGATCTTTCCGGTTTATGTTCTCTCTGGTTAATGTTCTCTCCGGTTTATGATCTCTCTGGTTTATGATCTCTCCGGTTTATGATCTCTCTGGCTTATGTTCTCTCCGGTTTATGATCTCTCCGGTTTATGTTCTCTCCGGTTTATGTTCTCTCCGGTTTATGATCTCGCTGGTTTACGTTCTCTCCGGTTTATGTTCTCTCTGGTTTATGTTCTCTCCGGTTTATGTTCTCTCTGGTTTATGATCTCTCTGGTTTATGTTCTCTGTGGTTTATGTTCTCTCTGATTTATGTTCTCTCCGGTTTATGTTCTCTCTGGTTTATGATCTCGCTGGTTTACGTTCTCTCCGGTTTATGTTCTCTCTGGTTTATGTTCTCTCTGATTTATGTTCTCTCCGGTTTATGTTCTCTCTGGTTTATGATCTCTCTGGTTTATGATCTCTCCGGTTTATGTTCTCTCTGGTTTATATTCTCTCCGGTTTATGATCTCTCCGGTTTATGTTCTCTCCGGTTTATGATCTCTCTGGTTTATGATCTCTCTGGGTTATGATCTATCTGGTTTATGTTCTCTCCGGTTTATGTTCTCTCCGATTTATATTCTCTCCGGTTTATGATCTCTCCGGTTTATGATCTCTCCGGTTTATGTTCTCTCCGGTTTATGTTCTCTCCGATTTATATTCTCTCCGGTTTATGATCTCTCCGGTTTATGTTCCCTCCGGTTTATGTTCTCTCCGGTTTATGATCTCTCTGGCTTATGATCTCTCCTGTTTATGTTCTCTCTGGTTTATATTCTCTCTGGTTTATGTTCTCTCTGGTTTATGTTCTCTCTGGTTTATGCTATCTCCAGTTTATGTTGTCTCCGGTTTATGTTTTCTCCGATTTATGTTCTCTCCGGTTTTTTGTTCTCTCCGGTTTATGTTCTCTCTGGTTTATGGTGTCTCCGGTTCATGTTCTCTCTGGTTTATGATCTCTCGGGTTTATGTTCTCTCTGGTTTAAGTTCTCTCCGGTTTATGTTCTCTCCGGTTTACGTTGTCTCCGGTTTATGTTCTCTCTGGTTTATGTTCTCTCCGGTTTACGTTCTCTCCGGTTTATGTTCTCTCTGGTTTATGATCTCTCCGGTTTATGATCTTTCCGGTTTATGATCTCTCCGGTTTAAGTTCTCTCCGGTTTATATTCTCTCCGGTTTATGATCTCTCCAGTTGACGTTTTCTCTGGTTTATGTTCTCTCCGGTTTATGATCTCTCCAGTTTACGTTCTCTCTGGTTTATGTTCTCTCCGGTTTACGTTCTCTCCGGTTTCTGATCTCTCTGGTTTATGTTCTCTCCGGTTTATGATCTCTGCGGTTTATGTTCTCTCCGGTTTATGTTCTCTCTGGTTTATAATCTCACCAGTTTATGATCTCTCCGGTTTATGATCTCTCCGGTTTATGATCTCTCTGGTTTATGATCTCTCTGGTTTACGTTCTCTCCGGTTTATGATCTCTGTGGATTATGTTCTCTCTGGTTTATGTTCTCTCCGGTTTATGATCTCTCCGGTTTATGATCTTTCCAGTTTATGATCTCTCCGGTTTATGTTCTCTCTCGTTAATGTTCTCTCTGGTTTATGATCTCTCTGGTTTATGATCTCTCCGGTTTATGTTCTCTCCGGTTTATGATCTCTCCGGTTTATGATCTCTCCGGTTTATGATCGCTCCGGTTTATGATCTCTGCGGTTTATGTTCTCTCTGGTTTATAATCTCACCAGTTTATGATCTCTCTGGTTTATGTTCTCTCTGGTTTATGTTCTCTCGGGTTTACGTTCTCTCCGGTTTATGTTCTCTCTGGTTTATGATCTCTCCGGTTTATGATCTTTCCGGTTTATGATCTCTCTGGTTTTTGTTCTCTCTGGTTTATGTTCTCTCCGGTTTCTGATCACTCCGGTTTATGTTCCCTCCGGTTTATGTTCTCTCCGGTTTATGATCTTTCCGGTTTATGATCTCTCCGGTTTAAGTTCTCTCCGGTTTATGTTCTCTCCGGTTTATGATCTCTCCAGTTGACGTTTTCTCTGGTTTATGTTCTCTCCGGTTTATGTTCTCTCCGGTTTATGATCTCTCCAGTTTACGTTCTCTCTGGTTTATGTTCTCTCCGGTTTACGTTCTCTCCGGTTTATGTTCTCTCCGGTTTATGATCTCTGCGGTTTATGTTCTCTCCGGTTTATGTTCTCTCTGGTTTATAATCTCACCAGTTTATGATCTCTCCGGTTTATGTTCTCTCTCGTTAATGTTCTCTCTGGTTTATGATCTCTCTGGTTTATGTTCTCTCTGGTTTATGTTCTCTCCGGTTTATGATCTCTCCGGTTTCTGTTCTCTCCGGTTTATGTTCTCTCCGGTTAATGATCTCTCCAGTTTATGATCTCTCCGGTTTATGTTCTCTCTGGTTTATAATCTCACCAGTTTATGATCTCTCTGGTTTATGATCTCTCTGGTTTATGTTCTCTCCGGTTTATGTTCTCTCCGGTTTATGATCTCTCCGGTTTATGTTCTCTCGGGTTTATGATCTCTCCGGTTTATGATCTCTCCGGTTTATGTTCTCTCTGGTTTACGTTCTCTCCGGTTTATGATCTCTCTGGTTTATGTTTTCTCCGGTTTATGTTCTCTCCGGTTTATGATCTCTCCGGTTTATGATCTTTCCGGTTTATGTTCTCTCTGGTTAATGTTCTCTCCGGTTTATGATCTCTCTGGTTTATGATCTCTCCGGTTTATGATCTCTCTGGCTTATGTTCTCTCCAGTTTATGATCTCTCCGGTTTATGTTCTCTCCGGTTTATGTCCTCTCCGGTTTATGATCTCGCTGGTTTACGTTCTCTCCGGTTTATGTTCTCTCTGGTTTATGTTCTCTCCGGTTTATGTTCTCTCCGGTTTATGATCTCTCTGGTTTATGTTCTCTGTGGTTTATGTTCTCTCTGATTTATGTTCTCTCCGGTTTATGTTCTCTCTGGTTTATGATCTCGCTGGTTTACGTTCTCTCCGGTTTATGTTCTCTCTGGTTTATGTTCTCTCTGATTTATGTTCTCTCCGGTTTATGTTCTCTCTGGTTTATGATCTCTCTGGTTTATGATCTCTCCGGTTTATGTTCTCTCTGGTTTATATTCTCTCCGGTTTATGATCTCTCCGGTTTATGTTCTCTCCGGTTTATGATCTCTCTGGTTTATAATCTCTCTGGTTTATGTTCTCTCCGGTTTATGATCTCTCCGGTTTATGTTCTCTGTGGTTTATGTTCTCTCTGATTTATGTTCTCTCCGGTTTATGTTCTCTCTGGTTTATGATCTCGCTGGTTTACGTTCTCTCCGGTTTATGTTCTCTCTGGTTTATGTTCTCTCCGGTTTATGTTCTCTCTGGTTTATGATCTCTCTGGTTTATGATCTGTCCGGTTTATGTTCTCTCTGGTTTATATTCTCTCCGGTTTATGATCTCTCCGGTTTATGTTCTCTCTGGTTTATAATCTCACCAGTTTATGTTCTCTCCGGTTTATGTTCTCTCTGGTTTATAATCTCTCCGGTTTATGTTCTCTCCGGTATATGATCTCTCTGGTTTCTGTTCTCTCCGGTTTATGTTCTCTCCGGTTTATGATCTCTCCGGTTTATGATCTCTCCGGTTTATGTTCTCTCCAGTTTATGATCTCTCCGGTTTATGTTCTCTCGGGTTTATGTTCTCTCGGGTTTATGATCTCTCCGGTTTATGATCTCTCTGGTTTATGTTCTCTCCGGTTTATGATTTCTCCGGTTTATGTTCTCTCGGGTTTATGTTCTCTCCGGTTTATGATCTCTCCGGTTTATGATCTCTCTGGTTTATGTTCTCTCCGGTTTATGATCTCTCCGGTTTATGATCTCTCCGGTTTATGTTCTCTCGGGTTTATGTTCTCTCGGGTTTATGATCTCTCCGGTTTATGATCTCTCTGGTTTATGTTCTCTCGGGTTTATGTTCTCTCCGGTTTATGATCTCTCCGGTTTATGATCTCTCTGGTGTATGGTCTCTCCGGTTTATGATCTCTCCGGTTTATGTTCTCTCGGGTTTATGTTCTCTCCGGTTTATGATCTCTCCGGTTTATGATCTCTCTGGTTTATGGTCTCTCCGGTTTATGATCTCTCCGGTTTATGTTCTCTCCGGTTTATGATCTCTCCGGTGTATGATCTCTCCGATTTATGATCTCTCCGGTTTATGTTCCCTCCGGTTTAAGTTCTCTCCGGTTTATGTTCTCTCCGGTTTCTGATCTCTCTGGTTAATGTTCACTCCGGTTTATGTTCTCTCCGGTTTATGTTCCCTCCGGTTTAAGTTCTCTCTGGTTTATAATCTCACCAGTTTATGATCTCTCCGGTTTATGATCTCTCCGGTTTATGATCTCTCTGGTTTATGATCTCTCTGGTTTACGTTCTCTCCGGTTTATGATCTCTGTGGATTATGTTCTCTCTGGTTTATGTTCTCTCCGGTTTATGATCTCTCTGGTTAATGTTCACTCCGGTTTATGTTCTCTCCGGTTTATGTTCCCTCCGGTTTAAGTTCTCTCCGGTTTATGTTCTCTCCGGTTTATGATCTCTCCAGTTTACGTTTTCTCTGGTTTATGTTCTCTCTGGTTTATGTTCTCTCCGGTTTATGATCTCTCCAGTTTACGTTCTGTCTGGTTTATGTTCTCTCCGGTTTACGTTCTCTCCGGTTTCTGATCTCTCTGGTTTATGTTCTCTCCGGTTTATGATCTCTGCGGTTTATGTTCTCTCCGGTTTATGTTCTCTCTGGTTTATAATCTCTCCGGTTTATGTTCTCTCCGGTTTATGATCTCTCTGGTTTATGTTCTCTCCGGTTTATGTTCTCTCCGGTTTTTGATCTGTCCGGTTTATGATCTTTCCGGTTTATGATTTCTCCGGTTTATGTTCTCTCTGGTTGATGTTCTCTCCGGTTTATGATCTCTCCGGTTTATGATCTCTCCGGTTTATGATCTCTCCGGTTTTTGTTCTCTCCGGTTTATGTTCTCTCTGGTTTATAATCTCACCGGTTTATGATCTCCCTGGTTTATGATCTCTCTGGTTTATGATCTCTCCGGTTTATGATCTCTCTGGTTTATGTTCTCTCCGGTTTATGATCTCTCCGGTTTATGTTCTCTCGGGTTTATGTTTTCTCCGGTTTATGATCTCTCCGGTTTATGATTTCTCTGGTTTATGGTCTCTCCGGTTTATGATCTCTCCGGTTTATGTTCTCTCCGGTTTATGATCTCTCCGGTGTATGATCTCTCCGATTTATGATCTCTCCGGTTTATGTTCCCTCCGGTTTAAGTTCTCTCCGGTTTATGTTCTCTCCGGTTTCTGATCTCTCTGGTTAATGTTCACTCCGGTTTATGTTCTCTCCGGTTTATGTTCCCTCCGGTTTAAGTTCTCTCTGGTTTATAATCTCACCAGTTTATGATCTCTCCGGTTTATGATCTCTCCGGTTTATGATCTCTCTGGTTTATGATCTCTCTGGTTTACGTTCTCTCCGGTTTATGATCTCTGTGGATTATGTTCTCTCTGGTTTATGTTCTCTCCGGTTTATGATCTCTCTGGTTAATGTTCACTCCGGTTTATGTTCTCTCCGGTTTATGTTCCCTCCGGTTTAAGTTCTCTCCGGTTTATGTTCTCTCCGGTTTATGATCTCTCCAGTTTACGTTCTCTCTGGTTTATGTTCTCTCCGGTTTACGTTCTCTCCGGTTTCTGATCTCTCTGGTTTATGTTCTCTCCGGTTTATGATCTCTGCGGTTTATGTTCTCTCCGGTTTATGTTCTCTCCGGTTTATGATCTCTCTGGTTTATGTTCTCTCCGGTTTATGTTCTCTCCGGTTATTGATCTGTCCGGTTTATGATCTTTCCGGTTTATGATTTCTCCGGTTTATGTTCTCTCTGGTTGATGTTCTCTCCGGTTTATGATCTCTCCGGTTTATGATCTCTCCGGTTTATGATCTCTCCGGTTTTTGTTCTCTCCGGTTTAAGTTCTCTCCGGTTTATGATCTCTCCGGTTTATGTTCCCTCTGGTTTATGTTCTCTCCGGTTTATGTTCTCTCTGGTTTATGTTCTCTCCGGTTTATGATCTCTCCGGTTTATGATCTCTCTGGTTTATGATCTCTCCGGTTTATGATCTCTCCGGTTTATGTTCTCTCGGGTTTATGTTCCCTCGTGTTTATGATCTCTCCGGTTTATGATCTCTCAGGTTTATGTTCTCTCCCGGGTTTATTATCTCTCCGGTTTATGATCTCTCCGGTTTATGATCTCTCCGGTTTATGATCTCTCGGGTTAATGATCTCTCCGGTTTATGATCTCTCTGGTTTATGTTCTCTCTGGTTTTCGTTCTCTCCGGTTTATGATCTCTCCGGTTTATGATCTTTCCGGTTTATGTTCTCTCTGGTTAATGTTCTCTCCGGTTTATGATCTCTCTGGTTTATGATCTCTCCGGTTTATGATCTCTCTGGCTTATGATCTCTCCAGTTTATGATCTCTCCGGTTTATGTTCTCTCCGGTTTATGTCCTCTCCGGTTTATGATCTCGCTGGTTTACGTTCTCTCCGGTTTATGTTCTCTCTGGTTTATGTTCTCTCCGGTTTATGTTCTCTCCGGTTTATGATCTCTCTGGTTTATGTTCTCTGTGGTTTATGTTCTCTCTGATTTATGTTCTCTCCGGTTTATGTTCTCTCTGGTTTATGTTCTCTCTGATTTATGTTCTCTCCGGTTTATGTTCTCTCTGGTTTATGACCTCTCTGGTTTATGATCTCTCCGGTTTATGTTCTCTCTGGTTTATATTCTCTCCGGTTTATGATCTCTCCGGTTTATGTTCTCTCCGGTTTATGATCTCTCTGGTTTATAATCTCACCAGTTTATGATCTCTCCGGTTTATGATCTCTCTGGTTTATGTTCTCTCCGGTTTATGATCTCTCCGGTTTATGTTCTCTGTGGTTTATGTTCTCTCTGATTTATGTTCTCTCCGGTTTATGTTCTCTCTGGTTTATGATCTCGCTGGTTTACGTTCTCTCCGGTTTATGTTCTCTCTGGTTTATGTTCTCTCCGGTTTATGTTCTCTCTGGTTTATGATCTCTCTGGTTTATGATCTGTCCGGTTTATGTTCTCTCTGGTTTATATTCTCTCCGGTTTATGATCTCTCCGGTTTATGTTCTCTCTGGTTTATAATCTCACCAGTTTATGTTCTCTCCGGTTTATGTTCTCTCTGGTTTATAATCTCTCCGGTTTATGTTCTCTCCGGTATATGATCTCTCTGGTTTCTGTTCTCTCCGGTTTATGTTCTCTCCGGTTTATGATCTCTCCGGTTTATGATCTCTCCGGTTTATGTTCTCTCCGGTTTATGATCTCTCCGGTTTATGATCTCTCCGGTTTATGATCTCTCGGGTTTATGTTCTCTCCGGTTTATGATCTCTCCGGTTTATGATCTCTCCGGTTTATGATCTCTCTGGTTTATGTTCTCTCCGGTTTATGATCTCTCCGGTTTATGTTCTCTCGGGTTTATGTTCTCTCCGGTTTATGATCTCTCCGGTTTATGATCTCTCTGGTTTATGGTCTCTCCGGTTTATGATCTCTCCGGTTTATGTTCTCTCCGGTTTATGATCTCTCCGGTTTATGATCTCTCCGGTGTATGATCTCCGATTTATGATCTCTCCGGTTTATGTTCCCTCCGGTTTAAGTTCTCTCCGGTTTATGTTCTCTCCGGTTTCTGATCTCTCTGGTTAATGTTCACTCCGGTTTATGTTCTCTCCGGTTTATGTTCCCTCCGGTTTAAGTTCTCTCTGGTTTATAATCTCACCAGTTTATGATCTCTCCGGTTTATGATCTCTCCGGTTTATGATCTCTCTGGTTTATGATCTCTCTGGTTTATGTTCTCTCCGGTTTATGATCTCTCTGGTTAATGTTCACTCCGGTTTATGTTCTCTCCGGTTTATGTTCCCTCCGGTTTAAGTTCTCTCCGGTTTATGTTCTCTCCGGTTTATGATCTCTCCAGTTTACGTTTTCTCTGGTTTATGTTCTCTCTGGTTTATGTTCTCTCCGGTTTATGATCTCTCCAGTTTACGTTCTCTCTGGTTTATGTTCTCTCCGGTTTACGTTCTCTCCGGTTTCTGATCTCTCTGGTTTATGTTCTCTCCGGTTTATGATCTCTGCGGTTTATGTTCTCTCCGGTTTATGTTCTCTCTGGTTTATAATCTCTCCGGTTTATGTTCTCTCCGGTTTATGATCTCTCTGGTTTATGTTCTCTCCGGTTTATGTTCTCTCCGGTTTTTGATCTGTCCGGTTTATGATCTTTCCGGTTTATGATCTCTCCGGTTTATGTTCTCTCTGGTTGATGTTCTCTCCGGTTTATGATCTCTCCGGTTTATGATCTCTCCGGTTTATGATCTCTCCGGTTTTTGTTCTCTCCGGTTTATGTTCTCTCTGGTTTATAATCTCACCGGTTTATGATCTCCCTGGTTTATGATCTCTCTGGTTTATGATCTCTCCGGTTTATGATCTCTCTGGTTTATGTTCTCTCCGGTTTATGATCTCTCCGGTTTATGATCTCTCCGGTTTATGTTCTCTCGGGTTTATGTTCTCTCGGGTTTATGTTCTCTCGGGTTTATGATCTCTCTGGTTTATGTTCTCTCCGGTTTATGATCTCTCCGGTTTATGTTCTCTCGGGTTTATGTTCTCTCCGGTTTATGATCTCTCCGGTTTATGATCTCTCTGGTTTATGGTCTCTCCGGTTTATGATCTCTCCGGTTTATGTTCTCTCCGGTTTATGTTCCCTCCGGTTTATGATCTCTCTGGTTTATGGTCTCTCCGGTTTATGTTCCCTCCGGTTTAAGTTCTCTCCGGTTTATGTTCTCTCCGGTTTATGATCTCTCTGGTTTATGGTCTCTCCGGTTTATGATCTCTCCGGTTTATGATCTCTCTGGTTTATGGTCTCTCCGGTTTATGATCTCTCCGGTTTATGCTCTCTCCGGTTTATGGTCTCTCCGGTTTATGATCTCTCTGGTTTATGGTCTCTCCGGTTTATGTTCCCTCCGGTTTAAGTTCTCTCCGGTTTATGTTCTCTCCGGTTTATGTTCTCTCCGGTTTATGATCTCTCTGGTTTATGTTCCCTCCGGTTTATGTTCTCTCCGGTTTATGTTCTCTCCGGTTTATGATCTCTCTGGTTTATGTTCCCTCCGGTTTAAGTTCTCTCTGGTTTATGTTCTCTCCGGTTTATGATCTCTCTGGTTTATGGTCTCTCCGGTTTATGATCTCTCCGGTTTATGATCTCTCCGGTTTATGATCTCTCCGATTTATGATCTTTTCGGTTTATGTTCCCTCCGGTTTAAGTTCTCTCCGGTTTATGTTCTCTCCGGTTTCTGATCTCTCTGGTTAATGTTCACTCCGGTTTATGTTCTCTCCGGTTTATGTTCCCTCCGGTTTAAGTTCTCTCCGGTTTATGTTCTCTCCGGTTTATGATCTCTCCAGTTTACGTTTTCTCTGGTTTATGTTCTCTCTGGTTTATGTTCTCTCCGGTTTATGATCTCTCCAGTTTACGTTCTCTCTGGTTTATGTTCTCTCCGGTTTACGTTCTCTCCGGTTTCTGATCTCTCTGGTTTATGTTCTCTCCGGTTTATGATCTCTGCGGTTTATGTTCTCTCCGGTTTATGTTCTCTCTGGTTTATAATCTCTCCGGTTTATGTTCTCTCCGGTTTATGATCTCTCTGGTTTATGTTCTCTCCGGTTTATGTTCTCTCCGGTTTTTGATCTGTCCGGTTTATGATCTTTCCGGTTTATGATTTCTCCGGTTTATGTTCTCTCTGGTTGATGTTCTCTCCGGTTTATGATCTCTCCGGTTTATGATCTCTCCGGTTTATGATCTCTCCGGTTTTTGTTCTCTCCGGTTTATGTTCTCTCTGGTTTATAATCTCACCGGTTTATGATCTCCCTGGTTTATGATCTCTCTGGTTTATGATCTCTCCGGTTTATGATCTCTCAGGTTTATGTTCTGTCCCGGGTTTATTATCTCTCCGGTTTATGATCTCTCCGGTTTATGATCTCTCCGGTTTATGATCTCTCCGGTTTATGATCTCTCTGGTTTATGTTCTCTCCGGTTTCTGATCTCTCCGGTTTATGTTCTCTCTGTTTTACGTTCTCTCCGGTTTATGATCTCTCCGGTTTATGTTCTCTCCGGTTTATGATCTCTCTGGTTTACGTTCTCTCCGGTTAATGATCTCTCCGGTTTATGATCTCTCCGGTTTATGTTCTCTCCGGTTTATGATCTCTCTGGTTTATGTTCTCTCTGGTTTATGTTCTCTCCGGTTTATGATCTCTCTGGTTTATGTTCTCTCCGGTTTATGATCTCTGCGGTTTATGTTCTCTCCGGTTTATGTTCTCTCTGGTTTATAATCTCTCTGGTTTATGATCTCTCCGGTTTATGATCTCTCCGTTTTATGATCTCTCCGGTTTATGATCTTTCCGGTTTATGATCTCTTCGGTTTATGTTCTCTCTGGTTTATAATCTCACCAGTTTATGTTCTCTCTGGTTTCTGTTCTCTCCGGTTTATGTTCTCTCCGGTTAGTGATCTCTCCAGTTTATGATCTCTCCGGTTTATGTTCTCTCTGGTTTATAATCTCACCAGTTTATGATCTCTCTGGTTTATGATCTCTCTGGTTTATGATCTCTCCGGTTTATGATCTCTCCGGTTTACGTTCTCTCCGGTTTATGATCTCTCCGGTTTATATTCTCTCGGGTTTATGTTCTCTCGGGTTTATGATCTCTCCGGTTTATGATCTCTCTGGTTTATGTTCTCTCCGGTTTATGATTTCTCCGGTTTATGTTCTCTCGGGTTTATGTTCTCTCCGGTTTATGATCTCTCCGGTTTATGATCTCTCTGGTTTATGTTCTCTCCGGTTTATGATCTCTCCGGTTTATGATCTCTCCGGTTTATGTTCTCTCGGGTTTATGTTCTCTCCGGTTTATGATCTCTCCGGTTTATGATCTCTCTGGTTTATGTTCTCTCCGGTTTATGATCTCTCCGGTTTATGTTCTCTCCGGTTTATGATCTCTCCGGTGTATGATCTCTCCGATTTATGATCTTTCCGGTTTATGTTTCCTCCGGTTTAAGTTCTCTCCGGTTTATGTTCTCTCCGGTTTCTGATCTCTCTGGTTAATGTTCACTCCGGTTTATGTTCTCTCCGGTTTATGTTCTCTCCGGTTTAAGTTCTCTCCGGTTTATGTTCTCTCCGGTTTATGATCTCTCCAGTTTACGTTTTCTCTGGTTTATGTTCTCTCTGGTTTATGTTCTCTCCGGTTTATGATCTCTCCAGTTTACGTTCTCTCTGGTTTATGTTCTCTCCGGTTTACGTTCTCTCCGGTTTCTGATCTCTCTGGTTTAAGTTCTCTCCGGTTTATGATCTCTGCGGTTTATGTTCTCTCCGGTTTATGTTCTCTCTGGTTTATAATCTCTCCGGATTATGTTCTCTCCGGTTTATGATCTCTCTGGTTTATGTTCTCTCCGGTTTATGTTCTCTCCGGTTTATGATCTCTCCGGTTTATGATCTTTCCGGTTTATGATTTCTCCGGTTTATGTTCTCTCTGGTTTATGTTCTCTCCGGTTTATGATCTCTCCGGTTTATGATCTCTCCGGTTTATGATCTCTCCGGTTTTTGTTCTCTCCGGTTTATGTTCTCTCTTGTTTATAATCTCACCAGTTTATGATCTCCCTGGTTTATGATCTCTCTGGTTTATGATCTCTCCGGTTTATGATCTCTCAAGTTTATGTTCTCTCGGGTTTATGTTCTCTCGGGTTTATGATCTCTCCGGTTTATGATCTCTCAGGTTTATGTTCTCTCCCGGGTTTATGATCTCTCCGGTTTATGATCTCTCCGGTTTATGATCTCTCCGGTTTATGTTCTCTCGGGTTTATGTTCTCTCGGGTTAATGATCTCTCCGGTTTATGATCTCTCTGGTTTAAGTTCTCTCCGGTTTATGTTCTCTCCGGTTTATGATCTCTCCAGTTTACGTTTTCTCTGGTTTATGTTCTCTCTGGTTTATGTTCTCTCCGGTTTATGATCTCTCCAGTTTACGTTCTCTCTGGTTTATGTTCTCTCCGGTTTACGTTCTCTCCGGTTTCTGATCTCTCTGGTTTATGTTCTCTCTGGTTTATGATCTCTCAGGTTTATGATCTCTCCGGTTTATGATCTCTCTGTTTTATGATCTCTCTGGTTTATGTTCTCTCCGGTTTATGATCTCTCCGGTTTATGATCTCTCCGGTTTATGTTCTCTCTGGTTTATGTTCTCTCCGGTTTATGATCTCTCCGGTTTATGATCTCTCCGGTTTATGTTCTCTGCGGTTTATGTTCTCTCCGGTTTATGATCTCTCCAGTTTATGTTCTCTCCGGTTTATGATCTCTCCGGTTTACGTTCTCTCTGGTTTATGATCTCTCCGGTTTATGATCTCTCCGGTTTATGTTCTCTCTGGTTTATGTACTCTCCGGTTTATGATCTCTCTGGTTTATGTTCTCTCCGGTTTATGTTCTCTCCGGTTTATGATCTCTCCGGATTATGATCTCTCTGGTTTATGTTCTCTCAGATTTATGATCTCTCCGGTTTATGATCTCTCCGGTTTATGATCTCTCCGATTTATGATCTCTCCGGTTTATGATCTCTCCGGTTTATGTTCTCTCCGGTTTATGTTCTCTCCGGTTTATGTTCTCTCCGGTTTATGATCTCTCCGGTTTACGTTCTCTCTGGTTTATGATCTCTCCGGTTTATGATCTCTCCGGTTTATGTTCTCTCTGGTTTATGTTCTCTCCGGTTTATGGTCTCTCCGATTTATGATCTCTCTGGTTTATGTTATCTCCGGTTTATGATCTGTCCGGTTTATGTTCTCTCCGGTTTATGTTCTCTCCGGTTTATGATCTCACCGGTTTATGATCTCTATTGTTTATGTTCTCTCCGGTTTATGATCTCTCAGGTTTATGATCTCTCCGGTCTATGGTCTCTCCGGTTGATGTTCTCTCTGGTTTATGTTCTCTCTGGTTTATGATCTCTCTGGTTTATGATCTCTCTGGTTTATGATCTCTCTGGTTTATGTTCTCTCCGGTTTATGTTCTCTCTGGTTTATGTTCTCTCTGGTTTATGATCTCTCTGGTTTATGATCTCTCTGGTTTATGATCTCTCTGGTTTATGTTCTCTCCGATTTATATTCTCTCCGGTTTATGATCTCTCCGGTTTATGATCTCTCCGGTTTATGTTCTCTCCGTTTTATGTTCTCTCCGATTTATATTCTCTCCGGTTTATGATCTCTCCGGTTTATGTTCTCTCTGGTTTATGTTCTCTCTGGTTTATGTTCTCTCTGGTTTATGTTCTCTCCGGTTTATGTTCTCTCTGGTTTATGTTCTCTCTGGTTTATGTTCTCTCTGGTTTATGTTCTCTCCGGTTTATGTTCTCTCCGGTTTATGATCTCTCTGGCTTATGATCTCTTCTGTTTATGTTCTCTCTGGTTTATGTTCTCTCTGGTTTATGTTCTCTCTGGTTTATGTTCTCTCCAGTTTATGTTGTCTCCGGTTTATGTTCTCTCTGGTTTATGTTTTCTCCGGTTTTTGTTCTCTCCGGTTTATGTTCTCTCTGGTTTATGTTGTCTCCGGTTTATGTTCTCTCTGGTTTATGCTCTCTCCGGTTTATGATCTCTCTGGTTTATGTTCTCTCTGGTGTATGTTCTCTCCAGTTTATGTTCTCTCCGGTTTATTTTCTCTCCGGTTTACGTTCTCTCCGGTTTATGTTCTCTCTGGTTTATGATCTCTCCGGTTTATGATCTTTCCGGTTTATGATCTCTCTGGTTTTTGTTCTCTCTGGTTTATGTTCTCTCCGGTTTCTGATCTCTCCGGTTTATGTTCCCTCCGGTTTATGTTCTCTCCGGTTTATGATCTTCCCGGTTTATGATCTCTTTGGTTTATGTTCTCTCTGGTTTACGTTCTCTCCGGTTTATGTTCCCTCCGGTTTAAGTTCTCTCCGGTTTATGTTCTCTCCGGTTTCTGATCTCTCTGATTCATGTTCTCTCCGGTTTATGTTCTCTCCGGTTTATGTTCCCTCCGGTTTAAGTTCTCTCCGGTTTATGTTCTCTCCGGTTTATGTTCTCTCCGGTTTATCATCTCTCCAGTTTATGTTCTCTCGGGTTTATGTTCTCTCCGGTTTATGATCTCTCCGGTTTACGTTCTCTCTGGTTTATGATCTCTCCGGTTTATGATCTCTCCGGTTTATGTTCTCTCTGGTTTATGTTCTCTCCGGTTTATGTTCTCTCCGGTTTATGATCTCTCCGGATTATGATCTCTCTGGTTTATGTTCTCTCAGATTTATGATCTCTCCGGTTTATGATCTCTCCGGTTTATGATCTCTCCGATTTATGATCTCTCCGGTTTATGATCTCTCCGGTTTATGTTCTCTCCGGTTTATGTTCTCTCCGGTTTATGTTCTCTCCGGTTTATGATCTCTCCGGTTTACGTTCTCTCTGGTTTATGATCTCTCCGGTTTATGATCTCTCCGGTTTATGTTCTCTCTGGTTTATGTTCTCTCCGGTTTATGGTCTCTCCGATTTATGATCTCTCTGGTTTATGTTATCTCCGGTTTATGATCTGTCCGGTTTATGTTCTCTCCGGTTTATGTTCTCTCCGGTTTATGATCTCACCGGTTTATGATCTCTATTGTTTATGTTCTCTCCGGTTTATGATCTCTCAGGTTTATGATCTCTCCGGTCTATGGTCTCTCCGGTTGATGTTCTCTCTGGTTTATGTTCTCTCTGGTTTATGATCTCTCTGGTTTATGATCTCTCTGGTTTATGATCTCTCTGGTTTATGTTCTCTCCGGTTTATGTTCTCTCTGGTTTATGTTCTCTCTGGTTTATGATCTCTCTGGTTTATGATCTCTCTGGTTTATGATCTCTCTGGTTTATGTTCTCTCCGATTTATATTCTCTCCGGTTTATGATCTCTCCGGTTTATGATCTCTCCGGTTTATGTTCTCTCCGTTTTATGTTCTCTCCGATTTATATTCTCTCCGGTTTATGATCTCTCCGGTTTATGTTCTCTCTGGTTTATGTTCTCTCTGGTTTATGTTCTCTCTGGTTTATGTTCTCTCCGGTTTATGTTCTCTCTGGTTTATGTTCTCTCTGGTTTATGTTCTCTCTGGTTTATGTTCTCTCCGGTTTATGTTCTCTCCGGTTTATGATCTCTCTGGCTTATGATCTCTTCTGTTTATGTTCTCTCTGGTTTATGTTCTCTCTGGTTTATGTTCTCTCTGGTTTATGTTCTCTCCAGTTTATGTTGTCTCCGGTTTATGTTCTCTCTGGTTTATGTTTTCTCCGGTTTTTGTTCTCTCCGGTTTATGTTCTCTCTGGTTTATGTTGTCTCCGGTTTATGTTCTCTCTGGTTTATGCTCTCTCCGGTTTATGATCTCTCTGGTTTATGTTCTCTCTGGTGTATGTTCTCTCCAGTTTATGTTCTCTCCGGTTTATTTTCTCTCCGGTTTACGTTCTCTCCGGTTTATGTTCTCTCTGGTTTATGATCTCTCCGGTTTATGATCTTTCCGGTTTATGATCTCTCTGGTTTTTGTTCTCTCTGGTTTATGTTCTCTCCGGTTTCTGATCTCTCCGGTTTATGTTCCCTCCGGTTTATGTTCTCTCCGGTTTATAATCTTCCCGGTTTATGATCTCTTTGGTTTATGTTCTCTCTGGTTTACGTTCTCTCCGGTTTATGTTCCCTCCGGTTTAAGTTCTCTCCGGTTTATGTTCTCTCCGGTTTCTGATCTCTCTGATTCATGTTCTCTCCGGTTTATGTTCTCTCCGGTTTATGTTCCCTCCGGTTTAAGTTCTCTCCGGTTTATGTTCTCTCCGGTTTATGTTCTCTCCGGTTTATCATCTCTCCAGTTTATGTTCTCTCGGGTTTATGTTCTCTCCGGTTTATGATCTCTCCGGTTTACGTTCTCTCTGGTTTATGATCTCTCCGGTTTATGATCTCTCCGGTTTATGTTCTCTCTGGTTTATGTTCTCTCCGGTTTATGGTCTCTCCGCTTTATGATCTCTCTGGTTTATGTTCTCTCCGGTTTATGATCTCTCCGGTTTATGTTCTCTCCGGTTTATGTTCTCTCCGGTTTATGTTCTCTCCGGTTTATGATCTCTCCGGTTTATGATCTCTCTTGTTTATGTTCTCTCCGGTTTATGATATCTCCGGTTTATGATCTCTCAGGTTTATGATCTCTCCGGTTTATGTTCTCTCCGGTTTATGTTCTCTCTGGTTTATGTTCTCTCTGGTTTATGATCCCTCTGGTTTATGATCTCTCTGGTTTATGTTCTCTCCGGTTTATGTTCTCTCCGATTTATATTCTCTCCGGTTTATGATCTCTCCGGTTTATTATCTCTCCGGTTTATGTTCTCTCCGGTTTATGTTCTCTCCGATTTATATTCTCTCCGGTTTATGATCTCTCCGGTTTATGTTCCCTCCGGTTTATGTTCTCTCTGGTTTATGTTCTCTCCGGTTTATGATCTCTCTGGCTTATGATCTCTCCTGTTTATGTTCTCTCCGGTTTATGTTCTCTCTGGTTTATATTCTCTCCGGTTTTTGTTCTCTCCGGTTTATGTTCTCTCTGGTTTATGTTCTCTCCGGTTTATGTTCTCTCCGGTTTATGTTCTCTCCGGTTTATGATCTCTCTGGTTTATGATCTCTCCGGTTTACGTTCTCTCCGGTTTATGTTCGCTCCGGTTTATGATCTCTCTGGTTTATGATCTCTCCGGTTTACGTTCTCTCTGGTTTATGTTCTCTCCGGTTTATGTTCTCTTTGGTTTATGTTCTCTCCGGTTTATGATCTCTCCGGTTTATGATCTCTCCGGTTTACGTTCTCTCCGGTTTATGTTCTCTCCGGTTTATGTTCTCTCCGGTTTATGATCTTTCCGGTTTATGATCTCTCTGCTTTTTGTTCTCTCTGGTTTATGTTCTCTCCGGTTTCTGATCTCTCCGGTTTATGTTCCCTCCGGTTTATGTTCTCTCCGGTTTATGATCTTTCCGGTTTATGATCTCTCTGGTTTATGTTCTCTCTGGTTTACGTTCTCTCCGGTTTATGTTCCCTCCGGTTTAAGTTCTCTCCGGTTTATGTTCTCTCCGGTTTCTGATCTCTCTGATTCATGTTCTCTCCGGTTTATGTTCTCTCCGGTTTATGTTCCCTCCGGTTTATGTTCTCTCGGGTTTATGATCTCTCCGGTTTATGATCTCTCCGGTTTATGTTCTCTCTGGTTTGTAATCTCACCAGTTTGTGATCTCTCAGGTTTATGATCTCTCTGGTTTATGTTCTCTCCGGTTTATGATCTCTCCGGTTTATGATCTCTCCGGTTTATGTTCTCTCCGGTTTATGATCTCTCCGGTTTATGTTCTCTCGGGTTTATGTTCTCTCGGGTTTATGATCTCTCCGGTTTATGATCTCTCCGGTTTATGTTCTCTCTGGTTTGTAATCTCACCAGTTTATGATCTCTCTGGTTTATGATCTCTCTGGTTTATGTTCTCTCCGGTTTATGTTCTCTCCGGTTTATGATCTCTCCGGTTTATGTTCTCTCCGGTTTATGATCTCTCCGGTTTATGTTCTCTCCGGTTTATGATCTCTCCGGTTTATGTTCTCTCTGGTTTATGATCTCTCCGGTTTATGATCTCTCCGGTTTATGTTCTCTCGGGTTTATGTTCTCTCGGGTTTATGATCTCTCCAGTTTATGATCTCTCTGGTTTATGTTCTCTCCGGTTTATGATCTCTCCGGTTTATGTTCTCTCGGGTTTATGTTCTCTCCGGTTTATGATCTCTCCGGTTTATGATCTCTCTGGTTTATGTTCTCTCCGGTTTATGATCTCTCCGGTTTATGTTCTCTCCGGTTTATGATCTCTCTGGTTTATGATCTCTCCGATTTATGATCTCTCCGGTTTATGTTCCCTCCGGTTTAAGTTCTCTCCGGTTTATGATCTCTCCGGTTTATGATCTCTCCGGTTTATGTTCTCTCCGGTTTATGATCTCTCCGGTTTATGTTCTCTCTGGTTTATGTTCTCTCTGGTTTATGTTCTCTCCGGTTTATGATCTCTCCGGTTTATGTTCTCTCGGGTTTATGATCTCTCCGGTTTATGATCTCTCCGGTTTATGTTCCCTCCGGTTTATTTTCTCTCTGGTTTATGTTCTCTCTGGTTTATGATCTCTCTGGTTTATGATCTCTCTGGTTTACGTTCTCTCCGGTTTATGTTCTCTCCGGTTTATGTTCTCTCTGGTTTATGTTTTCTCTGGTTTATGTTCTCTCCGGTTTATGATCTCTCCTGTTTATGTTCTCTCTGGTTTACGTTCTCTCCGGTTTATGTTCTCTCCTGTTTATGTTCTCTCTGGTTTATGTTCTCTCTGGTTTATGTTCTCTCCAGTTTATGTTGTCTCCGGTTTATGTTCTCTCTGGTTTATGTTTTCTCCGGTTTTTGTTCTCTCCGGTTTATGTTCTCTCTGGTTTATGTTGTCTCCGGTTTATGTTCTCTCTGGTTTATGCTCTCTCCGGTTTATGATCTCTCTGGTTTATGTTCTCTCTGGTGTATGTTCTCTCCGGTTTATGTTCTCTCCGGTTTATGTTCTCTCCGGTTTACGTTCCCTCCGGTTTATGTTCTCTCTGGTTTATGATCTCTCCGGTTTATGATCTTTCCGGTTTATGATCTCTCTGGTTTTTGTTCTCTCTGGTTTATGTTCTCTCCGGTTTCTGATCTCTCTGGTTTATGTTCCCTCCGGTTTATGTTCTCTCCGGTTTATGATCTTTCCGGTTTATGATCTCTCTGGTTTATGTTCTCTCTGGTTCACGTTCTCTCTGGTTTATGTTCTCACCGGTTTATGTTCTCTCTGGTTTATGTTCTCTCTGGTTTATGATCTCTCTGGTTTATGATCTCTCTGGTTTATGTTCTCTCCGGTTTATGTTCTCTCCGATTTATATTCTCTCCGGTTAATGATCTCTCCGGTTTATGATCTCTCCGGTTTATGTTCTCTCCGGTTTATGTTCTCTCCGATTTATATTCTGTCCGGTTTATGATCTCTCCGGTTTATGTTCCCTCCGGTTTATGTTCTCTCTGGTTTATGTTCTCTCTGGTTTATGATCTCTCTGGTTTACGTTCTCTCCGGTTTATGTTCTCTCCGGTTTATGTTCTCTCTGGTTTATGTTTTCTCTGGTTTATGTTCTCTCCGGTTTATGATCTCTCTGGCTTATGATCTCTCCTGTATATGTTCTCTCTGGTTTATGTTCTCTCTGGTTTATGTTCTCTCTGCTTTATGTTCTCTCCAGTTTATGTTGTCTCCGGTTTATGTTCTCTCTGGTTTATGTTTTCTCCGGTTTTTGTTCTCTCCGGTTTATGTTCTCTCTGGTTTATGTTGTCTCCGGTTTATGTTCTCTCTGGTTTATGCTCTCTCCGGTTTATGATCTCTCTGGTTTATGTTCTCTCTGGTGTATGTTCTCTCCGGTTTATGTTCTCTCCGGTTTATGTTCTCTCCGGTTTACGTTCTCTCCGGTTTATGTTCTCTCTGGTTTATGATCTCTCCGGTTTATGATCTTTCCGGTTTATGATCTCTCTGGTTTTTGTTCTCTCTGGTTTATGTTCTCTCTAGTTTATGTTCTCTCCGGTTTCTGATCTCTCTGGTTTATGTTCACTCCGGTTTATGTTCTCTCTGGTTTATGTTCACTCCGGTTTATGTTCTCTCCGGTTTATGTTCTCTCTGGTTTATGTTCTCTCCGGTTTCTGATCTCTCCGGTTTATGTTCCCTCCGGTTTATGTTCTCTCCGGTTTATGATCTTTCCGGTTTATGATCTCTCTGGTTTATGTTCTCTCTGGTTTACGTTCTCTCCGGTTTATGTTCCCTCCGGTTTATGTTCCCTCCGGTTTAAGTTCTCTCCGGTTTATGTTCTCTCCGGTTTCTGATCTCTCTGATTCATGTTCTCTCCGGTTTATGTTCTCTCCGGTTTATGTTCCCTCCGGTTTAAGTTCTCTCCGGTTCATGTTCTCTCCGGTTAATGATTTCTCCAGTTTACGTTCTCTCTGGTTTATGTTCTCTCCGGTTTACGTTCTCTCCGGTTTCTGATCTCTCTGGTTTATGTTCTCTCCGGTTTATGATCTCTGCGGTTTATGTTCTCTCCGGTTTATGTTCTCTCTGGTTTATAATCTCTCCGGTTTATGTTCTCTCCGGTTTATGATCTCTCTGGTTTACATTCTCTCCGGTTTATGTTCTCTCCGGTTTATGATCTCTCCGGTTTATGATCTTTCCGGTTTATGATCTCTCCGGTTTATGTTCTCTCTCGTTAATGTTCTCTCTGGTTTCTGTTCTCTCCGGTTTATGTTCTCTCCGGTTAATGATCTCTCCGGTTTATGATCTCTCCGGTTTATGTTCTCTCTGGTTTATAATCTCACCAGTTTATGATCTCTCCGGTTTATGTTCTCTCCGGTTTATGATCTCTCCGGTTTATGATCTCTCCGGTTTATGTTCTCTCGGGTTTATGTTCTCTCGGGTTTATGATCTCTCCGGTTTATGATCTCTCTGGTTTATGTTCTCTCCGGTTTATGATCTCTCCGGTTTATGTTCTCTCGGGTTTATGTTCTCTCCGGTTTATGATCTCTCCGGTTTATGATCTCTCCGGTTTATGTTCTCTCTCGTTAATGTTCTCTCTGGTTTCTGTTCTCTCCGGTTTTTGTTCACTCCGGTTTATGATCTCTCCGGTTTATGTTCTCTCGGGTTTATGTTCTCTCCGGTTTATGATCTCTCCGGTTTATGATCTCTCCGGTTTATGTTCTCTCCGGTTTATGATCTCTCCGGTTTATGATCTCTCCGGTTTATGTTCTCTCGGGTTTATGTTCTCTCGGGTTTATGATCTCTCCGGTTTATGATCTCTCTGGTTTATGTTCTCTCCGGTTTATGATCTCTCCGGTTTATGTTCTCTCGGGTTTATGTTCTCTCCGGTTTATGATCTCTCCGGTTTATGATCTCTCTGGTTTATGTTCTCTCCGGTTTATGATCTCTCCGGTTTATGTTCTCTCCGGTTTATGATCTCTCCGGTTTATGATCTCTCCGATTTATGATCTCTCCGGTTTATGTTCCCTCCGGTTTAAGTTCTCTCCGGTTTATGTTCTCTCCGGTTTCTGATCTCTCTGGTTAATGTTCACTCCGGTTTATGTTCTCTCCGGTTTATGTTCCCTCCGGTTTAAGTTCTCTCCGGTTTATGTTCTCTCCGGTTTATGATCTCCCCAGTTTACGTTTTCTCTGGTTTATGTTCTCTCTGGTTTATGTTCTCTCGGGTTTATGTTCTCTCCGGTTTATGATCTCCCCAGTTTATGTTTTCTCTGGTTTATGATCTCTCTGGTTTATGATCTCTCCAGTTTACGTTCTCTCCGGTTTCTGATCTCTCTGGTTTATGTTCTCTCCGGTTTATGATCTCTCCGGTTTATGTTCTCTCCGGTTTATGCTCTCTCTGGTTTATGTTCTCTCCGGTTTATGTTCTCTCCGGTTTATGATCTCTCCGGTTTATGATCTCTCCGGTTTATGATCTCTCTGGTTGTTGTTCTCTCCGGTTTATGTTCTCTCTGGTTTATAATCTCACCAGTTTATGATCTCCCTGGTTTATGATCTCTCTGGTTTATGATCTCTCCGGTTTATGATCTCTCCGGTTTATGATCTCTCAGGTTTATGATCTCTCAGGTTTATGTTCTCTCCCGGGTTTATGATCTCTCCGGTTTATGATCTCTCCGGTTTATGATCTCTCCGGTTTATGTTCTCTCGGGTTTATGTTCTGTCGGGTTAATGATCTCTCCGGTTTATGATCTCTCTGGTTTATGTTCTCTCCGGTTTCTGATCTCTCCGGTTTATGTTCTCTCTGGTTTACGTTCTCTCCGGTTTATGATCTCTCCAGTTTATGTTCTCTCCGGTTTATGATCTCTCTGGTTTACGTTCTCTCCGGTTTATGATCTCTCCGGTTTATGATCTCCCCGGTTTATGTTCTCTCCGGTTTATGATCTCTCTGGTTTACGTTCTCTCTGGTTTATGATCTCTCCGGTTTATGATCTCTCCGGTTTATGATCTCTCCGGTTTATGATCTTTCCGTTTTATGATCTCTCCGGTTTATGTTCTCTCTGGTTAATGTTCTCTCCGGTTTATGATCTCTCCGGTTTATGATCTCTCTGGTTTATGTTCTCTCCGGTTTATGTTCTCTCTGGTTTATGTTCTCTCCGGCTTATGATCTCTCCGGTTTATGATCTCTCTGGTTTATGTTCTCTCTGGTTTATGTTCTCTCCGGTTTATGATCTCTCCGGTTTATGATCTCTCCGGTTTATGTTCTCTGCGGTTTATGTTCTCTCCGGTTTATGATCTCTCCAGTTTATGTTCTCTCCGGATTATGATCTCTCCGGTTTACGTTCTCTCTGGTTTATGATCTCTCCGGTTTATGATCTCTCCGGTTTATGTTCTCTCTGGTTTATGTTCTCTCCGGTTTATGATCTCTCCGGTTTATGATCTCTCTGGTTTATGTTCTCTCCGGTTTATGTTCTCTCCGGTTTATGATCTCTCCGGATTATGATCTCTCTGGTTTATGTTCTCTCCGGTTTATGATCTCTCCGGATTATGATCTCTCCGGTTAATGTTCTCTCCGGTTTATGATCTCTCCGGTTTATGTTCTCTCCGGTTTATGTTCTCTCCGGTTTATGATCTCTCCAGTTTATGTTCTCTCTGGTTTATGTTCTCTCCGGTTTATGATCTCTCCGGTTTACGTTCTCTCTGGTTTATGATCTCTCCGGTTTATGATCTCTCCGGTTTATGTTCTCTCTGGTTTATGTTCTCTCCGGTTTACGTTCTCTCCGGTTTATGATCTCTCCGGTTTATGATCTCTCCGATTTATGATCTCTCTGGTTTATGTTCTCTCCGGTTTATGATCTCTCCGGTTTACGTTCTCTCTGGTTTATGATCTCTCCGGTTTATGATCTCTCCGGTTTATGATCTCTCCGGTTTATGTTCTCTCTGGTTTATGTTCTCTCCGGTTTACGTTCTCTCTGGTTTATGATCTCTCCGGTTTATGATCTCTCCGGTTTATGATCTCTCTGGTTTATGTTCTCTCCGGTTTATGATCTCTCCGGTTTACGTTCTCTCTGGTTTATGATCTCTCCGGTTTATGATCTCTCCGATTTATGATCTCTCTGGTTTATGTTCTCTCCGGTTTATGATCTCTCCGGTTTATGTTCTCTCCGGTTTATGTTCTCTCCGGTTTATGTTCTCTCCGGTTTATGATCTCTCCGGTTTATGATCTCTATTGTTTATGTTCTCTCCGGTTTATGATCTCTCAGGTTTATGATCGCTCCGGTCTATGGTCTCTCCGGTTGATGTTATCTCTGGTTTATGTTCTCTCTGGTTTATGATCTCTCTGGTTTATGATCTCTCTGGTTTATGTTCTCTCCGGTTTATGTTCTCTCTGGTTTATGTTCTCTCTGGTTTATGATCTCTCTGGTTTATGATCTCACTGGTTTATGTTCTCTCCGGTTTATGTTCTCTCCGATTTATATTCTCTCCGGTTTATGATCTCTATGGTTTATGATCTCTCTGGTTTATGTTCTCTCCGGTTTATGATCTCTCCGGTTTATGTTCTCTCCGGTTTATGTTCTCTCCGGTTTATGTTCTCTCCGGTTTATGATCTCTCCGGTTTATGATCTCTATTGTTTTTGTTCTCTCCGGTTTATGATCTCTCAGGTTTATGATCTCTCCGGTCTATGGTCTCTCCGGTTGATGTTCTCTCTGGTTTATGTTCTCTCTGGTTTATGATCTCTCTGGTTTATGATCTCTCTGGTTTATGTTCTCTCCGGTCTATGGTCTCTCCGGTTTACGTTCTCTCTGGTTTATGTTCTCTCCGGTTTCTGATCTCTCCGGTTTATGATCTCTCTGATTCATGTTCTCTCCGGTTTATGTTCTCTCCGGTTTATGTTCACTCCGGTTTAAGTTCTCTCCGGTTTATGTTCTCTCCGGTTAATGATTTCTCCAGTTTACGTTCTCTCTGGTTTATGTTCTCTCCGGTTTACGTTCTCTCCGGTTTCTGATCTCCCTGGTTTATGTTCTCTCCGGTTTATGATCTCTGCGGTTTATGTTCTCTCCGGTTTATGTTCTCTCTGGTTTATAATCTCTCCGGTTTATGTTCTCTCCGGTTTATGATCTCTCTGGTTTACATTCTCTCCGGTTTATGTTCTCTCCGGTTTATGATCTCTCCGGTTTATGATCTTTCCGGTTTATGATCTCTCCGGTTCATGTTCTCTCTCGTTAATGTTCTCTCTGGTTTCTGTTCTCTCCGGTTTATGTTCTCTCTGGTTAATGATCTCTCCGGTTTATGATCTCTCCGGTTTATGTTCTCTCTGGTTTATAATCTCACCAGTTTATGATCTCTCTGGTTTATGATCTCTCTGGTTTATGTTCTCGCCGGTTTATGATCTCTCCGGTTTATGATCTCTCCGGTTTATGTTCTCTCCGGTTTATGATCTCTCCGGTTTATGTTCTCTCTGGTTTATGTTCTCTCGGGTTTATGATCTCTCCGGTTTATGATCTCTCCGGTTTTTGTTCTCTCCGGTTTATGATCTCTCCGGTTTATGTTCTCTCGGGTTTATGTTCTCTCCGGTTTATGATCTCTCCGGTTTATGATCTCTCCGGTTTATGTTCTCTCCGGTTTATGATCTCTCCGGTTTATGTTCTCTCCGGTTTATGATCTCTCCGGTTTATGATCTCTCCGATTTATGATCTCTCCGGTTTATGTTCCCTCCGGTTTAAGTTCTCTCCGGTTTATGTTCTCTCCGGTTTCTGATCTCTCTGGTTAATGTTCACTCCGGTTTATGTTCTCTCCGGTTTATGTTCCCTCCGGTTTAAGTTCTCTCCGGTTTATGTTCTCTCTGGTTTATGATCTCCCCAGTTTACGTTTTCTCTGGTTTATGTTCTCTCTGGTTTATGTTCTCTCCGGTTTATGATCTCTCCAGTTTACGTTCTCTCTGGTTTATGTTCTCTCCGCTTTACGTTCTCTCCGGTTTCTGATCTCTCTGGTTTATGTTCTCTCCGGTTTATGATCTCTGCGGTTTATGTTCTCTCCGGTTTATGTTCTCTCTGGTTTATAATCTCTCCGGTTTATGTTCTCTCTGGTTTATGATCTCTCCGGTTTATGATCTCTCCGGTTTATGATCTCTCCGGTTTATGATCTTTCCGTTTTATGATCTCTCCGGTTTACGTTCTCTCTGGTTTATGTTCTCGCCGGTTTATGATCTCTCCGGTTTATGATCTCTCCGGTTTATGTTCTCTCCGGTTTATGATCTCTCCGGTTTATGTTCTCTCTGGTTTATGTTCTCTCGGGTTTATGATCTCTCCGGTTTATGATCTCTCCGGTTTTTGTTCTCTCCGGTTTATGATCTCTCCGGTTTATGTTCTCTCGGGTTTATGTTCTCTCCGGTTTATGATCTCTCCGGTTTATGATCTCTCCGGTTTATGTTCTCTCCGGTTTATGATCTCTCCGGTTTATGTTCTCTCCGGTTTATGATCTCTCCGGTTTATGATCTCTCCGATTTATGATCTCTCCGGTTTATGTTCCCTCCGGTTTAAGTTCTCTCCGGTTTATGTTCTCTCCGGTTTCTGATCTCTCTGGTTAATGTTCACTCCGGTTTATGTTCTCTCCGGTTTATGTTCCCTCCGGTTTAAGTTCTCTCCGGTTTATGTTCTCTCTGGTTTATGATCTCCCCAGTTTACGTTTTCTCTGGTTTATGTTCTCTCTGGTTTATGTTCTCTCCGGTTTATGATCTCTCCAGTTTACGTTCTCTCTGGTTTATGTTCTCTCCGCTTTACGTTCTCTCCGGTTTCTGATCTCTCTGGTTTATGTTCTCTCCGGTTTATGATCTCTGCGGTTTATGTTCTCTCCGGTTTATGTTCTCTCTGGTTTATAATCTCTCCGGTTTATGTTCTCTCTGGTTTATGATCTCTCCGGTTTATGATCTCTCCGGTTTATGATCTCTCCGGTTTATGATCTTTCCGTTTTATGATCTCTCCGGTTTATGTTCTCTCTGGTTAATGTTCTCTCCGGTTTATGATCTCTCCGGTTTATGATCTCTCTGGTTTATGTTCTCTCCGGTTTATGTTCTCTCTGGTTTATGTTCTCTCCGGCTTATGATCTCTCCGGTTTATGATCTCTCTGGTTTATGTTCTCTCTGGTTTATGTTCTCTCCGGTTTATGATCTCTCCGGTTTATGATCTCTCCGGTTTATGTTCTCTGCGGTTTATGTTCTCTCCGGTTTATGATCTCTCCAGTTTATGTTCTCTCCGGATTATGATCTCTCCGGTTTACGTTCTCTCTGGTTTATGATCTCTCCGGTTTATGATCTCTCCGGTTTATGTTCTCTCTGGTTTATGTTCTCTCCGGTTTATGATCTCTCCGGTTTATGATCTCTCTGGTTTATGTTCTCTCCGGTTTATGTTCTCTCCGGTTTATGATCTCTCCGGATTATGATCTCTCTGGTTTATGTTCTCTCCGGTTTATGATCTCTCCGGATTATGATCTCTCCGGTTAATGTTCTCTCCGGTTTATGATCTCTCCGGTTTATGTTCTCTCCGGTTTATGTTCTCTCCGGTTTATGATCTCTCCAGTTTATGTTCTCTCTGGTTTATGTTCTCTCCGGTTTATGATCTCTCCGGTTTACGTTCTCTCTGGTTTATGATCTCTCCGGTTTATGATCTCTCCGGTTTATGTTCTCTCTGGTTTATGTTCTCTCCGGTTTACGTTCTCTCCGGTTTATGATCTCTCCGGTTTATGATCTCTCCGATTTATGATCTCTCTGGTTTATGTTCTCTCCGGTTTATGATCTCTCCGGTTTACGTTCTCTCTGGTTTATGATCTCTCCGGTTTATGATCTCTCCGGTTTATGATCTCTCCGGTTTATGTTCTCTCTGGTTTATGTTCTCTCCGGTTTACGTTCTCTCTGGTTTATGATCTCTCCGGTTTATGATCTCTCCGGTTTATGATCTCTCTGGTTTATGTTCTCTCCGGTTTATGATCTCTCCGGTTTACGTTCTCTCTGGTTTATGATCTCTCCGGTTTATGATCTCTCCGATTTATGATCTCTCTGGTTTATGTTCTCTCCGGTTTATGATCTCTCCGGTTTATGTTCTCTCCGGTTTATGTTCTCTCCGGTTTATGTTCTCTCCGGTTTATGATCTCTCCGGTTTATGATCTCTATTGTTTATGTTCTCTCCGGTTTATGATCTCTCAGGTTTATGATCGCTCCGGTCTATGGTCTCTCCGGTTGATGTTATCTCTGGTTTATGTTCTCTCTGGTTTATGATCTCTCCGGTTTATGTTCTCTCCGGTTTATGATCTCTCCGGTTTATGATCTCTCCGATTTATGATCTCTCCGGTTTATGTTCCCTCCGGTTTAAGTTCTCTCCGGTTTATGTTCTCTCCGGTTTCTGATCTCTCTGGTTAATGTTCACTCCGGTTTATGTTCTCTCCGGTTTATGTTCCCTCCGGTTTAAGTTCTCTCCGGTTTATGTTCTCTCCGGTTTATGATCTCCCCAGTTTACGTTTTCTCTGGTTTATGTTCTCTCTGGTTTATGTTCTCTCGGGTTTATGTTCTCTCCGGTTTATGATCTCCCCAGTTTATGTTTTCTCTGGTTTATGATCTCTCTGGTTTATGATCTCTCCAGTTTACGTTCTCTCCGGTTTCTGATCTCTCTGGTTTATGTTCTCTCCGGTTTATGATCTCTCCGGTTTATGTTCTCTCCGGTTTATGCTCTCTCTGGTTTATGTTCTCTCCGGTTTATGTTCTCTCCGGTTTATGATCTCTCCGGTTTATGATCTCTCCGGTTTATGATCTCTCTGGTTGTTGTTCTCTCCGGTTTATGTTCTCTCTGGTTTATAATCTCACCAGTTTATGATCTCCCTGGTTTATGATCTCTCTGGTTTATGATCTCTCCGGTTTATGATCTCTCCGGTTTATGATCTCTCAGGTTTATGATCTCTCAGGTTTATGTTCTCTCCCGGGTTTATGATCTCTCCGGTTTATGATCTCTCCGGTTTATGATCTCTCCGGTTTATGTTCTCTCGGGTTTATGTTCTCTCGGGTTAATGATCTCTCCGGTTTATGATCTCTCTGGTTTATGTTCTCTCCGGTTTCTGATCTCTCCGGTTTATGTTCTCTCTGGTTTACGTTCTCTCCGGTTTATGATCTCTCCAGTTTATGTTCTCTCCGGTTTATGATCTCTCTGGTTTACGTTCTCTCCGGTTTATGATCTCTCCGGTTTATGATCTCCCCGGTTTATGTTCTCTCCGGTTTATGATCTCTCTGGTTTACGTTCTCTCTGGTTTATGATCTCTCCGGTTTATGATCTCTCCGGTTTATGATCTCTCCGGTTTATGATCTTTCCGTTTTATGATCTCTCCGGTTTATGTTCTCTCTGGTTAATGTTCTCTCCGGTTTATGATCTCTCCGGTTTATGATCTCTCTGGTTTATGTTCTCTCCGGTTTATGTTCTCTCTGGTTTATGTTCTCTCCGGCTTATGATCTCTCCGGTTTATGATCTCTCTGGTTTATGTTCTCTCTGGTTTATGTTCTCTCCGGTTTATGATCTCTCCGGTTTATGATCTCTCCGGTTTATGTTCTCTGCGGTTTATGTTCTCTCCGGTTTATGATCTCTCCAGTTTATGTTCTCTCCGGATTATGATCTCTCCGGTTTACGTTCTCTCTGGTTTATGATCTCTCCGGTTTATGATCTCTCCGGTTTATGTTCTCTCTGGTTTATGTTCTCTCCGGTTTATGATCTCTCCGGTTTATGATCTCTCTGGTTTATGTTCTCTCCGGTTTATGTTCTCTCCGGTTTATGATCTCTCCGGATTATGATCTCTCTGGTTTATGTTCTCTCCGGTTTATGATCTCTCCGGATTATGATCTCTCCGGTTAATGTTCTCTCCGGTTTATGATCTCTCCGGTTTATGTTCTCTCCGGTTTATGTTCTCTCCGGTTTATGATCTCTCCAGTTTATGTTCTCTCTGGTTTATGTTCTCTCCGGTTTATGATCTCTCCGGTTTACGTTCTCTCTGGTTTATGATCTCTCCGGTTTATGATCTCTCCGGTTTATGTTCTCTCTGGTTTATGTTCTCTCCGGTTTACGTTCTCTCTGGTTTATGATCTCTCCGGTTTATGATCTCTCCGATTTATGATCTCTCTGGTTTATGTTCTCTCCGGTTTATGATCTCTCCGGTTTACGTTCTCTCTGGTTTATGATCTCTCCGGTTTATGATCTCTCCGGTTTATGATCTCTCCGGTTTATGTTCTCTCTGGTTTATGTTCTCTCCGGTTTACGTTCTCTCTGGTTTATGATCTCTCCGGTTTATGATCTCTCCGGTTTATGATCTCTCTGGTTTATGTTCTCTCCGGTTTATGATCTCTCCGGTTTACGTTCTCTCTGGTTTATGATCTCTCCGGTTTATGATCTCTCCGATTTATGATCTCTCTGGTTTATGTTCTCTCCGGTTTATGATCTCTCCGGTTTATGTTCTCTCCGGTTTATGTTCTCTCCGGTTTATGTTCTCTCCGGTTTATGATCTCTCCGGTTTATGATCTCTATTGTTTATGTTCTCTCCGGTTTATGATCTCTCAGGTTTATGATCGCTCCGGTCTATGGTCTCTCCGGTTGATGTTATCTCTGGTTTATGTTCTCTCTGGTTTATGATCTCTCTGGTTTATGATCTCTCTGGTTTATGTTCTCTCCGGTTTATGTTCTCTCTGGTTTATGTTCTCTCTGGTTTATGATCTCTCTGGTTTATGATCTCACTGGTTTATGTTCTCTCCGGTTTATGTTCTCTCCGATTTATATTCTCTCCGGTTTATGATCTCTATGGTTTATGATCTCTCTGGTTTATGTTCTCTCCGGTTTATGATCTCTCCGGTTTATGTTCTCTCCGGTTTATGTTCTCTCCGGTTTATGTTCTCTCCGGTTTATGATCTCTCCGGTTTATGATCTCTATTGTTTTTGTTCTCTCCGGTTTATGATCTCTCAGGTTTATGATCTCTCCGGTCTATGGTCTCTCCGGTTGATGTTCTCTCTGGTTTATGTTCTCTCTGGTTTATGATCTCTCTGGTTTATGATCTCTCTGGTTTATGTTCTCTCCGGTCTATGGTCTCTCCGGTTTACGTTCTCTCTGGTTTATGTTCTCTCCGGTTTCTGATCTCTCCGGTTTATGATCTCTCTGATTCATGTTCTCTCCGGTTTATGTTCTCTCCGGTTTATGTTCACTCCGGTTTAAGTTCTCTCCGGTTTATGTTCTCTCCGGTTAATGATTTCTCCAGTTTACGTTCTCTCTGGTTTATGTTCTCTCCGGTTTACGTTCTCTCCGGTTTCTGATCTCCCTGGTTTATGTTCTCTCCGGTTTATGATCTCTGCGGTTTATGTTCTCTCCGGTTTATGTTCTCTCTGGTTTATAATCTCTCCGGTTTATGTTCTCTCCGGTTTATGATCTCTCTGGTTTACATTCTCTCCGGTTTATGTTCTCTCCGGTTTATGATCTCTCCGGTTTATGATCTTTCCGGTTTATGATCTCTCCGGTTCATGTTCTCTCTCGTTAATGTTCTCTCTGGTTTCTGTTCTCTCCGGTTTATGTTCTCTCTGGTTAATGATCTCTCCGGTTTATGATCTCTCCGGTTTATGTTCTCTCTGGTTTATAATCTCACCAGTTTATGATCTCTCTGGTTTATGATCTCTCTGGTTTATGTTCTCGCCGGTTTATGATCTCTCCGGTTTATGATCTCTCCGGTTTATGTTCTCTCCGGTTTATGATCTCTCCGGTTTATGTTCTCTCTGGTTTATGTTCTCTCGGGTTTATGATCTCTCCGGTTTATGATCTCTCCGGTTTTTGTTCTCTCCGGTTTATGATCTCTCCGGTTTATGTTCTCTCGGGTTTATGTTCTCTCCGGTTTATGATCTCTCCGGTTTATGATCTCTCCGGTTTATGTTCTCTCCGGTTTATGATCTCTCCGGTTTATGTTCTCTCCGGTTTATGATCTCTCCGGTTTATGATCTCTCCGATTTATGATCTCTCCGGTTTATGTTCCCTCCGGTTTAAGTTCTCTCCGGTTTATGTTCTCTCCGGTTTCTGATCTCTCTGGTTAATGTTCACTCCGGTTTATGTTCTCTCCGGTTTATGTTCCCTCCGGTTTAAGTTCTCTCCGGTTTATGTTCTCTCTGGTTTATGATCTCCCCAGTTTACGTTTTCTCTGGTTTATGTTCTCTCTGGTTTATGTTCTCTCCGGTTTATGATCTCTCCAGTTTACGTTCTCTCTGGTTTATGTTCTCTCCGCTTTACGTTCTCTCCGGTTTCTGATCTCTCTGGTTTATGTTCTCTCCGGTTTATGATCTCTGCGGTTTATGTTCTCTCCGGTTTATGTTCTCTCTGGTTTATAATCTCTCCGGTTTATGTTCTCTCCGGTTTATGATCTCTCTGGTTTATGTTCTCTCCGGTTTATGTTCTCTCCGGTTTATGATCTCTCCGGTTTATGATCTCTCCGGTTTATGATCTCTCCGGTTTTTGTTCTCTCCGGTTTATGTTCTCTCTGGTTTATAATCTCACCAGTTTATGATCTCCCTGGTTTATGATCTCTCTGGTTTATGATCTCTCCGGTTTATGATCTCTCCGGTTTATGTTCTCTCGGGTTTATGTTCTCTCGGGTTTATGATCTCTCCGGTTTATGATCTCTCAGGTTTATGTTCTCTCCCGGGTTTATGATCTCTCCGGTTTATGATCTCTCCGGTTTATGATCTCTCCGGTTTATGTTCTCTTGGGTTTATGTTCTCTCGGGTTAATGATCTCTCCGGTTTATGATCTCTCCGGTTTATGTTCTCTCCGGTTTATGATCTCTCCGGTTTATGTTCTCTCCGGTTTATGATCTCTCTGGTTTACGTTCTCTCCGGTTTATGATCTCTCGGGTTAATGATCTCTCCGGTTTATGATCTCTCCGGTTTATGATCTCTCCGGTTTACGTTCTCTCCGGTTTATGATCTCTCTGGTTTACGTTCTCTCCGGTTTATGATCTCTCGGGTTTATGATCTCTCAGGTTTATGATCTCTCCGGTTTATGTTCTCTCCGGTTTATGATCTCTCTGGTTTAAGTTCTCTCCGGTTTATGATCTCTCCGGTTTATGATCTCTCCGGTTTATGTTCTCTCCGGTTTATGATCTCTCTGGTTTACGTTCTCTCTGGTTTATGATCTCTCCGGTTTATGATCTCTCCGGTTTATGATCTCTCCGGTTTATGATCTTTCCGTTTTATGATCTCTCCGGTTTATGTTCTCTCTGGTTAATGTTCTCTCCGGTTTATGATCTCTCTGGTTTATGATCTCTCTGGTTTATGTTCTCTCCGGTTTATGATCTCTCCGGTTTATGATCTCTCCGGTTTATGTTCTCTCTGGTTTATGTTCTCTCCAGTTTATGATCTCTCCGGTTTATGATCTCTCCGGTTTATGTTCTCTGCGGTTTATGTTCTCTCCGGTTTATGATCTCTCCAGTTTATGTTCTCTCCGGTTTATGATCTCTCCGGTTTACGTTCTCTCTGGTTTATGATCTCTCCGGTTTATGATCTCTCCGGTTTATGTTCTCTCTGGTTTATGTTCTCTCCGGTTATGATCTCTCCGGTTTATGTTCTCTCCGGTTTATGTTCTCTCCGGTTTATGATCTCTCGGGTTTATGATCTCTCTGGTTTATGTTCTCTCCGGTTTATGATCTCTCCGGTTTATGATCTCTCTGGTTTATGTTCTCTCCGGTTTATGTTCTCTCCGGTTTATGATCTCTCCGGATTATGATCTCTCTGGTTTATGTTCTCTCCGGTTTATGATCTCTCCGGATTATGATCTCTCCGGTTAATGTTCTCTCCGGTTTATGATCTCTCCGGTTTATGTTCTCTCCGGTTTATGTTCTCTCCGGTTTATGATCTCTCCGGTTTATGTTCTCTCTGGTTTATGTTCTCTCCGGTTTATGATCTCTCCGGTTTACGTTCTCTCTGGTTTATGATCTCTCCGGTTTATGATCTCTCCGGTTTATGTTCTCTCTGGTTTATGATCTCTCCGGTTTATGTTCTCTCCGGTTTATGTTCTCTCCGGTTTATGTTCTCTCCGGTTTATGATCTCTCCGGTTTATGATCTCTATTGTTTATGTTCTCTCCGGTTTATGATCTCTCAAGTTTATGATCTCTCCGGTCTATGGTCTCTCCGGTTGATGTTCTCTCTGGTTTATGTTCTCTCTGGTTTATGATCTCTCTGGTTTATGATCTCTCTGGTTTATGGTCTCTCCGGTTTATGTTCTCTCCGATTTATATTCTCTCCGGTTTATGATCTCTCCGGTTTATGATCTCTCCGGTTTATGTTCTCTCCGGTTTATGTTCTCTCCGATTTATATTCTCTCCGGTTTATGATCTCTCCGGTTTATGTTCCCTCCGGTTTATGTTCTCTCTGGTTTATGTTCTCTCTGGTTTATGATCTCTCTGGTTTATGATCTCTCTGGTTTACGTTCTCTCCGGTTTATGTTCTCTCCGGTTTATGTTCTCTCTGGTTTATGTTTTCTCTGGTTTATGTTCTCTCCGGTTTATGATCTCTCTGGCTTATGATCTCTCCTGTTTATGTTCTCTCTGGTTTATGTTCTCTCTGGTTTATGTTCTCTCTGGTTTATGTTCTCTCCAGTTTATGTTGTCTCCGGTTTATGTTCTCTCTGGTTTATGTTTTCTCCGGTTTTTGTTCTCTCCGGTTTATGTTCTCTCTGGTTTATGTTGTCTCCGGTTTATGTTCTCTCTGGTTTATGCTCTCTCCGGTTTATGATCTCTCTGGTTTATGTTCTCTCTGGTGTATGTTCTCTCCGGTTTATGTTCTCTCCGGTTTATGTTCTCTCCGGTTTACGTTCTCTCCGGTTTATGTTCTCTCTGGTTTATGATCTCTCCGGTTTATGATCTTTCCGGTTTATGATCTCTCTGGTTTTTGTTCTCTCTGGTTTATGTTCTCTCCGGTTTCTGATCTCTCCGGTTTATGTTCCCTCCGGTTTATGTTCTCTCCGGTTTATGATCTTTCCGGTTTATGATCTCTCTGGTTTATGTTCTCTCTGGTTTACGTTCTCTCCGGTTTATGTTCCCTCCGGTTTATGTTCCCTCCGTTTTAAGTTCTCTCCGGTTTATGTTCTCTCCGGTTTCTGATCTCTCTGATTCATGTTCTCTCCGGTTTATGTTCTCTCCGGTTTATGATCCCTCCGGTTTAAGTTCTCGCCGGTTTATGTTCTCTCCGGTTTATGATTTCTCCAGTTTACGTTCTCTCTGGTTTATGTTCTCTCCGGTTTACGTTCTCTCCGGTTTATGATCTCTCCGGTTTATGTTCTCTCCGGTTTATGATCTCTCCGGTTTATGTTCTCTCGGGTTTATGTTCTCTCGGGTTTATGATCTCTCCGGTTTATGATCTCTCCGGTTTATGTTCTCTCCGGTTTATGATCTCTCCGGTTTATGTTCTCTCGGGTTTATGTTCTCTCCGGTTTATGATCTCTCCGGTTTATGATCTCTCCGGTTTATGTTCTCTCCGGTTTATGATCTCTCCAGTTTATGTTCTCTCCGGTTTATGATCTCTCCGGTTTATGATCTCTCCGATTTATGATCTCTCCGGTTTATGTTCCCTCCGGTTTGAGTTCTCTCCGGTTTATGTTCTCTCCGGTTTATGATCTCTCCGGTTAATGATCTCTCTGGTTTATGTTCTCTCCGGTTTATGATCTCTCCAGTTTATGTTCTCTCCGGTTTATGATCTCTCCGGTTTATGATCTCTCCGATTTATGATCTCTCCGGTTTATGTTCCCTCCGGTTTGAGTTCTCTCCGGTTTATGTTCTCTCCGGTTTCTGATCTCTCTGGTTAATGTTCACTCCGGTTTATGTTCTCTCCGGTTTATGTTCCCTCCGGTTTAAGTTCTCTCCGGTTTATGTTCTCTCCGGTTTATGATCTCCCCAGTTTACGTTTTCTCTGGTTTGTGTTCTCTCTGGTTTATGTTCTCTCCGGTTTATGATCTCTCCAGTTTACGTTCTCTCTGGTTTATGTTCTCTCCGCTTTACGTTCTCTCCGGTTTCTGATCTCTCTGGTTTATGTTCTCTCCGGTTTATGATCTCTGCGGTTTATGTTCTCTCCGGTTTATGTTCTCTCCGGTTTATAATCTCTCCGGTTTATGTTCTCTCCGGTTTATGATCTCTCTGGTTTATGTTCTCTCCGGTTTATGTTCTCTCCGGTTTATGATCTCTCCGGTTTATGATCTCTCCGGTTTTTGTTCTCTCCGGTTTATGTTCTCTCTGGTTTATAATCTCACCAGTTTATGATCTCCCTGGTTTATGATCTCTCTGGTTTATGATCTCTCCGGTTTATGATCTCTCCGGTTTATGTTCTCTCCGGTTTATGATCTCTCCGGTTTATGATCTCTCCGGTTTATGTTCTCTCGGGTTTATGTTCTCTCGGGTTAATGATCTCTCCGGTTTATGATCTCTCTGGTTTATGTTCTCTCCGGTTTCTGATCTCTCCGGTTTATGTTCTCTCGGGTTTATGTTCTCTCGGGTTTATGATCTCTCCGGTTTATGATCTCTCCGGTTTATGTTCTCTCGGGTTTATGTTCTCTCCGGTTTATGATCTCTCCGGTTTATGATCTCTCCGGTTTATGTTCTCTCCGGTTTATGATCTCTCCAGTTTATGTTCTCTCCGGTTTATGATCTCTCCGGTTTATGATCTCTCCGATTTATGATCTCTCCGGTTTATGTTCCCTCCGGTTTGAGTTCTCTCCGGTTTATGTTCTCTCCGGTTTATGATCTCTCCGGTTTATGATCTCTCTGGTTTATGTTCTCTCCGGTTTATGATCTCTCCAGTTTATGTTCTCTCCGGTTTATGATCTCTCCGGTTTATGATCTCTCCGATTTATGATCTCTCCGGGTTATGTTCCCTCCGGTTTGAGTTCTCTCCGGTTTATGTTCTCTCCGGTTTCTGATCTCTCTGGTTAATGTTCACTCCGGTTTATGTTCTCTCCGGTTTATGTTCCCTCCGGTTTATGATCTCCCCAGTTTACGTTTTCTCTGGTTTATGTTCTCTCTGGTTTATGTTCTCTCCGGTTTATGATCTCTCCAGTTTACGTTCTCTCTGGTTTATGTTCTCTCTGGTTTATGTTCTCTCCGGTTTATGATCTCTCCAGTTTACGTTCTCTCTGGTTTATAATCTCTCCGGTTTATGTTCTCTCCGGTTTATGATCTCTCTGGTTTATGTTCTCTCCGGTTTATGTTCTCTCCGGTTTATGATCTCTCCGGTTTTTGTTCTCTCCGGTTTATGTTCTCTCTGGTTTATGATCTCTCCGGTTTATGATCTCTCCGGTTTATGTTCTCTCGGGTTTATGTTCTCTCGGGTTTATGATCTCTCCGGTTTATGATCTCTCAGGTTTATGTTCTCTCCCGGGTTTATGATCTCTCCGGTTTATGATCTCTCCGGTTTATGTTCTCTCCGGTTTATGATCTCTCCGGTTTTTGTTCTCTCCGGTTTATGATCTCTCCGGTTTATGTTCTCTCCGGTTTATGATCTCTCTGGTTTACGTTCTCTCCGGTTTATGATCTCTCTGGTTTATGATCTCTCCGGTTTATGTTCTCTCCGGTTTATGATCTCTCTGGTTTACGTTCTCTCTGGTTTATGATCTCTCCGGTTTATGATCTCTCCGGTTTATGATCTTTCCGTTTTATGATCTCTCCGGTTTATGTTCTCTCTGGTTAATGTTCTCTCCGGTTTATGATCTCTCTGGTTTATGATCTCTCTGGTTAATGTTCTCTCCGGTTTATGATCTCTCCGGTTTATGATCTCTCCGGTTTATGTTCTCTCTGGTTTATGTTCTCTCCGGTTTATGATCTCTCCGGTTTATGATCTCTCCGGTTTATGTTCTCTGCGGTTTATGTTCTCTCCGGTTTATGATCTCTCCAGTTTATGTTCTCTCCGGTTTATGATCTCTCCGGTTTACGTTCTCTCTGGTTTATGATCTCTCCGGTTTATGATCTCTCCGGTTTATGTTCTCTCTGGTTTATGTTCTCTCCGGCTTATGATCTCTCCGGTTTATGATCTCTCTGGTTTATGTTCTCTCCGGTTTATGTTCTCTCCGGTTTATGATCTCTCCGGATTATGATCTCTCTGGTTTATGTTCTCTCCGGTTTATGATCTCTCCGGATTATGATCTCTCCGATTAATGTTCTCTCCGGTTTATGATCTCTCCGGTTTATGTTGTCTCCGGTTTATGTTCTCTCCGGTTTATGATCACTCCAGTTTATGTTCTCTCTGGTTTATGTTCTCTCCGGTTTATGATCTCTCCGGTTTACGTTCTCTCTGGTTTATGATCTCTCCGGTTAATGATCTCTCCGGTTTATGTTCTCTCTGGTTTATGTTCTCTCCGGTTTATGGTCTCTCCGATTTATGATCTCTCTGGTTTATGATCTCTCCGGTTAATGATCTCTCCGGTTTATGTTCTCTCCGGTTTATGGTCTCTCCGGTTTATGATCTCTCCGGTTTATGTTCTCTCCGGTTTATGTTCTCTCCGGTTTATGTTCTCTCCGGTTTATGATCTCTCCGGTTTATGATCTCTATTGTTTATGTTCTCTCCGGTTTATGATCTCTCAGGTTTATGATCTCTCCGGTCTATGGTCTCTCCGGTTGATGTTCTCTCTGGTTTATGTTCTCTCCGGTTTATGTTCTCTCCGGTTTATGTTCTCTCCGGTTTATGATCTCTCTGGTTTATGTTCTCTCCGGTTTATGTTCTCTCTCGTTTATGTTCTCTCTGGTTTATGATCTCTCTGGTTTATGATCTCTCTGGTTTATGTTCTCTCCGGTTTATGTTCTCTCCGATTTATATTCTCTCCGGTTTATGATCTCTCCGGTTTATGATCTCTCCGGTTTATGATCTCTCCGGTTTATGTTCTCTCCGGTTTATGTTCTCTCCGATTTATATTCTCTCCGGTTTATGATCTCTCTGGTTTATGTTCCCTCCGGTTTATGTTCTCTCCGGTTTTTGTTCTCTCTGGTTTATGTTCTCTCTGGTTTATGTTCTCTCTGGTTTATGTTCTCTCTGGTTTATGTTCTCTCCAGTTTATGTTGTCTCCGGTTTATGTTCTCTCTGGTTTATGTTTTCTCCGGTTTTTGTTCTCTCCGGTTATGTTCTCTCTGGTTTATGTTATCTCCGGTTTATGATCTCTCCGGTTTTTGTTCTCTCCGGTTTATGTTCTCTCTGGTTTATGATCTCTCCGGTTTATGTTCTCTCTGGTTTATGCTCTCTCCGGTTTATGATCTCTCTGGTTTATGTTCTCTCTGGTGTATGTTCTCTCCGGTTTATGTTCTCTCCGGTTTATGTTCTCTCCGGTTTACGTTCTCTCCGGTTTATGTTCTCTCTGGTTTATGATCTCTCCGGTTTATGATCTTTCCGGTTTATGATCTCTCTGGTTTTTGTTCTCTCTGGTTTATGTTCTCTCCGGTTTCTGATCTCTCCGGTTTATGTTTCCTCCGGTTTATGTTCTCTCCGGTTTATGATCTTTCCGGTTTATGATCTCTCTGGTTTATGTTCTCTCTGGTTTACGTTCTCTCCGGTTTATGTTCCCTCCGGTTTATGTTCCCTCCGGTTTAAGTTCTCTCCGGTTTATGTTCTCTCCGGTTTCTGATCTCTCTGATTCATGTTCTCTCCGGTTTATGTTCTCTCCGGTTTATGTTCCCTCCGGTTTAAGTTCTCTCCGGTTTATGTTCTCTCCGGTTTATGATTTCTCCAGTTTACGTTCTCTCTGGTTTATGTTCTCTCCGGTTTAAGTTCTCTCCGGTTTCTGATCTCTCTGGTTTATGTTCTCTCCGGTTTATGATCTCTCCGGTTTATAATCTCTCTGGTTTATGTTCTCTCTGGTTTACGTTCTCTCCGGTTTATGTTCTCTCCGGTTTATGATCTCTCCGGTTTATGATCTTTCCGGTTTATGATCTCTCCGGTTTATGTTCTCTCTCGTTAATGTTCTCTCTGGTTTATGATCTCTCTGGTTTATGTTCTCTCTGTTTTATGTTCTCTCCGGTTTATGATCTCTCCGGTTTCTGTTCTCTCCGGTTTATGTTCTCTCCGGTCAATGATCTCTCCGGTTTATGATATCTCCGGTTTATGTTCTCTCTGGTTTATAATCTCACCAGTTTATGATCTCTCTGGTTGATGATCTCTCTGGTTTATGTTCTCTCCGGTTTATGATCTCTCCGGTTTATGATCTCTCGGGTTTATGTTCTCTCGGGTTTATGATCTCTCCGGTTTATGATCTCTCTGGTTTATGTTCTCTCCGGTTTATGATCTCTCCGGTTTATGTTCTCTCGGGTTTATGTTCGCTCCGGTTTATGATCTCTCCGGTTTATGATCTCACCGGTTTATCATCTCTCCGGTTTATGTTCTCTCGGGTTTATGTTCTCTCGGGTTTATGTTCTCTCCGGTTTATGATCTCTCTGGTTTATGATCTCTCCGGTTTATGATCTCTCTGGTTTATGATCTCTCTGGTTTATGTTCTCTCCGGTTTATGATCTCACCGGTTTATGATCTCTCCGGTTTATGTTCTCTCGGGTTTATGTTCTCTCGGGTTTATGTTCTCTCCGGTTTATGATCTCTCTGGTTTATGTTCTCTCCGGTTTATGATCTCTCCGGTTTATGATCTCTCGGGTTTATGATCTCTCCGGTTTATGATCTCTCTGGTTTATGTTCTCTCCGGTTTATGATCTCTCTGGTTTATGTTCTCTCGGGTTTATGTTCTCTCCGGTTTATGTTCTCTCCGGTTTATGATCTCTCCGGTTTATGTTCTCTCCGGTTTATGAACTCTCCGGTTTATGATCTCTCCGATTTATGATCTCTCCGGTTTATGTTCCCTCCGGTTTAAGTTAACTCCGGTTTATGTTCTCTCCGGTTTCTGATCTCTCTGGTTAATGTTCTCTCCGGTTTATGTTCTCTCCAGTTTATGTTCCCTCAGGTTTAAGTTCTCTCTGGTTTATGTTCTCTCCGGTTTATGATCTCTCCAGTTTACGTTCTCTCTGGTTTATGTTCTCTCCGGTTTATGATCTCTCTGGTTTATGTTCTCTCCGGTTTATGATCTCTGCGGTTTATGTTCTCTCCGGTTTATGTTCTCTCTGGTTTATAATCTCTCCGGTTTATGTTCTCTCCGGTTTATGATCTCTCCGGTTTATGATCTCTCCGGTTTATGATCTCTCTGGTTTTTGTTCTCTCCGGTTTATGTTCTCTCTGGTTTATAATCTCACCAGTTTATGATCTCCCTGGTTTATGATCTCTCTGGTTTATGATCTGTCCGGTTTATGATCTCTCTGGTTTATGTTCTCTCCGGTTTATGATCTCTCCGGTTTATGATCTCTCTGGTTTATGATCTCTCCGGTTTATGATCTCTCCGGTTTATGTTCTCTCGGGTTTATGTTCTCTCCCGGGTTTATGATTTCTCCGGTTTATGATCTCTCAGGTTTATGTTCTCTCCCGGGTTTATGATCTCTCCGGTTTATGAACTCTCCGGTTTATGATCTCTCCAGTTTATGTTCTCTCCGGTTTATGTTCTCTCGGGTTTATGTTCTCTCCGGTTTATGATCTCTCCGGATTATGATCTCTCTGGTTTATGTTCTCTCTGGTTTATGATCTCTCCGGTTTATGTTCTCTCCGGTTTATGATCTCTCCGGTTTATGATCTCTCCGATTTATGATCTCTCTGGTTTATGTTCTCTCTGGTTTATGTTCTCTCCGGTTTATGATCTCTCCGGTTTATGATCTCTCCGGTTTATGTTCTCTGCGGTTTATGTTCTCTCCGGTTTATGGTCTCTCCAGTTTATGTTCTCTCCGGTTTATGATCTCTCCGGTTTACGTTCTCTCTGGTTTATGATCTCTCCAGTTTATGATCTCTCCGGTTTATGTTCTCTCTGGTTTATGTTCTCTCCGGTTTATGATCTCTCCGGTTTATGATCTCTCTGGTTTATGTTCTCTCCGGTTTATGATCTCTCCGGTTTATGTTCTCTCCGGTTTATGTTCTCTCCGGTTTATGTTCTCTCTGGTTTATGATCTCTCCGGTTTACGTTCTCTCTGGTTTATGATCTCTCCAGTTTATGATCTCTCCGGTTTATGTTCTCTCTGGTTTATGTTCTCTCCGGTTTATGTTCTCGCCGGTTTATGATCTCTCTTGTTTATGTTCTCTCCGGTTTATTTTCTCTCTGGTTTATGATCTCTCTTGTTTACGTTCTCTCCGGTCTATGGTCTCTCCGGTTTACGTTCTCTCTGGTTTATGATCTCTCCAGTTTATGATCTCTCCGGTTTATGTTCTCTCTGGTTTATGTTCTCTCCGGTTTATGTTCTCTCCGGTTTATGATCTCTCTTGTTTATGTTCTCTCCGGTTTATGTTCTCTCCGGTTTATGATCTCTCAGATTTATGATCTCTCCGGTCTATGGTCTCTCCGGTTTACGTTCTCTCTGGTTTATGAGCTCTCCGGTTTGTAATCTCTCTGGTTTATGATCTCTCCGGTTTATGTTCTCTCCGCATTATGATCTCTCCGGTTTATGTTCTCTCTGGTTTATGACCTCTCCGGTTTATGATCTCACCGTTTTATGTTCTCTCTGGTTTATGTTCTCTCCGGTTTATGATCTCTCCGTTTTATGATCTCTCTGGTTTATGTTCTCTCCGGTTTATGATCTCTCCGGTTTATGTTCTCTCCGGTTTATGTTCTCTCCGGTTTATGATCTCTCCGGTTTATGATCTCTCCGGTTTATGATCTCTCCGGTTTATGTTCTCTCCGGTTTATGTTCTCTCTGGTTTATGATCTCTCTTGTTTACGTTCTCTCCGGTTTATGATCTCTCAGGTTTATGATCTCTCCGGTTTATGTTCTCTCCGGTTTATTTTCTCTCTGGTTTATGATCTCTCTTGTTTACGTTCTCTCCGGTCTATGGTCTCTCCGGTTTACGTTCTCTCTGGTTTATGAGCTCTCCGGTTTATAATCTCTCTGGTTTATGATCTCTCCGGTTTATGATCTCTCTGGTTTATGTTCTCTCCGGTTTATGTTCTCTCTGGTTTATGATCTCTCCGGTTTATGATCTCACCGGTTTATGTTCTCTCCCGTTTATGTTCTCTCTGGTTTATGATCTCTCTGGTTTGTGATCTCTCTGGTTTATGTTCTCTCTGGTTTATGATCTCTCCGGTTTATGATCTCTCTGGTTTATGATCTCTCCGGTTTATGTTCTCTCCGATTTATGTTCTCTGCGGTTTATGTTCTCTCCGGTTGATGATCTATCTGGTTTATGATCTCTCCGGTTTATGTTCGCTCTGGTTTATGATCTCACCGGTTTATGTTCTCTCCGGTTTATGTTCTCTCTGGTTTATGTTCTCTCCGGTTTATGATCTCTCCGGTTTATGATCTCTCCGGTTTATGTTCTCTCCGGATTATGTTCTCTCCGGTTTATGATCTCTCCGGTTTATGTTCTCTCCGGTTTATAATCTCTCCGGTTTATGATCTCTCCAGTTTATGTTCTCTCTGGTTTATTTTCTCTCCAGTTTATGTTCTCTCCGGTTTATGTTCTCTCCGGTTTATGATCTCTCCGGTTTATGTTCTCTCCGGTTTATGTTCTCTCCGGTTTATGTTCTCTCCGGTTTATGTTCTCTCCGGTTTATGTTCTCGCTGGTTTATGATCTCTCTGGTTTATGTTCTCTCCGGTTTATGATCTCTCTGGTTTATGATCTCTCTGGTTTATGTTCTCTCCGGTTTATGTTCTCGCTGGTTTATGATCTCTCTGGTTTATGTTCTCTCCGGTTTATGATCTCTCTGGTTTATGATCTCTCTGGTTTATGTTCTCTCCGGTTTATGATCTCTCGGGTTTATGTTCTCTCGGGTTTATGATCTCTCCGGTTTATGATCTCTCTGGTTTATGTTCTCTCCGGTTTATGATCTCTCCGGTTTATGATCTCTCCGGTTTATGTTCCCTCCGGTTTAAGTTAACTCCGGTTTATGTTCTCTCCGGTTTCTGATCTCTCTGGTTAATGTTCTCTCCGGTTTATGTTCTCCCCGGTTTATGTTCCCTCCGGTTTAAGTTCTCTCTGGTTTATGTTCTCTCCGGTTTATGATCTCTCCAGTTTACGTTTTCTCTGGTTTATGTTCTCTCTGGTTTATGTTCTCTCCGGTTTATGATCTCTCCAGTTTACGTTCTCTCTGGTTTATGTTCTCTCCGGTTTATGATCTCTCTGGTTTATGTTCTCTCCGGTTTATGATCTCTGCGGTTTATGTTCTCTCCGGTTTATGTTCTCTCTGGTTTATAATCTCTCCGGTTTATGTTCTCTCCGGTTTATGATCTCTCCGGTTTATGATCTCTCCGGTTTATGATCTTTCCGGTTTATGATCTCTCCGGTTTACGTTCTCTCCGGTTTATGATCTCTCCGATTTATGATCTCTCTGGTTTATGTTCTCTCTGGTTTATGTTCTCTCCGGTTTATGATCTCCCCGGTTTATGATCTCTCCAGTTTATGTTCTCTGCGGTTTATGTTCTCTCCGGTTTATGATCTCTCCGGTTTATGATCTCTCCGGTTTATGATCTCTCCGGTTTATGTTCTCTCTGGTTTATGTTCTCTCCGGTTTATGATCTCTCCGGTTTATGATCTCTCTGGTTTATGTTCTCTCCGGTTTATGATCTCTCCGGTTTATGTTCTCTCCGGTTTATGTTCTCTCCGGTTTATGTTCTCTCTGGTTTATGATCTCTCCGGTTTATGTTCTCTCCGGTTTATGTTCTCTCCGGTTTATGATCTCTCAGATTTATGATCTCTCCGGTCCATGGTCTCTCCGGTTTACGTTCTCTCTGGTTTATGAACTCTCCGGTTTATAATCTCTCTGGTTTATGATCTCTCCGGTTTATGTTCTCTCTGGATTATGATCTCTCCGGTTTATGATCTCTCTGGTTTATGTTCTCTCCGGTTTATGTTCTCTCTGGTTTATGATCTCTCCGGTTTATGATCTCACCGGTTTATGTTCTCTCTGGTTTATGTTCTCTCCGGTTTATGATCTCTCCGGTTTGTGATCTCTCCGGTTTATGATCTCTCCGGTTTATGTTCTCTCCGGTTTATGATCTCTCCGGTTTATGTTCTCTCTGGTTTATGTTCTCTCCGGTTTATGATCTCTCCGTTTTATGATCTCTCCGGTTTATGATCTCTCCGGTTTATGATCTCTCCGTTTTATGATCTCTCAGGTTTATGATCTCTCAGGTCTATGGTCTCTCCGGTTTACGTTCTCTCTGGTTTATGAGCTCTCCGGTATATAAACTCTCTGGTTTATGATCTCTCCGGTTTATGATCTCTCTTGTTTATGTTCTCTCCGGTTTATGATCTCTCAGGTTTATGATCTCTCCGGTCTATGGTCTCTCCGGTTTACGTTCTCTCTGGTTTATGAGCTCTCCGGTTATAATCTCTCTGGTTTATGATCTCTCCGGTTTATGTTCTCTCCGGTTTATGATCTCTCCGGTTTATGATCTCTCTGGTTTATGTTCTTTCCGGTTTATGTTCTCTCTGGTTTATGATCTCTCCGGTTTATGTTCTCTCCGGTTTATGATCTCTCCGGTTTATGTTCTCTCTGGTTTATGATCTCACCGGTTTATGATCTCTCCGGTTTATGATCTCTCCGGTTTATGTTCTCTCCGGTTTATGATCTCTCAGGTTTATGATCTCTCCGGTTTATAATCTCTCCGGTTTATGTTCTCTCCGGTTTATGATCTCTCCGGTTTATGTTCTCTCTGGTTTATGATCTCACCGGTTTATGATCTCTCCGGTTTATGATCTCTCCGATTTATGTTCTCTCTGGTTTATGATCTCTCCGGTTTATGTTCTCTCTGGTTTATCATCTCTCTGGTTTATAATCTCTCCGGTTTATGATCTCTCCGGTTTATGTTCTCTCTGGTTTATGATCTCTCCGGTTTATGATCTCTCCAGTTGATGATCTCTCTGGTTTATGTTCTCTCCGGTTTATGATCTCTCCGGTTTATGTTCTCTCCGGTTTATGAACTCTCCGGTTTATGATCTCTCCGATTTATGATCTCTCCGGTTTATGTTCCCTCCGGTTTAAGTTAACTCCGGTTTATGTTCTCTCCGGTTTCTGATCTCTCTGGTTAATGTTCTCTCCGGTTTATGTTCTCTCCGGTTTATGTTCCCTCCGGTTTAAGTTCTCTCTGGTTTATGTTCTCTCCGGTTTATGATCTCTCCAGTTTACGTTTTCTATGGTTTATGTTCTCTCTGGTTTATGTTCTCTCCGGTTTATGATCTCTCCAGTTTACGTTCTCTCTGGTTTATGTTCTCTCCGGTTTATGATCTCTCTGGTTTATGTTCTCTCCGGTTTATGATCTCTGCGGTTTATGTTCTCTCCGGTTTATGTTCTCTCTGGTTTATAATCTCTCCGGTTTATGTTCTCTCCGGTTTATGATCTCTCCGGTTTATGATCTCTCCGGTTTATGATCTTTCCGGTTTATGATCTCTCCGGTTTATGTTCTCTCTGGTTTATGTTCTCTCCGGTTTATGATCTCTCCGGTTTATGATCTCTCCGTTTATGATCTCTCCGGTTTTTGTTCTCTCCGGTTTATGTTCTCTCTGGTTTATAATCTCACCAGTTTATGATCTCCCTGGTTTATGATCTCTCTGGTTTATGATCTCTCCGGTTTATGATCTCTCCGGTTTATGTTCTCTCGGGTTTATGTTCTCTCGGGTTTATGATCTCTCCGGTTTATGATCTCTCAGGTTTATGTTCTCTCCCGGGATTATGATCTCTCCGGTTTATGATCTCTCCGGTTTATGATCTCTCCGGTTTATGTTCTCTCCGGTTTATGTTCTCTCGGGTTTATGTTCTCTCCGGTTTATAATCTCTCTGGTTTATGATCTCTCCGGTTTATGTTCTCACCGGTTTATGTTCTCTCTGGTTTATGTTCTCTCCGGTTTATGATCTCTCCGGTTTGTGATCTCTCCGGTTTATGATCTCTCCGGTTTATGTTCTCTCTGGTTTATGTTCTCTCCGGTTTATGTTCTCTCTGGTTTATGTTCTCCCCGGTTTATGATCTCTCCGTTTTATGATCTCTCCGGTTTATGATCTCTCCGGTTTATGATCTCTCCGTTTTATGATCTCTCAGGTTTATGATCTCTCAAGTCTATGGTCTCTCCGGTTTACGTTCTCTCTGGTTTATGAGCTCTCCGGTTTATAATCTCTCTGGTTTATGATCTCTCCGGTATATAAACTCTCTGGTTTATGATCTCTCCGGTTTATGATCTCTCTTGTTTATGTTCTCTCCGGTTTATGATCTCTCAGGTTTATGATCTCTCCGGTCTATGGTCTCTCCGGTTTACGTTCTCTCTGGTTTATGAGCTCTCCGGTTTATGATCTCTCCGGTTTATGATCTCTCTGGTTTATGTTCTCTCCGGTTTATGTTCTCTCTGGTTTATGATCTCTCCGGTTTATGATCTCACCGGTTTATGTTCTCTCCCGTTTATGTTCTCTCTGGTTTATGATCTCTCTGGTTTATGATCTCTCCGGTTTATGTTCTCTCTGGTTTATGATCTCTCTGGTTTATGATCTCTCCGGTTTATGTTCTCTCTGGTTTATGATCTCTCCGGTTTATGATCTCACCGGTTTATGTTCTCTCCCGTTTATGTTCTCTCTGGTTTATGATCTCTCTGGTTTATGATCTCTCCGGTTTATGTTCTCTCTGGTTTATGATCTCTCCGGTTTATGATCTCACCGGTTTATGTTCTCTCCCGTTTATGTTCTCTCCGGTTTATGATCTCTCCGGTTTATGTTCTCTCTGGTTTATGATCTCTCCGGTTTATGATCTCTCCAGTTTATGTTTTCTCCTGTTTATGATCTCTCTGGTTTATGTTCTCTCCGGTTTATAATCTCTCCGGTTTATGTTCTCTCCGGTTTATGATCTCTCCGGTTTATGTTCTCTCTGGTTTATGATCTCACTGGTTTATGATCTCTCCGGTTTATGATCTCTCCGGTTTATGTTCTCTCTGGTTTATGATCTCTCCGGTTTATGTTCTCTCTGGTTTATCATCTCTCTGGTTTATGATCTCTCTGGTTTATGATCTCTCCGGTTTATGTTCTCTCCGGTTTATGATCTCTCTGGTTTATGATCTCTCCGGTTTATGTTCTCTCTGGTTTATGTTCTCTCCGGTTTATGATCTCTCTGGTTTATAATCTCTCCGGTTTATGATCTCTCCAGTTGATGATCTCTCTGGTTTATGTTCTCTCCGGTTAATGATCTCTCCGGTTTATGTTCTCTCCGGTTTATGAACTCTCCGGTTTATGATCTCTCCGATTTATGATCTCTCCGGTTTATGTTCCCTCCGGTTTAAGTTAACTCCGGTTTATGTTCTCTCCGGTTTCTGATCTCTCTGGTTAATGTTCTCTCCGGTTTATGTTCTCTCCGGTTTATGTTCCCTCCGGTTTAAGTTCTCTCTGGTTTATGTTCTCTCCGGTTTATGATCTCTCCAGTTTACGTTCTCTCTGGTTTATGTTCTCTCCGGTTTATGATCTCTCTGGTTTATGTTCTCTCCGGTTTATGATCTCTGCGGTTTATGTTCTCTCCGGTTTATGTTCTCTCTGGTTTATAATCTCTCCGGTTTATGTTCTCTCCGGTTTATGTTCCCTCCGGTTTAAGTTCTCTCTGGTTTATGTTCTCTCCGGTTTATGATCTCTCCAGTTTACGTTTTCTATGGTTTATGTTCTCTCTGGTTTATGTTCTCTCCGGTTTATGATCTCTCCGGTTTATGATCTCTCCGGTTTATGATCTTTCCGGTTTATGATCTCTCCGGTTTATGTTCTCTCTGGTTTATGTTCTCTCCGGTTTATGATCTCTCCGGTTTATGATCTCTCCGGTTTATGATCTCTCCGGTTTTTGTTCTCTCCGGTTTATGTTCTCTCTGGTTTATAATCTCACCAGTTTATGATCTCCCTGGTTTATGATCTCTCTGGTTTATGATCTCTCCGGTTTATGATCTCTCCGGTTTATGTTCTCTCGGGTTTATGTTCTCTCGGGTTTATGATCTCTCCGGTTTATGATCTCTCAGGTTTATGATCTCCCCGGTTTATGTTCTCTCCGGTTTATGTTCTCTCGGGTTTATGTTCTCTCCGGTTTATGATCTCTCCGGTTTATGTTCTCTCTGGTTTATGTTCTCTCCGGTTTATGATCTCTCCGGTTTATGTTCTCTCCGGTTTATGTTCTCTCTGGTTTATGTTCTCTCTGGTTTATGTTCTCTCCGGTTTATGATCTCTCCGGTTTATGATCTCTCCAGTTTATGTTCTCTGCGGTTTATGTTCTCTCCGGTTGATGATCTCTCCAGTTTATGTTCTCTCCGGTTTATGATCTCTCCGGTTTACGTTCTCTCTGGTTTATGATCTCTCCAGTTTATGATCTCTCTGGTTTATGTTCTCTCTGTTTTATGTTCTCTCCGGTTTATGATCTCTCCGGTTTATGATCTCTCTGGTTTATGTTCTCTCCGGTTTATGATCTCTCCGGTTTATGTTCTCTCCGGTTTATGTTTTCTCCGGTTTATGTTCTCTCCGGTTTATGATCTCTCTTGTTTATGTTCTCTCCGGTTTATGTTCTCTCCGGTTTATGATCTCTCAGATTTATGATCTCTCCGGTCTATGGTCTCTCCGGTTTACGTTCTCTCTGGTTTATGAGCTCTCCGGTTTATAATCTCTCTGGTTTATGATCTCTCCGGTTTATGTTCTCTCCGGATTATGATCTCTCCGGTTTATGTTCTCTCTGGTTTATGTTCTCTCTGGTTTATGTTCTCTCCGGTTTATGATCTCTCCGGTTTATGATCTCTCTGGTTTATGTTCTCTCCGGTTTATGTTCTCTCTGGTTTATGATCTCTCCGGTTTATGATCTCACCGGTTTATGTTCTCTCTGGTTTATGTTCTCTCCGGTTTATGATCTCTCCGGTTTATGATCTCTCCGGTTTATGATCTCTCCGGTTTATGTTCTCTCCGGTTTATGATCTCTCCGGTTTATGTTCTCTCTGGTTTATGTTCTCTCCGGTTTATGATCTCTCAGGTTTATGATCTCTCCGGTCTATGGTCTCTCCGGTTTACGTTCTCTCTGGTTTATGAGCTCTCCGGTATATAATCTCTCTGGTTTATGATCTCTCCGGTTTATGATCTCTCCGGTTTATGATCTCTCTTGTTTATGTTCTCTCCGGTTTATGATCTCTCAGGTTTATGATCTCTCCGGTCTATGGTCTCTCCGGTTTACGTTCTCTCTGGTTTATGAGCTCTCCGGTTTATAATCTCTCTGGTTTATGATCTCTCCGGTTTATGTTCTCTCCGGTTTATGATCTCTCCGGTTTATGATCTCTCTGGTTTATGTACTCTCCGGTTTATGTTCTCTCTGGTGTATGATCTCTCCGGTTTATGATCTCACCGGTTTATGTTCTCTCCCGTTTATGTTCTCTCTGGTTTATGATCTGTCTGGTTTATGATCTCTCCGGTTTATGTTCTCTCCGGTTTATGATCTCTCCGGTGTATATTCTCTCCGGTTTATGATCTCTCCGGTTTATGTTCTCTCTGGTTTGTGATCTCTCCGGTTTATAATCTCTCCGGTTTATGTTCTCTCTGGTTTATGATCTCTCTGGTTTATGATCTCTCTGGTTTATGTTCTCTCCGGTTTATGATCTCTCCGGTTTATGTTCTCTCTGGTTTATGATCTCTCCGGTTTATGATCTCTCCGGTTTATGTTCTCTCCGGTTTATGATCGCTCCGGTTTATGTTCTCTCTGGTTTATCATCTCTCTGGTTTATGATCTCTCTGGTTTATGATCTCTCCGGTTTATGTTCTCTCCGGTTTATGATCTCTCTGGTTTATGATCTCTCCGGTTTATGTTGTCTCTGGTTTATGTTCTCTCCGGTTTATGATCTCTCTGGTTTATAATCTCTCCGGTTTATGATCTCTCCAGTTGATGATCTCTCCGTTTTATGATCTCTCTGGTTTATGTTCTCTCCGGTTTATGATCTCTCCGTTTTATGATCTCTCAGGTTTATGATCTCTCAGGTCTATGGTCTCTCCGGTTTACGTTCTCTCTGGTTTATGAGCTCTCCGGTATATAATCTCTCTGGTTTATGATCTCTCCGGTTTATGATCTCTCTTGTTTATGTTCTCTCCGGTTTATGTTCTCTCTGGTTTATGATCTCACCGGTTTATGTTCTCTCCGGTTTATGTTCTCTCTGGTTTATATTCTCTCCGGTTTATGATCTCTCCGGTTTATGATCTCTCCGGTTTATGTTCTCTCCGGATTATGTTCTCTCCGGTTTATGATCTCTCCGGTTTATGTTCTCTCCGGTTTATGTTCTCTACGGTTTATGTTCTCTCCGGTTTATGTTCTCGCTGGTTTATGATCTCTCCGGTTTATGATCTCTCCGGTTTATGTTCTCTCCGGTTTATGTTCTCTCCGGTTTATGTTCTCTCTGGTTTATGTTCTCTCCGGTTTATGTTCTGTCTGGTTTATGATCTCTCCTATTTATGATCTCTCCGGTTTATGATCTCTCTGGTTTATGTTCTCTCTGGGTTATGTTCTCTGCGGTTTATGATCTCTCCGGTTTATGATCTCTCCAGTTTATGTTCTCTCTGTTTTATGTTCTCTCCGGTTTATGTTCTCTCCGGTTTATAATCTCTCCAGGTTATCTTCTCTCTGATTTATGATCTCTCCGGTTTATGTTCTCTCCGGTTTATGATCTCTCCGGTTTATGATCATTCCGGTTTATGTTCTCTCTGGTTTATGTTATCTCCGGTTTATGATCTCTCCGGTTTATGTTCTCTCAGGTTTATGTTCTCTCCGGTCTATGGTCTCTCCGGTTTACGTTCCCTCTGGTTTATGAGCTCTCCGGTTTATAATCTCTCTGGTTTATGATCTCTCCGGTTTATGTTCTCTCCGGATTATGATCTCTCCGGTTTATGATCTCTCTGGTTTATGTTCTCTCCGGTTTATGTTCTCTCTGGTTTATGATCTCTCCGGTTTATGATCTCACCGGTTTATGTTCTCTCTGGTTTATGATCTCTCTGGTTTATGATCTCTCCGGTTTATGATCTCTCCGGTTTATGTTCTCTCTGGTTTATGATCTCTCCGGTTTATGATCTCACCGGTTTATGTTCTCTCTGGTTTATGATCTCTCTGGTTTATGATCTCTCCGGTTTCTGTTCTCTCCGGTTTATGATCTCTCTGGGTTATGATCTCTCCGGTTTATGATCTCTCAGGTCTATGGTCTCTCCGGTTTACGTTCTCTCTGGTTTATGAGCTCTCCGGTATATAATCTCTCTGGTTTATGATCTCTCCGGTTTATGATCTCTCCGGTATATAATCTCTCTTGTTTATGTTCTCTCCGGTTTATGATCTCTCCGGTTTATGATCTCTCCGGTCTATGGTCTCTCCGGTTTATGATCTCTCAGGTTTATGATCTCTCCGGTCTATGGTCTCTCCGGTTTACGTTCTCTCTGGTTTATGAGCTCTCCGGTTTATAATCTCTCTGGTTTATGATCTCTCCGGTTTATGTTCTCTCCGGTTTATGATCTCTCCGGTTTATGATCTCTCTGGTTTATGTACTCTCCGGTTTATGTTCTCTCTGGTTTATGATCTCTCCGGTTTATGATCTCACTGGTTTATGTTCTCTCCCGTTTATGTTCTCTCTGGTTTATGATCTGTCTGGTTTATGATCTCTCCGGTTTATGTTCTCTCCGGTTTATGATCTCTCCGGTGTATATTCTCTCCGGTTTATGATCTCTCCGGTTTATGTTCTCTCTGGTTTGTGATCTCTCCGGTTTATGATCTCTCCAGTTTATGTTTTCTCCTGTTTATGATCTCTCTGGTTTATGTTCTCTCCGGTTTATAATCTCTCCGGTTTATGTTCTCTCTGGTTTATGATCTCTCTGGTTTATGATCTCTCTGGTTTATGATCTCTCTGGTTTATGATCTCTCCGGTTTATGATCTCTCCGGTTTATGTTCTCTCTGGTTTATGATCTCTCCGGTTTATGATCTCTCCTGTTTATGATCTCTCCGGTTTATGTTCTCTCCGGTTTATGATCTCTCCGGTTTATGTTCTCTCTGGTTTATCATCTCTCTGGTTTATGATCTCTCTGGTTTATGATCTCTCCGGTTTATGTTCTCTCCGATTTATGATCTCTCCGGTTTATGTTCTCTCCGGTTTATGTTCTCTCCGGTTTATGTTCTCTCTGGTTTATAATCTCTCCGGTTTATGATCTCTCCAGTTGATGATCTCTCTGGTTTATGATCTCTCCGGTTGATGATCTCTCTGGTTTATGATCTCTCTGGTTTATAATCTCTCCGGTTTATGATCTCTCCGGTTTATGTTCTCTCCGGTTTATGTTCTCTCCGGTTTATGTTCTCTCTGGTTTATGACCTCTCCGGTTTATGATCTCTCCGTTTTATGATCTCTCTGGTTTATGTTCTCTCCGGTTTATGATCTCTCCGGTTTATGTTCTCTCTGGTTTATGTTCTCTCCGGTTTATGTTCTCTCCGGATTATGATCTCTCCGGTTTACGTTCTCTCTGGTTTATGATCTCTCTGGTTTATGATCTCTCCGGTTTATGTTCTCTCCGATTTATGATCTCTCCGGTTCATGATCTCTCCGGTTTATGTTCTCTCCGGTTTATGTTCTCTCCGGTTTATGATCTCTCCGGTTTATGATCATTCCGGTTTATGTTCTCTCTGGTTTATGTTATCTCCGGTTTATGATCTCTCCGGTTTATGTTCTCTCAGGTTTATGTTCTCTCCGGTTTATGATCTCTCTGGTTTATGTTCTCTCTGGTTTATGTTCTCTCTGGTTTATGTTCTCTCGGGTTTATGTTCTCTCCGGTTTATAATCTCTCCGGTTTATGTTCTCTCTGGATTATGTTCTCTCGGGTTTATGATCTCTCCGGTTTATGTTCTCTCCGGTTTATGATCTCTCCGGTTTTTGTTCTCTCTGGTTTATGTTCTCTCCGGTTTATGTTCTCTCCGGTTTATGTTCTCTCCGGTTTATGTTCTCTCGGGTTTATGATCTCTCCGGTTTTTGTTCTCTCCGGTTTATGTTGTCTCTGGTTTTTGTTCTCTCCGGTTTATGTTCTCTCCGGTGTATGTTCTCTCCGGTTTATGTTCTCTCCGGTTTACGATCTCTCTGGTTTTTGTTCTCTCTGGTTTATGTTCTCTCCGGTTTATGATCTCTCCGATTTATGATCTCTCCTGTTTATGTTGTCTCAGGTTTATGTTCTCTCTGGTTTATGTTCTCTCCGGTTTATGATCTCTCCGGTTTATGATCTCTCTGGTTTATGATCTCTCCGGTTTATGTTCTCTCTGGTTTATGATCTCTCCGGTTTATGATCTCACCGGTTTATGTTCTCTCTGGTTTATGATCTCTCTGGTTTATGATCTCTCCGGTTTATGATCTCTCCGGTTTATGATCTCTCAGGTCTATGGTCTCTCCGGTTTACGTTCTCTCTGGTTTATGAGCTCTCCGGTATATAATCTCTCTGGTTTATGATCTCTCCGGTTTATGATCTCTCCGGTTTATAATCTCTCTTGTTTATGTTCTCTCCGGTTTATGATCTCTCCGGTTTATGATCTCTCCGGTCTATGGTCTCTCCGGTTTATGATCTCTCAGGTTTATGATCTCTCCGGTCTATGGTCTCTCCGGTTTACGTTCTCTCTGGTTTATGAGCTCTCCGGTTTATAATCTCTCTGGTTTATGATCTCTCCGGTTTATGTTCTCTCCGGTTTATGATCTCTCCGGTTTATGATCTCTCTGGTTTATGTACTCTCCGGTTTATGTTCTCTCTGGTTTATGATCTCTCCGGTTTATGATCTCACTGGTTTATGTTCTCTCCCGTTTATGTTCTCTCTGGTTTATGATCTGTCTGGTTTATGATCTCTCCGGTTTATGTTCTCTCCGGTTTATGATCTCTCCGGTGTATATTCTCTCCGGTTTATGATCTCTCCGGTTTATGTTCTCTCTGGTTTGTGATCTCTCCGGTTTATGATCTCTCCAGTTTATGTTTTCTCCTGTTTATGATCTCTCTGGTTTATGTTCTCTCCGGTTTATAATCTCTCCGGTTTATGTTCTCTCTGGTTTATGATCTCTCTGGTTTATGATCTCTCTGGTTTATGATCTCTCTGGTTTATGATCTCTCCGGTTTATGATCTCTCCGGTTTATGTTCTCTCTGGTTTATGATCTCTCCGGTTTATGATCTCTCCTGTTTATGATCTCTCCTGTTTATGTTCTCTCCGATTTATGATCTCTCCGGTTTATGTTCTCTCCGGTTTATGTTCTCTCCGGTTTATGTTCTCTCTGGTTTATAATCTCTCCGGTTTATGATCTCTCCAGTTGATGATCTCTCTGGTTTATGATCTCTCCGGTTGATGATCTCTCTGGTTTATGATCTCTCTGGTTTATAATCTCTCCGGTTTATGATCTCTCCGGTTTATGTTCTCTCCGGTTTATGTTCTCTCCGGTTTATGTTCTCTCTGGTTTATGACCTCTCCGGTTTATGATCTCTCCGTTTTATGATCTCTCTGGTTTATGTTCTCTCCGGTTTATGATCTCTCCGGTTTATGTTCTCTCTGGTTTATGTTCTCTCCGGTTTATGTTCTCTCCGGATTATGATCTCTCCGGTTTACGTTCTCTCTGGTTTATGATCTCTCTGGTTTATGATCTCTCCGGTTTATGTTCTCTCCGATTTATGATCTCTCCGGTTCATGATCTCTCCGGTTTATGTTCTCTCCGGTTTATGTTCTCTCCGGTTTATGATCTCTCCGGTTTATGATCATTCCGGTTTATGTTCTCTCTGGTTTATGTTATCTCCGGTTTATGATCTCTCCGGTTTATGTTCTCTCAGGTTTATGTTCTCTCCGGTTTATGATCTCTCTGGTTTATGTTCTCTCTGGTTTATGTTCTCTCTGGTTTATGTTCTCTCGGGTTTATGTTCTCTCCGGTTTATAATCTCTCCGGTTTATGTTCTCTCTGGATTATGTTCTCTCGGGTTTATGATCTCTCCGGTTTATGTTCTCTCCGGTTTATGATCTCTCCGGTTTTTGTTCTCTCTGGTTTATGTTCTCTCCGGTTTATGTTCTCTCCGATTTATGATCTCTCCGGTTCATGATCTCTCCGGTTTATGTTCTCTCCGGTTTATGTTCTCTCCGGTTTATGATCTCTCCGGTTTATGATCATTCCGGTTTATGTTCTCTCTGGTTTATGTTATCTCCGGTTTATGATCTCTCCGGTTTATGTTCTCTCAGGTTTATGTTCTCTCCGGTTTATGATCTCTCTGGTTTATGTTCTCTCTGGTTTATGTTCTCTCTGGTTTATGTTCTCTCGGGTTTATGTTCTCTCCGGTTTATAATCTCTCCGGTTTATGTTCTCTCTGGATTATGTTCTCTCGGGTTTATGATCTCTCCGGTTTATGTTCTCTCCGGTTTATGATCTCTCCGGTTTTTGTTCTCTCTGGTTTATGTTCTCTCCGGTTTATGTTCTCTCCGGTTTATGTTCTCTCCGGTTTATGTTCTCTCGGGTTTATGATCTCTCCGGTTTTTGTTCTCTCCGGTTTATGTTGTCTCTGGTTTTTGTTCTCTCCGGTTTATGTTCTCTCCGGTGTATGTTCTCTCCGGTTTATGTTCTCTCCGGTTTACGATCTCTCTGGTTTTTGTTCTCTCTGGTTTATGTTCTCTCCGGTTTATGATCTCTCCGATTTATGATCTCTCCTGTTTATGTTGTCTCAGGTTTATGTTCTCTCTGGTTTATGTTCTCTCCGGTTTATGATCTCTCCGGTTTATGATCTCTCTGGTTTATGATCTCTCCGGTTTATGTTCTCTCTGGTTTATGATCTCTCCGGTTTATGATCTCACCGGTTTATGTTCTCTCTGGTTTATGATCTCTCTGGTTTATGATCTCTCCGGTTTATGATCTCTCCGGTTTATGATCTCTCAGGTCTATGGTCTCTCCGGTTTACGTTCTCTCTGGTTTATGAGCTCTCCGGTATATAATCTCTCTGGTTTATGATCTCTCCGGTTTATGATCTCTCCGGTTTATAATCTCTCTTGTTTATGTTCTCTCCGGTTTATGATCTCTCCGGTTTATGATCTCTCCGGTCTATGGTCTCTCCGGTTTATGATCTCTCAGGTTTATGATCTCTCCGGTCTATGGTCTCTCCGGTTTACGTTCTCTCTGGTTTATGAGCTCTCCGGTTTATAATCTCTCTGGTTTATGATCTCTCCGGTTTATGTTCTCTCCGGTTTATGATCTCTCCGGTTTATGATCTCTCTGGTTTATGTACTCTCCGGTTTATGTTCTCTCTGGTTTATGATCTCTCCGGTTTATGATCTCACTGGTTTATGTTCTCTCCCGTTTATGTTCTCTCTGGTTTATGATCTGTCTGGTTTATGATCTCTCCGGTTTATGTTCTCTCCGGTTTATGATCTCTCCGGTGTATATTCTCTCCGGTTTATGATCTCTCCGGTTTATGTTCTCTCTGGTTTGTGATCTCTCCGGTTTATGATCTCTCCAGTTTATGTTTTCTCCTGTTTATGATCTCTCTGGTTTATGTTCTCTCCGGTTTATAATCTCTCCGGTTTATGTTCTCTCTGGTTTATGATCTCTCTGGTTTATGATCTCTCTGGTTTATGATCTCTCTGGTTTATGATCTCTCCGGTTTATGATCTCTCCGGTTTATGTTCTCTCTGGTTTATGATCTCTCCGGTTTATGATCTCTCCTGTTTATGATCTCTCCTGTTTATGTTCTCTCCGATTTATGATCTCTCCGGTTTATGTTCTCTCCGGTTTATGTTCTCTCCGGTTTATGTTCTCTCTGGTTTATAATCTCTCCGGTTTATGATCTCTCCAGTTGATGATCTCTCTGGTTTATGATCTCTCCGGTTGATGATCTCTCTGGTTTATGATCTCTCTGGTTTATAATCTCTCCGGTTTATGATCTCTCCGGTTTATGTTCTCTCCGGTTTATGTTCTCTCCGGTTTATGTTCTCTCTGGTTTATGACCTCTCCGGTTTATGATCTCTCCGTTTTATGATCTCTCTGGTTTATGTTCTCTCCGGTTTATGATCTCTCCGGTTTATGTTCTCTCTGGTTTATGTTCTCTCCGGTTTATGTTCTCTCCGGATTATGATCTCTCCGGTTTACGTTCTCTCTGGTTTATGATCTCTCTGGTTTATGATCTCTCCGGTTTATGTTCTCTCCGATTTATGATCTCTCCGGTTCATGATCTCTCCGGTTTATGTTCTCTCCGGTTTATGTTCTCTCCGGTTTATGATCTCTCCGGTTTATGATCATTCCGGTTTATGTTCTCTCTGGTTTATGTTATCTCCGGTTTATGATCTCTCCGGTTTATGTTCTCTCAGGTTTATGTTCTCTCCGGTTTATGATCTCTCTGGTTTATGTTCTCTCTGGTTTATGTTCTCTCTGGTTTATGTTCTCTCGGGTTTATGTTCTCTCCGGTTTATAATCTCTCCGGTTTATGTTCTCTCTGGATTATGTTCTCTCGGGTTTATGATCTCTCCGGTTTATGTTCTCTCCGGTTTATGATCTCTCCGGTTTTTGTTCTCTCTGGTTTATGTTCTCTCCGGTTTATGTTCTCTCCGGTTTATGTTCTCTCCGGTTTATGTTCTCTCGGGTTTATGATCTCTCCGGTTTTTGTTCTCTCCGGTTTATGTTGTCTCTGGTTTTTGTTCTCTCCGGTTTATGTTCTCTCCGGTGTATGTTCTCTCCGGTTTATGTTCTCTCCGGTTTACGATCTCTCTGGTTTTTGTTCTCTCTGGTTTATGTTCTCTCCGGTTTATGATCTCTCCGATTTATGATCTCTCCTGTTTATGTTGTCTCAGGTTTATGTTCTCTCTGGTTTATGTTCTCTCCGGTTTATGATCTCTCCGGTTTATGATCTCTCTGGTTTATGATCTCTCCGGTTTATGTTCTCTCCGGTTTATGTTCTCTCCGGTTTATGATCTCTCCGGTTTATGTTCTCTCTGGTTTATGTTCTCTCCGGTTTATGATCTCTCCGGTTTATGATCTCTCCGGTTTATGTTCTCTCCGGTTTATGTTCTCTCCGGTTTATGATCTCTGTGGTTTATGTTCTCTCCGGTTTATGTTCTCTCCGGTTTATGTTCTCTCCGGTTTATGTTCTCTCTGGTTTATGATCTCTCTAGTTTGTGTTCTCTCTGGCTTATGATCTCTCCGGTTTATTATCTCTCCGGTTTATGTTCTCTCCGGTTTTTGTTCTCTCCGGTTTATGGTCTCTCCAGTTTATGATCATTCCGGTTTATGTTCCCTCCGGTTTATGTTATCTCCGGTTTATGATCTCTCCGGTTTATGTTCTCTCAGGTTTATGTTCTCTCCAGTTTATGATCTCTCCGGTTTATGTTCTCTCTGGTTTATGATCTCTCCGGTTTATGATCTCTCCGGTTTATGATCTCTCCGGTTTATGTTCTCTCTAGTTTATGTTCTCTCTGGTTTATGTTCTCTCCGGTTTATGATCTCTCTGGTTTATGTTCTCTCCGGTTTATGTTCTCTCCGGTTTATGATCTCTCCGGTTTATGTTCTCTCCGGTTTATGTTCTCTCCGGTTTATGATCTCTCCGGTTTATGATCTCTCCGGTTTATGTTCTCTCCGGTTTATGTTCTCTCCGGTTTATGATCTCTCCGGTTTATGTTCTCTCCGGTTTATGATCTCTCCGGTTTATGATCTCTCCGGTTTATGTTCTCTCCGGTTTATGTTCTCTCCGGTTTATGTTCTCTCTGTTTTATGATCTCTCCGATTTATGATCTCTCCGGTTTATGTTCTCTCCGGTTTATGTTCTCTCCGGTTTATGATCTCTCTGGTTTATGATCTCTCGGGTTTATGTTCTCTCCGGTTTATGATCTCTCCGGTTTATGATCTCTCCGGTTTATGTTCTCTCCGGTTTATGTTCTCTCCGGTTTATGTTCTCTCTGGTTTATGATCTCTCCGGTTTATGATCTCTCCGGTTTATGTTCTCTCCGGTTTATGTTCTCTCTGGTTTATGATCTCTCCGGTTTATGTTCTCTCCGGTTTATGTTCTCTCTGGTTTATGCTCTCTCCGGTTTATGATCTCTCCGGTTTATGTTCTCTCTGGATTATGTTCTCTCGGGTTTATGTTCTCTCCAGTTTATGTTCTCTCTGGATTATGTTTTCTCGGGTTTATGATCTCTCCGGTTTATGTTCTCTCCAGTTTATGTTCTCTCTGATTTATGTTCTCTCGGGTTTATGATCTCTCCGGTTTTTGTTCTCTCCGGTTTATGTTGTCTCTGGTTTTTGTTCTCTCCGGTTTATGTTGTCTCTGGTTTATGTTCTCTCTGGTTTATGTTCTCTCGGGTTTATGTTCTCTCTGGTTAATGATCTCTCCGGTTTTTGTTCTCTCCGGTTTATGTTGTCTCTGGTTTATGTTCTCTCTGGTTTATGTTCTCTCGGGTTTATTTTCTCTCCGGTTTATAATCTCTCCGGTTTATATTCTCTCTGGATTATGTTCTCTCGGGTTTATGATCTCTCCGGTTTATGTTCTCTCCGGTTTATGATCTCTCCGGTTTTTGTTCTCTCTGTTTTATGTTCTCTCCGGTTTATGTTCTCTCCGGTTTATGTTCTCTCTGTTTTATGTTCTCTCTGGATTATGATCTCTCCGGTTTATGTGCTCTCCGGTTTATGTTCTCTCCGGTTTACGATCTCTCTGGTTTATCTTCTCTCCGGTTTATGATCTCTCCGATTTATGTTCTCTCTGGTTTATGATCTCTCCGGTTTATGATCTCTCCGGTTTATGTTCTCTCCGGTTTATGATCTCTCCGGTTTATGTTCTCTCTGGTTTATCATCTCTCTGGTTTATGATCTCTCTGGTTTATGATCTCTCCGGTTTATGTTCTCTCCGGTTTATGATCTCTCTGGTTTATGATCTCTCCGGTTTATGTTCTCTCTGGTTTATGTTCTCTCCGGTTTATGATCTCTCTGGTTTATAATCTCTCCGGTTTATGATCTCTCCAGTTGATGATCTCTCTGGTTTATGATCTCTCTGGTTTATGTTCTCTCTGGTTTATGATCTCACCGGTTTATGTTCTCTCCGGTTTATGTTCTCTCGGGTTTATGTTCTCTCCGGTTTATGATCTCTCCGGTTTATGATCTCTCCGGTTTGTGTTCTCTCCGGATTATGTTCTCTCCGGTTTATGATCTCTCCGGTTTATGTTCTCTCCGGTTTATGTTCTCTCCGGTTTATGATCACTCCAGTTTATGTTCTCGCTGGTTTATGTTCTCTCCGGTTTATGTTCTCTCCGGTTTATGTTCTCTCCGGTTTATGATCTCTCCGGTTTATGATCTCTCCGGTTTATGTTCTCTCCGGATTATGTTCTCTCCGGTTTATGATCTCTCCGGTTTATGTTCTCTCCGGTTTATGTTCTCGCTGGTTTATGATCTCTCCGGTTTATGATCTCTCCGGTTTATGTTCTCTCCGGTTTATGATCTCTCCGGTTTATGATGTCTCTGGTTTATGTTCTCTCTGGTTTATGTTCTCTCCGGTTTATGATCTCTCCGGTTTATGATCTCTCCGGTTTATGTTCTCTCCGGATTATGTTCTCTCCGGTTTATGATCTCTCCGGTTTATGTTCTCTCCGGTTTATGTTCTCGCTGGTTTATGATCTCTCCGGTTTATGATCTCTCCGGTTTATGTTCTCTCCGGTTTATGTTCTCTCCGGTTTATGTTCTGTCTGGTTTATGATCTCTCCTATTTATGATCTCTCCGGTTTATGATCTCTCTGGTTTATGTTCTCTCCGGTTTATGTTCTCTCCGGTTTATGTTCTCTCCGGTTTATGTTCTCTCTGGTTTATGATCTCACCGGTTTATGTTCTCTCCGGTTTATGTTCTCTCGGGTTTATGTTCTCTCCGGTTTATGATCTCTCCGGTTTATGATCTCTCCGGTTTGTGTTCTCTCCGGATTATGTTCTCTCCGGTTTATGATCTCTCCGGTTTATGTTCTCTCCGGTTTATGTTCTCTCCGGTTTATGATCACTCTAGTTTATGTTCTCGCTGGTTTATGTTCTCTCCGGTTTATGTTCTCTCCGGTTTATGTTCTCTCCGGTTTATGATCTCTCCGGTTTATGATCTCTCCGGTTTATGTTCTCTCCGGATTATGTTCTCTCCGGTTTATGATCTCTCCGGTTTATGTTCTCTCCGGTTTATGTTCTCGCTGGTTTATGATCTCTCCGGTTTATGATCTCTCCGGTTTATGTTCTCTCCGGTTTATGATCTCTCCGGTTTATGATGTCTCTGGTTTATGTTCTCTCTGGTTTATGTTCTCTCCGGTTTATGATCTCTCCGGTTTATGATCTCTCCGGTTTATGTTCTCTCCGGATTATGTTCTCTCCGGTTTATGATCTCTCCGGTTTATGTTCTCTCCGGTTTATGATCTCTCCGGTTTATGATCTCTCCGGTTTATGTTCTCTCCGGTTTATGTTCTCTCCGGTTTATGTTCTCTCCGGTTTATGTTCTGTCTGGTTTATGATCTCTCCTATTTATGATCTCTCCTGTTTATGATCTCTCTGGTTTATGTTCTCTCCGGTTTATGTTCTCTCCGGTTTATGTTCTCTCCGGTTTATGTTCTCTCCGGTTTATGTTCTGTCTGCTTTATGATCTCTCCTATTTATGATCTCTCCGGTTTATGATCTCTCCGGTTTATGTTCTCTCCAGTTTATGTTCTCTCTGTTTTATGTTCTCTCCGGTTTATGTTCTCTCCGGTTTATGCTCTCTCCGGTTTATAATCTCTCCAGGTTATGTTCTCTCTGGTTTATGATCTCTCTAGTTTGTGTTCTCTCTGGCTTATGATCTCTCCGGTTTATGATCTCTCCGGTTTATGTTCTCTCCGGTTTATGTTCTCTCCGGTTTATGATCTCTCCGGTTTATGATCATTCCGGTTTATGTTCTCTCTGGTTTATGTTATCTCCGGTTTATGATCTCTCCGGTTTATGTTCTCTCAGGTTTATGTTCTCTCCGGTTTATGATCTCTCCGGTTTATGTTCTCTCTGGTCTATGTTCTCTCTGGTTTATGTTCTCTCGGGTTTATGTTCTCTCCGGTTTATAATCTCTCCGGTTTATGTTCTCTCTGGATTATGTTCTCTCGGGTTTATGATCTCTCCGGTTTATGTTCTCTCCGGTTTATGACCTCTCCGGTTTTTGTTCTCTCTGGTTTATGTTCTCTCCGGTTTATGTTCTCTCCGGTTTATGTTCTCTCCGGTTTATGTTCTCTCGGGTTTATGATCTCTCCGGTTTTTGTTCTCTCCGGTTTATGTTGTCTCTGGTTTTTGTTCTCTCCGGTTTATGTTCTCTCCGGTTTATGTTCTCTCTGGTTTATGTTCTCTCTGGATTATGATCTCTACGGTTTATGTTCTCTCCGGTTTATGTTCTCTCCGGTTTACGATCTCTCTGGTTTATGTTCTCTCTGGTTTATGTTCTCTCCGGTTTATGATCTCTCCGATTTATGATCTCTCCTGTTTATGTTGTCTCAGGTTTATGTTCTCACCGGTTTATGTTCTCTCCGGTTTATGATCTCTCTGATTTATGATCTCTCCGGTTTATGTTCTCTCCGGTTTATGTTCTCTCCAGTTTATGATCTCTCCGGTTTATGATCTCTGCGGTTTATGTTCTCTCCGGTTTATGTTCTCTCCGGATTATGATTTCTCCGGTTTATGATCTCTGCGGTTTATGTTCTCTCCGGTTTATGTTCTCTCTGGTTTATGTTCTCTCCGGTTTATGATCTCTCCGGTTTATGATCTCTCTGGTTTATGTTCTCTCCGGTTTATGTTCTCTCCGGTTTATGATCTCTCCGGTTTATGATCTCTCTGGTTTATGTTCTCTCCGGTTTATGTTCTCTCCGGTTTATGTTCTCTCCGGTTTATGTTCTCTCTGGTTTATGATCTCTCTAGTTTGTGTTCTCTCTGGCTTATGATCTCTCCGGTTTATGATCTCTCCGGTTTATGTTCTCTCCGGTTTATGTTCTCTCCGGTTTATGGTCTCTCCGGTTTATGATCATTCCGGTTTATGTTCTCTCCGGTTTATGTTATCTCCGGTTTATGATCTCTCCGGTTTATGTTCTCTCAGGTTTATGTTCTCTCCGGTTTATGATCTCTCCGGTTTATGATCTCTCCGGTTTATGATCTCTCCGGTTTATGTTCTCTCCGGTTTATGTTCTCTCCGGTTTATGATCTCTCCGGTTTATGATCACTCTGGTTTATGTTCTCTCCGGTTTATGTTCTCTCCGGTTTATGATCTCTCCGGTTTATGTTCTCTCTGGTTTATGTTCTCTCCGGTTTATGTTCTCTCCGGTTTATGTTCTCTCTGTTTTATGATCTCTCCGGTTTATGATCTCTCCGGTTTATGTTCTCTCCGGTTTTTGTTCTCTCCGGTTTATGGTCTCTCCGGTTTATGATCATTCCGGTTTATGTTCTCTCCGGTTTATGTTATCTCCGGTTTATGATCTCTCTGGTTTATAATCTCTCCGGTTGATGATCTCTCCAGTTGATGATCTCTCTGGTTTATGATCTCTCCGGTTGATGATCTCTCCAGTTGATGATCTCTCTGGTTTATGATCTCTCTGGTTTATGTTCTCTCCGGTTTATGATCTCTCCGGTTTATGATCTCTCTGGTTTATGATCTCTCCGGTTGATGATCTCTCCGGTTTATGATCTCTCTGGTTTATAATCTCTCCGGTTGATGATCTCTCCAGTTGATGATCTCTCTGGTTTATGATCTCTCCGGTTGATGATCTCTCCAGTTGATGATCTCTCTGGTTTATGATCTCTCTGGTTTATGTTCTCTCCGGTTTATGATCTCTCCGGTTTATGATCTCTCTGGTTTATGATCTCACCGGTTTATGTTCTCTCCGGTTTATGTTCTCTCTGGTTTCTGTTCTGTCTGGTTTATGATCTCTCCTATTTATGATCTCTCCGGTTTATGATCTCTCCGGTTTATGTTCTCTCCGGTTTATGTTCTCTCTGGGTTATGTTCTCTGTGGTTTATGATCTCTCCGATTTATGATCTCTCCGGTTTATGTTCTCTCCAGTTTATGTTCTCTCTGTTTTATGTTCTCTCCGGTTTATGTTCTCTCCGGTTTATGCTCTGTCCGGTTTATAATCTCTCCAGGTTATCTTCTCTCTGGTTTATGATCTCTCTAGTTTGTGTTCTCTCTGGCTTATGATCTCTCCGGTTTATGATCTCTCCGGTTTATGTTCTCTCCGGTTTATGTTCTCTCCGGTTTATGATCTCTCCGGTTTATGTTCTCTCTGGTTTATGTTCTCCCTGGTTTATGTTCTCTCGGGTTTATGTTCTCTCCGGTTTATAATCTCTCCGGTTTATGTTCTCTCTGGATTATGTTCTCTCGGGTTTATGATCTCTCCGGTTTATGTTCTCTCCGGTTTATGATCTCTCCGGTTTTTGTTCTCTCTGGTTTATGTTCTCTCTGGTTTATGTTCTCTCCGGTTTATGATCTCTCCGGTTTATGATCTCTCTGGTTTATGTTCTCTCCGGTTTATGTTCTCTCCGGTTTATGTTCTCTCCGGTTTATGATCTCTCCGGTTTAAGTTCTCTCCGGTTTATGTTCTCTCCGGTTTATGTTCTCTCTGGTTTATGATCTCTCTAGTTTGTGTTCTCTCTGGCTTATGATCTCTCCGGTTTATGATCTCTCCGGTTTATGTTCTCTCCGGTTTTTGTTCTCTCCGGTTTATGGTCTCTCCGGTTTATGATCATTCCGGTTTTTGTTCTCTCCGGTTTATGTTCTCTCCGGTTTATGTTCTCTCTGGTTTATGATCTCTCTAGTTTGTGTTCTCTCTGGCTTATGATCTCTCCGGTTTATGATCTCTCCGGTTTATGTTCTCTCCGGTTTTTGTTCTCTCCGGTTTATGGTCTCTCCGGTTTATGATCATTCCGGTTTATGTTCTCTCCGGTTTATGTTATCTCCGGTTTATGATCTCTCCGGTTTATGTTCTCTCCGGTTTATGTTCTCTCCGGTTTATGATCTCTCCGGTTTATGTTCTCTCCGGTTTATGTTCTCTCCGGTTTATGATCTCTCCGGTTTATGATCTCTCCGGTTTATGTTCTCTCTGGTTTATGTTCTCTCCGGTTTATGTTCTCTCCGGTTTATGTTCTCTCTGTTTTATGATCTCTCCGGTTTATGATCTCTCCGGTTTATGTTCTCTCCGGTTTTTGTTCTCTCCGGTTTATGGTCTCTCCGGTTTATGATCATTCCGGTTTATGTTCTCTCCGGTTTATGTTATCTCCGGTTTATGATCTCTCCGGTTTATGTTCTCTCAGGTTTATGTTCTCTCCAGTTTATGATCTCTCCGTTTTTATGTTCTCTCTGGTTTATGATCTCTCCGGTTTGTGATCTGTCCGGTTTATGATCTCTCCGGTTTATGTTCTCTCTAGTTTATGTTCTCTCTGGTTTATGTTCTCTCCGGTTTATGATCTCTCTGGTTTATGTTCTCTCCGGTTTATATTCTCTCCGGTTTATGATCTCTCCGGTTTATGATCTCTCCGGTTTATGATCGCTCTGGATTATGTTCTCTCCGGTTTATGTTCTCTCCGGTTTATGATCTCTCCGGTTTATGTTCTCTCCGGTTTATGATCTCTCCGGTTTATGATCTCTCCGGTTTATGTTCTCTCTGGTTTATGTTCTCTCCGGTTTATGTTCTCTCCGGTTTATGTTCTCTCTGTTTTATGATCTCTCCGATTTATGATCTCTCCGGTTTATGTTCTCTCCGGTTTATGTTCTCTCCGGTTTATGATCTCTCTGGTTTATGATCTCTCGGGTTTATGTTCTCTCCGGTTTATGATCTCTCCGGTTTATGATCTCTCCGGTTTATGTTCTCTCCGGTTTATGTTCTCTCTGGTTTATGATCTCTCCGGTTTATGATGTCTCCGGTTTATGTTCTCTCCGGTTTATGTTCTCTCTGGTTTATGATCTCTCCGGTTTATGTTCTCTCCGGTTTATGTTCTCTCTGGTTTATGCTCTCTCCGGTTTATGATCTCTCCGGTTTATGTTCTCTCTGGTTTATGTTCTCTCGGGTTTATGTTCTCTCCAGTTTATGTTCTCTCTGGATTATGTTTTCTCGGGTTTATGATCTCTCCGGTTTATTTTCTCTCCAGTTTATGTTCTCTCTGATTTATGTTCTCTCGGGTTTATGATCTCATCCGGTTTTTGTTCTCTCCGGTTTATGTTGTCTCTGGTTTTTGTTCTCTCCGGTTTATGTTGTCTCTGGTTTATGTTCTCTCTGGTTTATGTTCTCTCGGGTTTATGTTCTCTCCGGTTAATGATCTCTCCGGTTTTTGTTCTCTCCGGTTTATGTTGTCTCTGGTTTATGTTCTCTCTGGTTTATGTTCTCTCGGGTTTATGTTCTCTCCGGTTTTTAATCTCTCCGGTTTATGTTCTCTCTGGATTATGCTCTCTCGGGTTTATGATCTCTCCGGTTTATGTTCTCTCCGGTTTATAATCTCTCCGGTTTTTGTTCTCTCTGGTTTATGTTCTCTCCAGTTTATGTTCTCTCCGGTTTATGTTCTCTCTGGTTTATGTTCTCTCTGGATTATGATCTCTCCGGTTTATGTGCTCTCCGGTTTATGTTCTCTCTGGTTTACGATCTCTCTGGTTTATGTTCTCTCCGGTTTATGATCTCTCCGGTTTATGTTCTCTCCGGTTTATGATCTCTCCGGTTTATGTGCTCTCCGGTTTATGTTCTCTCTGGTTTACGATCTCTCTGGTTTATGATCTCTCCGGTTTATGATCTCTCCGGTTTATGGTCTCTCCGGTTTATGTTCTCTCCGGTTTATGATCTCTCCGGTTTATGTTCTCTCTGGTTTATCATCTCTCTGGTTTATGATCTCTCTGGTTTATGATCTCTCCGGTTTATGTTCTCTCCGGTTTATGATCTCTCTGGTTTATGATCTCTCCGGTTTATGTTCTCTCTGGTTTATGTTCTCTCCGGTTTATGTTCTCTCTGGTTTATAATCTCTCCGGTTTATGATCTCTCCAGTTGATGATCTCTCTGGTTTATGATCTCTCCGGTTGATGATCTCTACAGTTGATGATCTCTCTGGTTTATGATCTCTCCGGTTTATGTTCTCTCCGGTTTATGATCTCACCGGTTTATGTTCTCTCCGGTTTATGTTCTCTCTGGTTTCTGTTCTCTCCGGTTTATGATCTCTCCGGTTTATGATCTCTCCGGTTTATGTTCTCTCCGGATTATGATCTCTCCGGTTTATGTTCTCTCCGGTTTATGTTCTCTCCGGTTTATGTTCTCGCTGGTTTATGATCTCTCCGGTTTATGATCTCTCCGGTTTATGTTCTCTCCGGTTTATGTTCTCTCCAGTTTATGTTCTCTCCGGTTTAAGTTCTGTCTGGTTTATGATCTCTCCTATTTATGTTCTCTCCGGTTTATGTTCTCGCTGGTTTATGATCTCTCCGGCTTATGATCTCTCCGGTTTATGTTCTCTCCGGTTTATGTTCTCTCTGGTTTATGTTCTCTCCGGTTTATGTTCTGTCTGGTTTATGATCTCTCCTATTTATGATCTCTCCAGTTTATGATCTCTCTGGTTTATGTTCTCGCTGGTTTATGATCTCTCCGGTTTATGATCTCTCCGGTTTATGTTCTCTCCGGTTTATGATCTCTCCGGTTTATGTTCTCTCCGGGTTATGTTCTCTCCGGTTTATGTTATCTCCGGTTTATGTTCTCGCTGGTTTATGATCTCTCCGGCTTATGATCTCTCCGGTTTATGTTCTCTCCGGTTTATGTTCTCTCTGGTTTATGTTCTCTCCGGTTTATGTTCTCTCTGGTTTATGATCTCTCCGGTTTATGTTCTCTCCGGTTTATGTTCTCTCTGGTTTATGATCTCTCCGGTTTATGATCTCTCCGGTTTATGTTCTCTCCAGTTTATGTACTCTCTGTTTTATGTTCTCTCCGGTTTATGTTCTCTCCGGTTTATGCTCTCTCCGGTTTATAATCTCTCCAGGTTATCTTCTCTCTGGTTTATGATCTCTCTAGTTTGTGTTCTCTCTGGCTTATGATCTCTCCGGTTTATGATCTCTCCGGTTTATGTTCTCTCCGGTTTATGTTCTCTCCGGTTTATGATCTCTCCGGTTTATGATCATTCCGGTTTATGTTCTCTCTGGTTTATGTTATCGCCGGTTTATGATCTCTCCGGTTTATGTTCTCTCAGGTTTATGTTCTCTCCGGTTTATGATCTCTCCGGTTTATGTTCTCTCTGGTTTATGTTCTCTCGGGTTTATGTTCTCTCCGGTTTATAATCTCTCCGGTTTATGTTCTCTCTGGATTATGTTCTCTCGGGTTTATGATCTCTCCGGTTTATGTTCTCTCCGGTTTATGATCTCTCCGGTTTTTGTTCTCTCTGGTTTATGTTCTCTCCGGTTTATGTTCTCTCCGGTTTATGTTCTCTCCGGTTTATGTTCTCTCGGGTTTATGATCTCTCCGGTTTTTGTTCTCTCCGGTTTATGTTGTCTCTGGTTTTTGTTCTCTCCGGTTTATGTTCTCTCCGGTTTATGTTCTCCCTGGTTTATGTTCTCTCTGGATTATGATCTCTCCGGTTTATGTTCTCTCCGGTTTATGTTCTCTCCGGTTTACGATCTCTCTGGTTTATGTTCTCTCCGGTTTATGATCTCTCCGATTTATGATCTCTCCTGTTTATGTTGTCTCAGGTTTATGTTCTCTCTGGTTTATGTTCTCTCCGGTTTATGATCTCTCCGGTTTATGATCTCTCTGGTTTATGATCTCTCCGGTTTATGTTCTCTCCGGTTTATGTTCTCTCCAGTTTATGATCTCTCCGGTTTATGATCTCTCCGGATTATGTTCTCTCTGGTTTATGTTCTCTCCGGTTTATGATCTCTCCGGTTTATGATCTCTCCGGTTTATGTTCTCTCCGGTTTATGTTCTCTCCGGTTTATGTTCTCTCTGGTTTATGATCTCTCCGGTTTATGATCTCTCCGGTTTATGATCTCTCTGGTTTATGTTCTCTCTGGTTTATGATCTCTCCGGTTTATGTTCTCTCTGGTTTATGTTCTCTCTGGTTTATGTTCTCTCCGGTTTATGATCTCTCCGGTTTATGTTCTCTCTGGTTTATGTTCTCTCCGGTTTATGTCCTCTCTGGTGTATGATCTCACCGGTTTATGTTCTCTCCGGTTTATGATCTCTCCGGTTTATGTTCTCTCTGGTTTATGTTCTCTCCGGTTTATGTTTTCTCCGGTGTATGATCTCTCCGGTTTATGTTCTCTCCGGTTTATGATCTCTCCGGTTTATGTTCTCTCCGGTTTAAGTTCTCTCCGGTTTATGTTGTCTACGGTTTATGTTCTCTCCGGTTTATGATCTCTCTGGTTTATGTTCTCTCTGGTTTATGTTCTCTCCGGTTTATGTTGTCTCCGGTTTATGTTCTCTCTGGTTTATGATCTCTCCGGTTTATGATCTTTCTGGTTTATGATCTTGCTGGTTTATGTTCTCTCTGGTTTACGTTCTCTCCTGTTTATGTTCCCTCCGGTTTAAGTTCTCTCCGGTTTGTGTTCTCTCCGGTTTCTGATCTCTCTGGTTAATGTTCTCTCCGGTTTATGTTCTCTCCGGTTTATGTTCCCTCCCGTTTAAGTTCTCTCCGGTTTATTTTCTCTCCGGTTTATGATCTCTCCAGTTTACGTTCTCTCTGGTTTATGTTCTCTCCGGTTTATGTTCTCTCCGGTTTATGATCTCTCCAGTTTACGTTCTCTCTGGTTTACGTTCTCTCCGGTTTACGTTCTCTCCGGTTTCTGATCTCTCTGGTTTATGTTCTATCCGGTTTATGATCTCTCTGGTTTATGATCTCTCCGGTTTATGTTCTATCCGGTTTATGATCTCTATGGTTTATGATCTCTCTGGTTTATGTTCTCTCCGGTTAATGTTCTCTCCGGTTTATGATCTCTCCGGTTTATGTTCTCTCCGGTTTATGATCTCTCCGGTTTATGTTCTCTCCGGTTTATGTTCTCTCCGGTTTATGATCTCTCCGGTTTATGTTCTCTCCGGTTTATGATCTCACCAGTTTATGGTCTCTCTGTTTTATGATCTCTCTGGTTTATGATCTCTCCGGTTTATGATCTCTCCGGTTTATGATCTCTCCGGTTTATGATCTCTCCGGTTTATGATCTCTCCGGTTTATGTTCTCTCCGGTTTATGTTCTCTCCGGTTTATGATCTCTCCGGTTTATATTCTCTCTGGTTTATGTTCTCTCCGGTTTATGTTCTCTCCGGTTTATGATCTCTCCGGTTTATGTTCTGTCCGGTTTATGATCTCTCCGGTTTATGTTCTCTCTGGTTTATGTTCTCTCTGGTTTATGTTCTCTCCGGTTTATGTTCTCTCTGGTTTATGTTCTCTCCGGTTTATGATCTCTCCGGTTTATGATCTCTCTGGTTTATGTTCTCTCTGGTTTATGTTCTTTCCGGTTTATGTTCTCTCTGGTTTATGTTCTCTCCGGTTTATGATCTCTCCGGTTTATGATCTCTCTGGTTTATGTTCTCTCTGGTTTATGTTCTCTCCGGTTTATGTTGTCTCCGGTTTATGTTCTCTCCGGTTTATGTTGTCTCCGGTTTATGTTCTCTCTGGTTTATGATCTCTCCGGTTTATGATCTTTCTGGTTTATGATCTCTCTGGTTTTTGTTTTCTCTGGTTTATGTTCTCTCCGGTTTATGATCTCTCTGGTTTATGATATCTCTGATTTATGTTGTCTCTGGTTTATGTTCTCTCTGGTTTATGTTCTCTCCGGTTTATGATCTCTCCGGTTTATCATCTCTCGGGTTTATGTTCTCTCCGGTTTAAGTTCTCTCCGGTTTATGTTGTCTCCGGTTTATGTTCTCTCCGGTTTATGATCTCTCTGGTTTATGTTCTCTCTGGTTTATGTTCTCTCCGGATTATGTTGTCTCCGGTTTATGTTCTCTCTGGTTTATGTTCTCTCCGGTTTATGTTCTCTCCGGTTTATGTTGTCTCCGGTTTATGTTCTCTCTGGTTTATGATCTCTCCGGTTTATGATCTTTCTGGTTTAAGATCTCTCTGGTTTTTGTTCTCTCTGGTTTATGTTCTCTCCGGTTTCTGATCTCTCTGGTTTATGTTCTCTCTGGTTTACGTTCTCTCCGGTTTATGTTCCCTCCGGTTTAAGTTCTCTCCGGTTTATGTTCTCTCCGGTTTCTGATCTCTCTGGTTAATGTTCTCTCCGGTTTATGTTCTCTCCGGTTTATGTTCCCTCCGGTTTAAGTTCTCTCCGGTTTATGTTCTCTCCGGTTTATGATCTCTCCAGTTTACGTTCTCTCTGGTTTATGTTCTCTCCGTTTTATGTTCTCTCCGGTTTATGATCTCTCCAGTTTACGTTCTCTCTGGTTTATGTTCTCTCCGGTTTATGTTCTCTCCGGTTTATGTTCTCTCTGGTTTATGTTCTCTCCGGTTTACGTTCTCTCCGGTTTCTGATCTCACTGGTTTATGTTCTCTCCGATTTATGATCTCTCTGGTTTATGTTCTCTCTGGTTTATGTTCTCTCCGGTTTATGATCTCCCTGGTTTATGTTCTCTCCGGTTTATGTTCACTCCGGTTTATGTTCTCTCCGGTTTATGTTCTCTCTGGTTTATGTTCTCTCCGGTTTATGATCTCTCCGGTTTATATTCTCTCTGGTTTATGTTCTATCCGGTTTATGATCTCTCCGGTTTATGTTCTCTCTGGTTTATGTTCTCTCAGGTTTATGATCTCTTTGGTTTACGTTCTGTCCGGTTTATGATCTCTCCGGTTTACGTTCCCTCTGGTTTATGTTCTCTCCGGTTTATGATCTCTCCGGTTTATGATCTCTCCGGTTTATGATCTCTCCGGTTTACGTTCCCTCTGGTTTATGTTCCCTCTGGTTTATGATCTCTCCGGTTTCTGTTCTCTCCGGTTTATGATCTCTCCGGTTTAGGTTCCCTCTGGTTTATGTTCTCTCTGTTTTATGATCTCTCGGGTTTATATTCTCTCCGGTTTATGTTCTCTCTGGTTTATGATCCCTCTGGTTTATGATCTCTCTGGTTTATGTTCTCTCCGGTTTATGTTCTCTCTGGTTTATGATCTCTCCGGTTTACGTTCACTCCGGTTTATGTTCTCTCCGGTTTATGATCTTTCCGGTTTATGTTCTCTCAGGTTTATGATCTCTCCGGTTTATGATCTTTCCGGTTTATGTTCTCTCAGGTTTATGATCTCTCCGGTTTATGATCTCTCCGGTTTATGTTCTCTCCGGTTTATGTTCTCTCCGGTTTATGATCTTTCCGGTTTATGTTCTCTCAGGTTTATGATCTCTCCGGTTTATGTTCTCTCCGGTTTATGTTCTGTCTGGTTTATGTTCTCTCTGGTTTATGTTCTCTCCGGTTTATGTTCTCTCCGGTTTATGTTCTGTCTGGTTTATGTTCTCTCCGGTTTATGATCTTTCCGGTTTATGATCTTTCCGGTTTATGTTCTCTCCGGTTTATGATCTCTCTGGTTTATGTTCTCTCCGGTTTATGTTCTCTCCGGTTTATGTTCTCTCCGGTTTATGTTCTCTCTGGTTTATGATCTCTCTGGTTTATGTTCTCTCCGGTTTATGTTCTCTCCGGTTTATGTTCTCTCCGGTCTATGATCTCTCCGGTTTATGATCTTTCCGGTTTATGTTCTCTCTGGTTTATGATCTCTCCGGTTTATGTTCTCGCCGGTTTATGTTCTCTCTGGTTTATGATCTCTCCGGTTTATGATCTCTCTGGTTTATGTTCTCTCCGGTTTATGTTCTCTCCGGTTTATGATCTCTCCGATTTATGATCTCTCCGGTTTATGATCTCTCCGGTTTATGTTCTCTCCGGTTTATGTCCTCTCTGGTTTATGATCTCACCGGTTTATGATCTCTCCGGTTTATGTTCTCTCCGGTTTATGTTCTCTCCGGTTTATGATCTCTCCAGTTTATGTTCTCTCTGGTTTATGTTCTCTCCGGTTTATGATCTCTCCGGTTTATGATCTCTCCGGTTTATGTTCTCTCCGGTTTATGTTCTCTCCGGTTTATGTTCTCTCCGGTTTATGATCTCTCCGGTTTATGATCTCACCGGTTTATGATCTCTCCGGTTTATGTTCTCTCCGGTTTATGTTCTCTCCGGTTTATGTTCTCTCCGGTTTATGTTCTCTCTGGTTTATGTTCTCTCCGGTTTATGATCTCTCCGGTTTATGTTCTCTCTGGTTTATGTTCTCTCCGGTTTATGTTCTCTCTGGTTTATGATCTCACCGTTTTATGATCTCTCCGGTTTATGTTCTCTCCGGTTTATGTTCTCTCCGGTTTATGTTCTCTCCGGTTTATGATCTCTCCAGTTTATGTTCTCTCTGGTTTATGTTCTCTCCGGTTTATGATCTCTCCGGTTTATGTTCTCTCCGGTTTATGATCTCTCCGGTTTATGATCTCTCCGGTTTATGTTCTCTCCGGTTTATAATCTCACCAGTTTATGTTCTCTCTGGTTTATGATCTCTCTGGTTTATGTTCTCTCCGGTTTATGTTCTCTCCGGTTTATGTTCTCTCCGGTTTATGATCTCTCTGGTTTATGTTCTCTCCGGTTTATGTTCTCTCCGGTTTATGTTCTCTCCGGTTTATGATCTCTCCGGTTTATGTTCTCTCTGGTTTATGTTCTCTCCGGTTTATGATCTCTCCGGTTTATGATCTCTCCGGTTTATGTTCTCTCCGGTTTATGATCTCTTTTGTTTACGTTCTCTCCGGTTTATGATCTCTCCGGTTTACGTTCCCTCTGGTTTATGTTCTCTCCGGTTTATGATCTCTCCGGTTTAGGTTCCCTCTGGTTTATGTTCTCTCTGTTTTATGTTCTCTCCGGTTTATGTTCTCTCCGGTTTATGATCTCTCCGGTTTATTGTCTCTCTGGTTTATGTTCTCTCTGGTTTATGTTCTCTCCGGTTTATGATCTCCCTGGTTTATGTTCTCTCCGGTTTATGTTCACTCCGGTTTATGTTCTCTCCGGTTTATGTTCTCTCTGGTTTATGTTCTCTCCGGTTTATGATCTCTCCGGTTTATATTCTCTCTGGTTTATGTTCTATCCGGTTTATGATCTCTCCGGTTTATGTTCTCTCTGGTTTATGTTCTCTCCGGTTTATGATCTCTCCGGTTTATATTCTCTCTGGTTTATGTTCTATCGGCTTTATGATCTCTCCGGTTTATGTTCTCTCTGGTTTATGTTCTCTCCGGTTTATGATCTCTCCGATTTATGTTCTCTCTGGTTTATGTTCTCTCCGGTTTATGATCTCTCCGGTTTATATTCTCTCTGGTTTATGTTCTATCCGGTTTATGTTCTCTCTGGTTTATGTTCTCTCCGGTTTATGTTCTCTCTGGTTTATGTTCTCTCCGGTTTATGTTCTCTCCGATTTATGATCTCTCCGGTTTATGATCTCACCGGTTTATGATCTCTCCGGTTTATGTTCTCTCCGGTTTATGTTCTCTCTGGTTTATGATCTCACCGTTTTATGATCTCTCCGGTTTATGTTCTCTCTGGTTTATGTTCTCTCCGGTTTATGTTCTCTCCGGTTTATGATCTCTCCAGTTTATGTTCTCTCTGGTTTATGTTCTCTCCGGTTTATGATCTCTCCGGTTTATGTTCTCTCCGGTTTATAATCTCACCAGTTTATGTTCTCTCTGGTTTATGATCTCTCTGGTTTATGTTCTCTCCGGTTTATGTTCTCTCCGGTTTATGTTCTCTCCGGTTTATGATCTCTCCGGTTTATGTTCTCTCTGGTTTATGTTCTCTCCGGTTTATGATCTCTCCGGTTTATGATCTCTCCGGTTTATGTTCTCTCCGGTTTATGATCTCTTTTGTTTACGTTCTCTCCGGTTTATGATCTCTCCGGTTCATGATCTCACCGGTTTATGTTCTCTCTGGTTTATGTTCTCTCCGGTTCATGATCTCACCGGTTTATGTTCTCTCCGGTTTATGTTCTCTCCGGTTTATGATCTCTCCGGTTTATGTTCTCTCCGGTTTATGATCTCTTTTGTTTACGTTCTCTCCGGTTTATGATCTCTCCGGTTCATGATCTCACCGGTTTATGTTCTCTCTGGTTTATGTTCTCTCCGGTTCATGATCTCACCGGTTTATGTTCTCTCCGGTTTATGTTCTCTCCGGTTTATGATCTCTCCGGTTTATGATCTCACCGGTTTATGATCTCTCCGGTTTATGTTCTCTCCGGTTTATGTTCTCTCTGGTTTATGATCTCACCGTTTTATGATCTCTCCGGTTTATGTTCTCTCTGGTTTATGTTCTCTCCGGTTTATGTTCTCTCCGGTTTATGATCTCTCCAGTTTATGTTCTCTCTGGTTTATGTTCTCTCCGGTTTATGATCTCTCCGGTTTATGTTCTCTCCGGTTTATAATCTCACCAGTTTATGTTCTCTCTGGTTTATGATCTCTCTGGTTTATGTTCTCTCCGGTTTATGTTCTCTCCGGTTTATGTTCTCTCCGGTTTATGATCTCTCCGGTTTATGTTCTCTCTGGTTTATGTTCTCTCCGGTTTATGATCTCTCCGGTTTATGATCTCTCCGGTTTATGTTCTCTCCGGTTTATGATCTCTTTTGTTTACGTTCTCTCCGGTTTATGATCTCTCCGGTTCATGATCTCACCGGTTTATGTTCTCTCTGGTTTATGTTCTCTCCGGTTCATGATCTCACCGGTTTATGTTCTCTCCGGTTTATGTTCTCTCCGGTTTATGATCTCTCCGGTTTAGGTTCCCTCTGGTTTGTGTTCTCTCTGTTTTATGTTCTCTCCGGTTTATGTTCTCTCCGGTTTATGATCTCTCCGGTTTATTGTCTCTCTGGTTTATGTTCTCTCTGGTTTATGTTCTTTCCGGTTTATGATCTCCCTGGTTTATGTTCTCTCCGGTTTATGTTCACTCCGGTTTATGTTCTCTCCGGTTTATGTTCTCTCTGGTTTATGTTCTCTCCGGTTTATGATCTCTCCGGTTTATATTCTCTCTGGTTTATGTTCTATCCGGTTTATGATCTCTCCGGTTTATGTTCTCTCTGGTTTATGTTCTCTCCGGTTTATGATCTCTCCGGTTTATGTTCTCTCTAGTTTATGTTCTCTCCGGTTTATGATCTCTCCGGTTTATATTCCCTCTGGTTTATGTTCTATCCGGTTTATGATCTCTCCGGTTTATGTTCTCTCTGGTTTATGTTCTCTCCGGTTTATGTTCTCTCTGGTTTATGTTCTCTCCGGTTTATGTTCTCTCCGGTTTATGATCTCTCCGGTTTATGATCTCACCGGTTTATGATCTCTCCGGTTTATGTTCTCTCCGGTTTATGTTCTCTCTGGTTTATGATCTCACCGTTTTATGATCTCTCCAGTTTATGTTCTCTCTGGTTTATGTTCTCTCCGGTTTATGTTCTCTCTGGTTTATGTTCTCTCCGGTTTATGTTCTCTCTGGTTTATGTTCTCTCCGGTTTATGTTCTCTCCGGTTTATGTTCTCTCCGGTTTATGATCTCTCCAGTTTATGTTCTCTCTGGTTTATGTTCTCTCCGGTTTATGTTCTCTCTGGTTTATGTTCTCTCCGGTTTATGTTCTCTCTGGTTTATGTTCTCTCCGGTTTATGTTCTCTCCGGTTTATGTTCTCTCCGGTTTATGATCTCTCCAGTTTATGTTCTCTCTGGTTTATGTTCTCTCCGGTTTATGATCTCTCCTGTTTATGTTCTCTCCGGTTTATGATCTCTCCTGTTTATGTTCTCTCCGGTTTATGATCTCTCCGGTTTATGATCTCTCCGGTTTATGATCTCTCCAGTTTATGTTCTCTCCGGTTTATGATCTCTCCGGTTTATAATCTCACCAGTTTATGTTCTCTCTGGTTTATGTTCTCTCAGGTTTATGTTCTCTCTGGTTTATGATCTCTCTGGTTTATGTTCTCTCCGGTTTATGTTCTCTCCGGTTTATGTTCTCTCCGGTTTATGATCTCTCCGGTTTATGTTCTATCTGGTTTATGTTCTCTCCGGTTTATGATCTCTTTGGTTTACGTTCTCTCCGGTTTATGATCTCTCCGGTTTACGTTCCCTCCGGTTTATGATCTCTCCGGTTTATGATCTCTCCGGTTTATGTTCTCTCCGGTTTATGATCTCTTTGGTTTACGTTCTCTCCGGTTTATGATCTCTCCGGTTTATGATCTCTCCGGTTTATGATCTCTCCGGTTTACGTTCCCTCTGGTTTATGTTCTCTCCGGTTTATGATCTCTCCGGTTTATGATCTCTCCGGTTTATGATCTCTCCGGTTTATGATCTCTCTGGTTTACGTTCCCTCTGGTTTATGTTCCCTCTGGTTTATGATCTCTCCGGTTTCTGTTCTCTCCGGTTTATGATCTCTCCGGTTTAGGTTCCCTCTGGTTTATGTTCTCTCTGTTTTATGATCTCTCGGGTTTATATTCTCTCCGGTTTATGTTCTCTCTGGTTTATGATCCCTCTGGTTTATGATCTCTCTGGTTTATGTTCTCTCCGGTTTATGTTCTCTCTGGTTTATGATCTCTCCGGTTTACGTTCACTCCGGTTTATGTTCTCTCCGGTTTATGATCTTTCCGGTTTATGTTCTCTCAGGTTTATGATCTCTCCGGTTTATGATCTTTCCGGTTTATGTTCTCTCAGGTTTATGATCTCTCCGGTTTATGATCTCTCCGGTTTATGTTCTCTCCGGTTTATGTTCTCTCCGGTTTATGATCTTTCCGGTTTATGTTCTCTCAGGTTTATGATCTCTCCGGTTTATGTTCTCTCCGGTTTATGTTCTGTCTGGTTTATGTTCTCTCTGGTTTATGTTCTCTCCGGTTTATGTTCTCTCCGGTTTATGTTCTGTCTGGTTTATGTTCTCTCCGGTTTATGTTCTCTCCGGTTTATGATCTTTCCGGTTTATGATCTTTCCGGTTTATGTTCTCTCCGGTTTATGATCTCTCTGGTTTATGTTCTCTCCGGTTTATGTTCTCTCCGGTTTATGTTCTCTCCGGTTTATGTTCTCTCTGGTTTATGATCTCTCTGGTTTATGTTCTCTCCGGTTTATGTTCTCTCCGGTTTATGTTCTCTCCGGTCTATGATCTCTCCGGTTTATGATCTTTCCGGTTTATGTTCTCTCTGGTTTATGATCTCTCCGGTTTATGTTCTCGCCGGTTTATGTTCTCTCTGGTTTATGATCTCTCCGGTTTATGATCTCTCTGGTTTATGTTCTCTCCGGTTTATGTTCTCTCCGGTTTATGATCTCTCCGATTTATGATCTCTCCGGTTTATGATCTCTCCGGTTTATGTTCTCTCCGGTTTATGTTCTCTCTGGTTTATGATCTCACCGGTTTATGATCTCTCCGGTTTATGTTCTCTCCGGTTTATGTTCTCTCCGGTTTATGATCTCTCCGGTTTATGTTCTCTCTGGTTTATGTTCTCTCCGGTTTATGATCTCTCCGGTTTATGATCTCTCCGGTTTATGTTCTCTCCGGTTTATGTTCTCTCCGGTTTATGTTCTCTCCGGTTTATGATCTCTCCGGTTTATGATCTCACCGGTTTATGATCTCTCCGGTTTATGTTCTCTCCGGTTTATGTTCTCTCCGGTTTATGTTCTCTCTGGTTTATGTTCTCTCCGGTTTATGATCTCTCCGGTTTATGTTCTCTCTGGTTTATGTTCTCTCCGGTTTATGTTCTCTCTGGTTTATGATCTCACCGTTTTATGATCTCTCCGGTTTATGTTCTCTCTGGTTTACGTTCTCTCCGGTTTATGTTCTCTCCGGTTTATGATCTCTCCAGTTTATGTTCTCTCTGGTTTATGTTCTCTCCGGTTTATGATCTCTCCGGTTTATGTTCTCTCCGGTTTATGATCTCTCCGGTTTATGATCTCTCCGGTTTATCTTCTCTCCGGTTTATAATCTCACCAGTTTATGTTCTCTCTGGTTTATGATCTCTCTGGTTTATGTTCTCTCCGGTTTATGTTCTCTCCGGTTTATGTTCTCTCCGGTTTATGATCTCTCCGGTTTATGTTCTCTCTGGTTTATGTTCTCTCCGGTTTATGATCTCTCCGGTTTATGATCTCTCCGGTTTATGTTCTCTCCGGTTTATGATCTCTTTTGTTTACGCTCTCTCCGGTTTATGATCTCTCCGGTTTACGTTCCCTCTGGTTTATGTTCTCTCCGGTTTATGATCTCTCCGGTTTAGGTTCCCTCTGGTTTATGTTCTCTCTGTTTTATGTTCTCTCCGGTTTATGTTCTCTCCGGTTTATGATCTCTCCGGTTTATTGTCTCTCTGGTTTATGTTCTCTCTGGTTTATGTTCTCTCCGGTTTATGATCTCCCTGGTTTATGTTCTCTCCGGTTTATGTTCACTCCGGTTTATGTTCTCTCCGGTTTATGTTCTCTCTGGTTTATGTTCTCTCCGGTTTATGATCTCTCCGGTTTATATTCTCTCTGGTTTATGTTCTATCCGGTTTATGATCTCTCCGGTTTATGTTCTCTCTGGTTTATGTTCTCTCCGGTTTATGTTCTCTCCGGTTTATGTTCTCTCTGGTTTATGTTCTCTCCGGTTTATGATCTCTCCGGTTTATATTCCCTCTGGTTTATGTTCTATCCGTTTTATGATCTCTCCGGTTTATGTTCTCTCTGGTTTATGTTCTCTCCGGTTTATGTTCTCTCTGGTTTATGTTCTCTCCGGTTTATGATCTCACCGGTTTATGATATCTCCGGTTTATGTTCTCTCCGGTTTATGTTCTCTCTGGTTTATGATCTCACCGTTTTATGATCTCTCCAGTTTATGTTCTCTCTGGTTTATGTTCTCTCCGGTTTATGATCTCTCCTGTTTATGTTCTCTCCGGTTTATGATCTCTCCGGTTTATGATCTCTCCGTTTTATGATCTCTCCAGTTTATGTTCTCTCTGGTTTATGTTCTCTCCGGTTTATGATCTCTCCTGTTTATGTTCTCTCCGGTTTATGATCTCTCCGGTTTATGATCTCTCCGGTTTATGTTCTCTCCGGTTTATAATCTCACCAGTTTATGTTCTCTCTGGTTTATGTTCTCTCAGGTTTATGTTGTCTCTGGTTTATGATCTCTCTGGTTTATGTTCTCTCCGGTTTATGTTCTCTCCGGTTTATGTTCTCTCCGGTTTATGATCTCTTTGGTTTATGTTCTCTCCGGTTTATGATCTCTCCGGTTTATGATCTCTTTGGTTTATGTTCTCTCCGGTTTATGATCTCTCCGGTTTATGATCTCTCTGGTTTATGTTCTCTCCTGTTTATGATCTCTCCGGTTTATGATCTCTCCGGTTTATGTTCTCTCCGGTTTATGATCTCTTTGGTTTACGTTCTCTCCGGTTTATGATCTCTCCGGTTTACGTTCCCTCTGGTTTATGTTCTCTCCGGTTTATGTTCTCTCCGGTTTATGTTCTCTCCGGTTTATGATCTCTCCAGTTTATGTTCTCTCTGGTTTATGTTCTCTCTGGTTTATGATCTCTCCGGTTTATGTTCTCTCCGGTTTATGATCTCTCCGGTTTATGATCTCTCCGGTTTATGTTCTCTCCGGTTTATAATCTCACCGGTTTATGTTCTCTCCGGTTTATGTTCTCTCCGGTTTATGATCTCTCCGGTTTATGATCTCTCCGGTTTATGTTCTCTCCGGTTTATTTTCTCTCCGGTTTATGATCTCTCCGATTTATGATCTCTCCGGTTTATGTTCTCTCCGGTTTATGATCTCTCCGGTTTATGATCTCTCCGGTTTATGTTCTCTCCGGTTTATAATCTCACCAGTTTATGTTCTCTCTGGTTTATGTTCTCTCCGGTCTACAATCTCTCCGGTTTATGTTCTCTCCGGTTTATTTTCTCTCCGGTTTATGAACTCTCCGGTTTATGTTCTCTCCGATTTATGATCTCTCTGGTTTATGATCTCTCCGGTTTATGATCTCTCCAGTTTAAGTTCTCTCTGGTTTATGTTATCTCTGGTTTATGTTCTCTCCGGTTTATGTTCTCTCCGGTTTATGATCTCTCCGGTTTATATTCCCTCCGGTTTATGATCTCTCCGGTTTATGATCTCTCCGGTTTATATTCTCTCTGGTTTTCGTTTTCTCCGGTTTATGATCTCTCCGGTTTACGTTCTCTCTGGTTTATGTTCTCTCCGGTTTATGATCTCTCCGGTTTATGTTCTCTCCGGTTTATGATCTCTCCGGTTTATGTTCTGTCCGGTTTATGATCTCTCCGGTTTATGATCTCTCCGGTTTATGTTCCCTCTGGTTTATGTTCTCTCCGGTTTATGTTCTCTCCGGTTTATGAAATCTCCGGTTTATGTTCTCTCTGGTTTATGTTCTCTCCGGTTTATGTTCTCTCCGGTTTATGTTCTCTCTGGTTTATGTTCCCTCTGGTTTATGTTCTCTCCGGTTTATGTTCTCTCCGGTTTATGAAATCTCCGGTTTATGTTCTCTCTGGTTTATGTTCTCTCTGGTTTATGTTCTCTCTGGTTTATGTTCTCTCCGGTTTATGTTCTCTCCGGTTTATGAAATCTCCGGTTTATGTTCTCTCTGGTTTATGTTCTCTCTGGTTTATGTTCTCTCCGGTTTATGTTCTCTCCGGTTTATGATCTCTCCGGTTTATGTTCTCTCTGGTTTATGTTCTCTCCGGTTTATGTTCTCACCGGTTTATGATCTCTCCGGTTTATGTTCTCTCCGGTTTAATGTTCTCTCCGGTTTATGATCTCTCCGGTTTATGTTCTCTCCGGTTTATGTTCTCTCCGGTTTATGTTCTCTCGGGTTTATGTTCTCTCCGGTTTATGTTCTCTCCGGTTTATGATCTCTCCGGTTTATGTTCTCTCCGGTTTATGTTCTCTCGGGTTTATGTTCTCTCCGGTTTACGTTCTCTCCGGTTTATGTTCTCTCGGGTTTATGTTCTCTCCGGTTTATGTTCTCTCCGGTTTATGATCTCTCCGGTTTATGTTCTTTCCGGTTTATGTTCTCTCGGGTTTATGTTCTCTCCGGTTTATGTTCTCTCCGGTTTATGATCTCTCCGGTTTATGTTCTCTCCGGTTTATGTTCTCTCGGTTTTAAGCTCTCTCCGGTTTATGTTCTCTCCGGTTTATGATCTCTCCGGTTTATGTTCTCTCCGGTTCATGTTCTCTCCGTTTTATGATCTCTCCGGTTTATGATCTCTCCGGTTTATGTTCTCTCCGGTTTATGTTCTCTCTGGTTTATGTTCTCTCTGGTTTATGTTCTCTCCGGTTTATGATCTCTCTGGTTTATTTTCTCTCTGGTTTATGTTCTCTCTGGTTTATGATCTCTCCGGTTTATGTTCTCTCCGGTTTATGTTCTCTCTGGTTTATATTCTCTCTGGTTTATGTTCTCTCCGGTTTATGATATCTCTGGTTTATGTTCTCTCTGGTTTATGTTCTCTCCGGTTTATGTTGTCTCCGGTTTATGTTCTCTCCGGTTTATGTTGTCTCCGGTTTAGGTTCTGTCTGGTTTATGATCTCTCCGGTTTATGATCTCTCTGGTTTATGTTCTCTCTGGTTTATATTCTCTCTGGTTTATGATCTCTCCGGTTTATCATCTCTCGGGTTTATGATCTCTCCGGTTTATGATCTCTCCGGTTTATGTTCTCTCCGGTTTATTTTCTCTCCGGTTTATGATCTCTCCGATTTATGATCTCTCCGGTTTATGTTCTCTCCGGTTTATGATCTCTCCGGTTTATGATCTCTCCGGTTTATGTTCTCTCCGGTTTATAATCTCACCAGTTTATGTTCTCTCTGGTTTATGTTCTCTCCGGTCTACAATCTCTCCGGTTTATGTTCTCTCCGGTTTATTTTCTCTCCGGTTTATGATCTCTCCGGTTTATGTTCTCTCCGATTTATGATCTCTCTGGTTTATGATCTCTCCGGTTTATGATCTCTCCAGTTTAAGTTCTCTCTGGTTTATGTTCTCTCCGGTTTATGTTCTCTCCGGTTTATGACCTCTCCGGTTTATGTTCTGTCCGGTTTATGATCTCTCCGGTTTATGATCTCTCCGGTTTATGTTCCCTCTGGTTTATGTTCTCTCCGGTTTATGTTCTCTCCGGTTTATGATCTCTCTGGTTTATGTTCTCTCTGGTTTATGTTCTCTCCGGTTTATGTTCTCTCCGGTTTATGTTCTCTCTGGTTTATGTTCTCCCCGGTTTATGTTCTCTCCGGTTTATGATCTCTCCAGTTTATGTTCTCTCTGGTTTATGTTCTCTCCGGTTTATGTTCTCTCCGGTTTATGATCTCTCCGGTTTATGTTCTCTCCGGTTTATGTTCTCTCCGGTTTATGTTCTCTCCGGTTTATGATCTCTCCGGTTTATGTTCTCTCCGGTTTATGTTCACTCCGGTTTATGTTCTCTCGGGTTTATGTTCTCTCCGGTTTATGTTCTCTCCGGTTTATGATCTCTCCGGTTTATGTTCTCTCCGGTTTATGTTCTCTCGGGTTTACGTTCTCTCCGGTTTACGTTCTCTCCGGTTTATGTTCTCTCGGGTTTATGTTCTCTCCGGTTTATGTTCTCTCCGGTTTATGATCTCTCCGGTTTATGTTCTCTCCCGTTTATGTTCTCTCGGGTTTATGTTCTCTCCGGTTTATGTTCTCTCCGGTTTATGATCTCTCCGGTTTATGTTCTCTCCGGTTTATGTTCTCTCGGGTTTATGTTCTCTCCGGTTTATGTTCTCTCTGGTTTATGATCTCTCCGGTTTATGTTCTCTCTGGTTTATGATCTCTCTGGTTTATGATCTCTCCGGTTTATGTTCTCTCTGGTTTATGATCTCTCTGGTTTATGATCTCTCCGGTTTATGTTCTCTCTGGTTTATGTTCTCTCTGGTTTATGTTCTCTCCGGTTAATGATCTCTCCGGTTTATGTTCTCTCCGGTTTATGTTCTCTCCGGTTTATGTTCTCTCTGGTTTATATTCTCTCTGGTTTATGTTCTCTCCGGTTTATGATCTCTCTGGTTTATGTTCTCTCTGGTTTATGTTCCCTCCGGTTTATGTTGTCTCCGGTTTATGTTCTCTCCGGTTTATGTTGTCTCCGGTTTAGGTTCTGTCTGGTTTATGATCTCTCCGGTTTATGATCTCTCTGGTTTATATTCTCTCTGATTTATGTTCTCTCCGGTTTATGTTCTCTCCGGTTTCTGATCTCTCTGGTTTATGTTCTCTCTGGTTTACGTTCTCTCCGGTTTATGTTCCCTCCGGTTTATGTTCTCTCTGGTTTATGATCTCTCCGGTTTATGATCTTTCTGGTTTATGATCTCTCTGGTTTTTGTTCTCTCTGGTTTATGTTCTCTCCGGTTTCTGATCTCTCTGGTTTATGTTCTCTCTGGTTTATGTTATCTCCGGTTTATGTTCCCTCCGGTTTAAGTACTCTCCGGTTTATGTTCTCTCCGGTTTAAGTTCTCTCCGGTTTATGTTGTCTCCGGTTTATGTTCTCTCCGGTTTTTGATCTCTCTGGTTTATGTTCTCTCTGGTTTATGATCTTTCTGGTTTATGATCTCTCTGGTTTTTGTTCTCTCTGGTTTATGTTCTCTCCGGTTTCTGATCTCTCTGGTTTATGTTCTCTCTGGTTTACGTTCTCTCCGGTTTATGTTCCCTCCGGTTTAAGTTCTCTCCGGTTTATGTTCTCTCCGGTTTCTGATCTCTCTGGTTAATGTTCTCTCCGGTTTATGTTCTCTCCGGTTTATGATCCCTCCGGTTTAAGTTCTCTCCGGTTTATATTCTCTCCGGTTTATGATCTCTCCAGTTTACGTTCTCTCTGGTTTAGGTTCTCTCCGGTTTATGTTCTCTCCGGTTTATGATCTCTCCAGTTTACGTTCTCTCTGGTTTATGTTCTCTCCGGTTTACGTTCTCTCCGGTTTCTGATCTCTCTTGTTTATGTTCTCTCCGGTTTATGATCTCTCTGGTTTATGATCTCTCTGGTTTACGTTCTCTCTGGTTTATGATCTCTCTGGTTTACGTTCTCTCTGGTTTATGATCTCTCCGGTTTATGTTCTATCCGGTTTATGATCTCACTGGTTTATGTTCTCTCCGGTTTATGTTCTCTCCGGTTTATGATCACTCCGGTTTATGATCTTTCCGGTTTATGATCTCTCCGGTTTATGTTCTCTCTGGTTAATGTTCTCTCCGGTTTATGTTCTCTCCGGTTTATGATCTCTCCGGTTTATGTTCTCTCCGGTTTATGTTCTCTCCGGTTTATGATCTCTCCGGTTTATGTTCTCTCCGGTTTATGATCTCACCAGTTTATGGTCTCTCTGGTTTATGATCTCTCTGGGTTATGTTCTCTCCGGTTTATGATCTCTCCGGTTTACGTTCTCTCTGGTTTATGTTCTCTCCGGTTTATGATCTCTCCGGTTTATGTTCTGTCCAGTTTATGATCTCTCCGGTTTATGTTCTCTCTAGTTTTTGTTCTCTCCGGTTTATGTTCTCTCCGGTTTATGATCTCTCCGGTTTATGTTCTCTCCAGTTTATGTTCTCTCCGGTTTATGATCTCTCTGGATTATGTTCTCTCTGGTTTATGTTCTCTCCGGTTTATGTTGTCTCCGGTTTATATTCTCTTGGGTTTATGTTGTCTCCGGTTTATGTTCTCTCTGGTTTATGATCTCTCCGGTTTATGATCTTTCTGGTTTATGATCTCTCTGGTTTTTGTTCTCTCTGGTTTATGTTCTCTCCGGTTTATGATCTCTCTGGTTTATGTTCTCTCCGGTTTATGTTCTCTCCGGTTTATGTTGTCTCCGGTTTATGATCTCTCTGGTTTATGTTCTCTCTGGTTTATGTTCTCTCCGGTTTATGTTGTCTCCGGTTTCTGTTCTCTCTGGTTTATGTTCTCTCCAGTTTATGTTGTCTCCGGTTTATGTTCTCTCTGGTTTATGATCTCTCCGGTTTATGATCTTTCTGGTTTATGATCTCGCTGGTTTTTGTTCTCTCTGGTTTATGTTCTCTCCGGTTTCTGATCTCTCTGGTTTATGTTCTCTCTGGTTTACGTTCTCTCCTGTTTATGTTCCCTCCGGTTTAAGTTCTCTCCGGTTTATGTTCTCTCAGGTTTCTGATCTCTCTGGTTAATGTTCTCTCCGGTTTATGTTCTCTCCGGTTTATGTTCCCTCCCGTTTAAGTTCTCTCCGGTTTATTTTCTCTCCGGTTTATGATCTCTCCAGTTTACGTTCTCTCTGGTTTATGTTCTCTCCGGTTTATGTTCTCTCCGGTTTATGATCTCTCCAGTTTACGTTCTCTCTGGTTTATGTTCTCTCCGGTTTACGTTCTCTCCGGTTTATGATCTCTCTGGTTTATGATCTCTCCGGTTTATGTTCTATCCGGTTTATGATCTCTATGGTTTATGATCTCTCTGGTTTATGTTCTCTCCGGTTTATGTTCTCTCCGGTTTATGATCTCTCCGGTTTATGATCTCTCCGGTTTATGATCTTTCCGGTTTATGATCTCTCCGGTTTATGTTCTCTCCGGTTAATGTTCTCTCCGGTTTATGTTCTCTCCGGTTTATGATCTCTCCGGTTTATGTTCTCTTCGGTTTATGTTCTCTCCGGTTTATGATCTCTCTGGTTTATGTTCTCTCCGGTTTATGATCTCTCCGGTTTATGTTCTCTTCGGTTTATGTTCTCTCCGGTTTATGATCTCTCCGGTTTATGATCTCTCCGGTTTATGATCTTTCCGGTTTATGATCTCTCCGGTTTATGTTCTCTCCGGTTAATGTTCTCTCCGGTTTATGTTCTCTCCGGTTTATGTTCTCTTCGGTTTATGTTCTCTCCGGTTTATGATCTCTCCGGTTTATGATCTCTCCGGTTTATGATCTCTCCGGTTTATGATCTCTCCGGTTTATGTTCTCTCCGGTTTATGATCTCTCCGGTTTATGATCTCTCCGGTTTATGTTCTCTCTGGTTTATGTTCTCTCCGGTTTATGATCTCTCCGGTTTATGATCTCTCCGGTTTATGTTCTCTCCGGTTTATGATCTCTCCGGTTTATGTTCTCTCCGGTTTATGATCTCTCCGGTTTAAGTTCTCTCTGGTTTATAATCTCACCACTTTATGATCTCTCCGGTTTATGATCTCTCCGGTTTATGTTCTCTCCGGTTTATGTTCTCTCCGGTTTATGATCTCTCCGGTTTATATTCCCTCCGATTTATGATCTCTCCGGTTTATGATCTCTCCGGTTTATATTCTCTCTGGTTTTCGTTTTCTCCGGTTTATGAACTCTCCGGTTTATGATCTCTCCGGTTTACGTTCTCTCTGGTTTATGTTCTCTCCGGTTTATGATCTCTCCGGTTTATGTTCTCTCCGGTTTATCATCTCTCCGGTTTATGTTCTGTCCAGTTTATGATCTCTCCAGTTTATGTTCTCTCCGGTTTATGTTCTCTCCGGTTTATGTTCTCTCTGGTTTATGTTCTCTCCGGTTTATGTTCTCTCTGGTTTATGATCTCTCTGGTTTATGTTCTCTCTGGTGTATGTTCTCTCCGGTTTATGTTGTCTCCGGTTTATGTTCTCTCTGGTTTTTGTTGTCTCCGGTTTATGATCTCTCCGGTTTATGTTCTCTCCGGTTTATGATCTCTCCGGTTTATGATCTCTCCGGTTTATGTTCTCTCTGGTTTATGATCTCTCCGGTTTATGATCTTTCTGGTTTATGATCTCTCTGGTTTTTGTTTTCTCTGGTTTATGTTCTCTCCTGTTTATGATCTCTCTGGTTTATGATATCTCTGGTTTATGTTGTCTCCGGTTTATGTTCTCTCTGGTTTATGTTCTCTCCGGTTTATGATCTCTCCGGTTTATCATCTCTCGGGTTTATCTTCTCTCCGGTTTAAGTTCTCTCCGGTTTATGTTGTCTCCGGTTTATGTTCTCTCCGGTTTATGATCTCTCTGGTTTATGTTCTCTCTGGTTTATGTTCTCTCTGGATTATGTTGTCTCCGGTTTATGTTCTCTCTGGTTTATGTTCTCTCCGGTTTATGTTCTCTCCGGTTTATGTTGTCTCCGGTTTATGTTCTCTCTGGTTTATGTTCTCTCTGGTTTATGTTCTCTCCGGATTATGTTGTCTCCGGTTTATGTTCTCTCTGGTTTATGTTCTCTCCGGTTTATGTTCTCTCCGGTTTATATTGTCTCCGGTTTATGTTCTCTCCGGTTTATGATCTCTCTGGTTTATGTTCTCTCTGGTTTATGTTCTCTCCGGATTATGTTGTCTCCGGTTTATGTTCTCTCTGGTTTATGTTCTCTCCGGTTTATGTTCTCTCCGGTTTATGTTGTCTCCGGTTTATGATCTCTCTGGTTTATGATCTCTCTGGTTTTTGTTCTCTCTGGTTTATGTTCTCTCCGGTTTCTGATCTCTCTGGTTTATGTTCTCTCTGGTTTACGTTCTCTCCGGTTTATGTTCCCTCCAGTTTAAGTTCTCTCCGGTTTATGTTCTCTCCGGTTTCTGATCTCTCTGGTTAATGTTCTCTCCGGTTTATGTTCTCTCCGGTTTATGTTCCCTCCGGTTTAAGTTCTCTCCGGTTTATGTTCTCTCCGGTTTATGATCTCTCCAGTTTCCGTTCTCTCTGGTTTATGTTCTCTCCGTTTTATGTTCTCTCCGGTTTATGATCTCTCCAGTTTACGTTCTCTCTGGTTTATGTTCTCTCCGGTTTACGTTCTCTCCGGTTTCTGATCTCTCTGGTTTATGTTCTCTCCGGTTTATGATCTCTCCGGTTTATGTTCTATCCGGTTTATGATCTCTCCGGTTTATGTTCTCTCCGGTTTATGATCTCTCCGGTTTATGATCTCTCCGGTTTATGTTCTCTCCGGTTTATGATCTCTCCGGTTTAAGTTCTCTCTGGTTTATAATCTCACCACTTTATGATCTCTCCGGTTTATGATCTCTCCGGTTTATGTTCTCTCCGGTTTATGTTCTCTCCGGTTTATGATCTCTCCGGTTTATATTCCCTCCGATTTATGATCTCTCCGGTTTATGATCTCTCCGGTTTATATTCTCTCTGGTTTTCGTTTTCTCCGGTTAATGAACTCTCCGGTTTATGATCTCTCCGGTTTACGTTCTCTCTGGTTTATGTTCTCTCCGGTTTATGATCTCTCCGGTTTATGTTCTCTCCGGTTTATCATCTCTCCGGTTTATGTTCTGTCCAGTTTATGATCTCTCCGGTTTATGTTCTCTCTGGTTTATGTTCTCTCCGGTTTATGTTCTCTCCGGTTTATGATCTCTCCGGTTTATGTTCTGTCCGGTTTATGATCTCTCCGGTTTATGTTCTCTCTGGTTTATGTTCTCTCCGGTTTATGTTCTCTCTGGTTTATGATCTCTCCGGTTTATGTTCTGTCCGTTTTCTGATCTCTCCGGTTTATGTTCTCTCTGGTTTATGTTCTCTCTGGTGTATGTTCTCTCCGGTTTATGTTGTCTCCGGTTTATGTTCTCTCCGGTTTATGTTGTCTCCGGTTTATGTTCTCTCTGGTTTATGATCTCTCCGGTTTATGATCTTTCTGGTTTATGATCTCTCTGGTTTTTGTTTTCTCTGGTTTATGTTCTCTCCTGTTTATGATCTCTCTGGTTTATGATATCTCTGGTTTATGTTGTCTCCGGTTTATGTTCTCTCTGGTTTATGTTCTCTCCGGTTTATGATCTCTCCAGTTTATCATCTCTCGGGTTTATCTTCTCTCCGGTTTAAGTTCTCTCCGGTTTATGTTGTCTCCGGTTTATGTTCTCTCCGGTTTATGATCTCTCTGGTTTATGTTCTCTCTGGTTTATGTTCTCTCCGGATTATGTTGTCTCCGGTTTATGTTCTCTCTGGTTTCTGTTCACTCCGGTTTATGTTCTCTCCGGTTTATGTTGTCTCCGGTTTATGTTCTCTCTGGTTTATGATCTCTCCGGTTTATGATCTTTCTGGTTTATGATCTCTCTGGTTTTTGTTCTCTCTGGTTTATGTTCTCTCCGGTTTCTGATCTCTCTGGTTTATGTTCTCTCTGGTTTACGTTCTCTCCGGTTTATGTTCCCTCCAGTTTAAGTTCTCTCCGGTTTATGTTCTCTCCGGTTTCTGATCTCTCTGGTTAATGTTCTCTCCGCTTTATGTTCTCTCCGGTTTATGTTCCCTCCGGTTTAAGTTCTCTCCGGTTTATGTTCTCTCCGGTTTATGATCTCTCCAGTTTACGGTGTCTCTGGTTTATGTTCTCTCCGTTTTATGTTCTCTCTGGTTTATGATCTCTCCAGTTTACGTTCTCTCTGGTTTATGTTCTCTCCGGTTTACGTTCTCTCCGGTTTCTGATCTCTCTGGTTTATGTTCTCTCCGGTTTATGATCTCTCCAGTTTATGTTCTATCCGGTTTATGATCTCTCCGGTTTATGTTCTCTCCGGTTTATGATCTCTCCAGTTTACGTTCTCTCTGGTTTATGTTCTCTCCGGTTTACGTTCTCTCCGGTTTATGATCTCTCTGGTTTATGATCTCTCCGGTTTATGTTCTATCCGGTTTATGATCTCTATGGTTTATGATCTCTCTGGTTTATGTTCTCTCCGGTTTATGTTCTCTCCGGTTTATGATCTCTCCGGTTTATGATCTCTCCGGTTTATGATCTTTCCGGTTTATGATCTCTCCGGTTTATGTTCTCTCCGGTTAATGTTCTCTCCGGTTTATGTTCTCTCTGGTTTATGATCTCTCCGGTTTATGTTCTCTTCGGTTTATGTTCTCTCCGGTTTATGATCTCTCTGGTTTATGTTCTCTCCGGTTTATGATCTCTCCGGTTTATGTTCTCTTCGGTTTATGTTCTCTCCGGTTTATGATCTCTCCGGTTTATGATCTCTCCGGTTTATGATCTTTCCGGTTTATGATCTCTCCGGTTTATGTTCTCTCCGGTTAATGTTCTCTCCGGTTTATGTTCTCTCCGGTTTATGTTCTCTCCGGTTTATGTTCTCTCTGGTTTATGTTCTCTCCGGTTTATGATCTCTCCGGTTTATGATCTCTCCGGTTTATGTTCTCTCCGGTTTATGATCTCTCCGGTTTATGTTCTCTCCGGTTTATGATCTCTCCGGTTTAAGTTCTCTCTGGTTTATAATCTCACCACTTTATGATCTCTCCGGTTTATGATCTCTCCGGTTTATGTTCTCTCCGGTTTATGTTCTCTCCGGTTTATGATCTCTCCGGTTTATATTCCCTCCGATTTATGATCTCTCCGGTTTATGATCTCTCCGGTTTATATTCTCTCTGGTTTTCGTTTTCTCCGGTTTATGAACTCTCCGGTTTATGATCTCTCCGGTTTACGTTCTCTCTGGTTTATGTTCTCTCCGGTTTATGATCTCTCCGGTTTATGTTCTCTCCGGTTTATCATCTCTCCGGTTTATGTTCTGTCCAGTTTATGATCTCTCCGGTTTATGTTCTCTCCGGTTTATGTTCTCTCCGGTTTATGATCTCTCCGGTTTATGTTCTGTCCGGTTTATGATCTCTCCGGTTTATGTTCTCTCTGGTTTATGTTCTCTCCGGTTTATGTTCTCTCTGGTTTATGTTCTCTCCGGTTTATGTTCTCTCTGGTTTATGATCTCTCTGGTTTATGTTCTCTCTGGTGTATGTTCTCTCCAGTTTATGTTGTCTCCGGTTTATGTTCTCTCTGGTTTATGTTGTCTCCGGTTTATGATCTCTCCGGTTTATGTTCTCTCCGGTTTATGATCTCTCCGGTTTATGATCTCTCCGGTTTATGTTCTCTCTGGTTTATGATCTCTCCGGTTTATGATCTTTCTGGTTTATGATCTCTCTGGTTTTTGTTTTCTCTGGTTTATGTTCTCTCCTGTTTATGATCTCTCTGGTTTATGATATCTCTGGTTTATGTTGTCTCCGGTTTATGTTCTCTCTGGTTTATGTTCTCTCCGGTTTATGATCTCTCCGGTTTATCATCTCTCGGGTTTATCTTCTCTCCGGTTTAAGTTCTCTCCGGTTTATGTTGTCTCCGGTTTATGTTCTCTCCGGTTTATGATCTCTCTGGTTTATGTTCTCTCTGGTTTATGTTCTCTCCGGATTATGTTGTCTCCGGTTTATGTTCTCTCTGGTTTATGTTCTCTCCGGTTTATGTTCTCTCCGGTTTATGTTGTCTCCGGTTTATGTTCTCTCTGGTTTATGTTCTCTCTGGTTTATGTTCTCTCCGGATTATGTTGTCTCCGGTTTATGTTCTCTCTGGTTTATGTTCTCTCCGGTTTATGTTCTCTCCGGTTTATGTTGTCTCCGGTTTATGTTCTCTCCGGTTTATGATCTCTCTGGTTTATGTTCTCTCTGGTTTATGTTCTCTCCGGATTATGTTGTCTCCGGTTTATGTTCTCTCTGGTTTATGTTCTCTCCGGTTTATGTTCTCTCCGGTTTATGTTGTCTCCGGTTTATGATCTCTCTGGTTTATGATCTCTCTGGTTTTTGTTCTCTCTGGTTTATGTTCTCTCCGGTTTCTGATCTCTCTGGTTTATGTTCTCTCTGGTTTACGTTCTCTCCGGTTTATGTTCCCTCCAGTTTAAGTTCTCTCCGGTTTATGTTCTCTCCGGTTTCTGATCTCTCTGGTTAATGTTCTCTCCGGTTTATGTTCTCTCCGGTTTATGTTCCCTCCGGTTTAAGTTCTCTCCGGTTTATGTTCTCTCCGGTTTATGATCTCTCCAGTTTCCGTTCTCTCTGGTTTATGTTCTCTCCGTTTTATGTTCTCTCCGGTTTATGATCTCTCCAGTTTACGTTCTCTCTGGTTTATGTTCTCTCCGGTTTACGTTCTCTCCGGTTTCTGATCTCTCTGGTTTATGTTCTCTCCGGTTTATGATCTCTCCGGTTTATGTTCTATCCGGTTTATGATCTCTCCGGTTTATGTTCTTTCCGGTTTATGATCTCTCCGGTTTATGATCTCTCCGGTTTATGTTCTCTCCGGTTTATGATCTCTCCGGTTTAAGTTCTCTCTGGTTTATAATCTCACCACTTTATGATCTCTCCGGTTTATGATCTCTCCGGTTTATGTTCTCTCCGGTTTATGTTCTCTCCGGTTTATGATCTCTCCGGTTTATATTCCCTCCGATTTATGATCTCTCCGGTTTATGATCTCTCCGGTTTATATTCTCTCTGGTTTTCGTTTTCTCCGGTTAATGAACTCTCCGGTTTATGATCTCTCCGGTTTACGTTCTCTCTGGTTTATGTTCTCTCCGGTTTATGATCTCTCCGGTTTATGTTCTCTCCGGTTTATCATCTCTCCGGTTTATGTTCTGTCCAGTTTATGATCTCTCCGGTTTATGTTCTCTCTGGTTTATGTTCTCTCCGGTTTATGTTCTCTCCGGTTTATGATCTCTCCGGTTTATGTTCTGTCCGGTTTATGATCTCTCCGGTTTATGTTCTCTCTGGTTTATGTTCTCTCCGGTTTATGTTCTCTCTGGTTTATGATCTCTCCGGTTTATGTTCTGTCCGGTTTATGATCTCTCCGGTTTATGTTCTCTCTGGTTTATGTTCTCTCTGGTGTATGTTCTCTCCGGTTTATGTTGTCTCCGGTTTATGTTCTCTCCGGTTTATGTTGTCTCCGGTTTATGTTCTCTCTGGTTTATGATCTCTCCGGTTTATGATCTTTCTGGTTTATGATCTCTCTGGTTTTTGTTTTCTCTGGTTTATGTTCTCTCCTGTTTATGATCTCTCTGGTTTATGATATCTCTGGTTTATGTTGTCTCCGGTTTATGTTCTCTCTGGTTTATGTTCTCTCCGGTTTATGATCTCTCCAGTTTATCATCTCTCGGGTTTATCTTCTCTCCGGTTTAAGTTCTCTCCGGTTTATGTTGTCTCCGGTTTATGTTCTCTCCGGTTTATGATCTCTCTGGTTTATGTTCTCTCTGGTTTATGTTCTCTCCGGATTATGTTGTCTCCGGTTTATGTTCTCTCTGGTTTCTGTTCACTCCGGTTTATGTTCTCTCCGGTTTATGTTGTCTCCGGTTTATGTTCTCTCTGGTTTATGATCTCTCCGGTTTATGATCTTTCTGGTTTATGATCTCTCTGGTTTTTGTTCTCTCTGGTTTATGTTCTCTCCGGTTTCTGATCTCTCTGGTTTATGTTCTCTCTGGTTTACGTTCTCTCCGGTTTATGTTCCCTCCAGTTTAAGTTCTCTCCGGTTTATGTTCTCTCCGGTTTCTGATCTCTCTGGTTAATGTTCTCTCCGGTTTATGTTCTCTCCGGTTTATGTTCCCTCCGGTTTAAGTTCTCTCCGGTTTATGTTCTCTCCGGTTTATGATCTCTCCAGTTTACGGTGTCTCTGGTTTATGTTCTCTCCATTTTATGTTCTCTCTGGTTTATGATCTCTCCAGTTTACGTTCTCTCTGGTTTATGTTCTCTCCGGTTTACGTTCTCTCCGGTTTCTGATCTCTCTGGTTTATGTTCTCTCCGGTTTATGATCTCTCCAGTTTATGTTCTATCCGGTTTATGATCTCTCCGGTTTATGTTCTCTCCGGTTTATGTTCTCTCCGGTTTATGTTCTCTCCGGTTTATGTTCACTCCGGTTTATGTTCTCTCCGGTTTATGTTCTCTCTGGTTTATGTTCTCTCCGGTTTATGATCTCTCCGGTTTACATTCTCTCTGGTTTATGTTCTATCCGGTTTATGATCTCTCCGGTTTATGTTCTCTCCGGTTTATGATCTCTCCAGTTTATGTTCTATCCGGTTTATGTTCTCTCCGGTTTATGTTCTCTCCGGTTTATGTTCACTCCGGTTTATGTTCTCTCCGGTTTATGTTCTATCCGGTTTATGATCTCTCCGGTTTATATTCTCTCTGGTTTATGTTCTATCCGGTTTATGATCTCTCCGGTTTATGTTCTCTCTGGTTTATGTTCTCTCCGGTTTATGATCTCTCCGGTTTATGTTCTCTCTGGTTTATGTTCTCTCCGGTTTATGATCTCTCCGGTTTATATTCTCTCTGGTTTATGTTCTATCCGGTTTATGATCTCTCCGGTTTATGATCTCTCCGGTTTATGATCTCACCGGTTTATGATCTCTCCGGTTTATGTTCTCTCCGGTTTATGTTCTCTCTGGTTTATGATCTCACCGTTTTATGATCTCTCCGGTTTATGTTCTCTCTGGTTTATGTTCTCTCCGGTTTATGTTCTCTCCGGTTTATGATCTCTCCAGTTTATGTTCTCTCTGGTTTATGTTCTCTCCGGTTTATGATCTCTCCGGTTTATGTTCTCTCCGGTTTATGATCTCTCCGGTTTATGATCTCTCCGGTTTATGTTCTCTCCGTTTTATAAGCTCACCAGTTTATGTTCTCTCTGGTTTATGATCTCTCTGGTTTATGTTCTCTCCGGTTTATGTTCTCTCCGGTTTATGATCTCTCCGGTTTATGTTCTCTCTGGTTTATGTTCTCTCCGGTTTATGATCTCTCCCGTTTATGATCTCTCCGGTTTATGTTCTCTCCGGTTTATGATCTCTTTGGTTTACGTTCTCTCCGGTTTATGATCTCTCCGGTTTACGTTCCCTCTGGTTTATGTTCTCTCCGGTTCATGATCTCACCGGTTTATGTTCTCTCCGGTTTATGTTCTCTCCGGTTTATGATCTCTCCGGTTTAGGTTCCCTCTGGTTTATGTTGTCTCTGTTTTATGATCTCTCCGGTTTATGATCTCTCCGGTTTATGTTCTCTCTGGTTTATGATCCCTCTGGTTTATGATCTCTCTGGTTTACGTTCTCTCTGGTTTATGATCTCTCCGGTTTACGTTCCCTCCTATTTACGTTCTCTCGGGTTTATGATCTCTCGCGTTTATGTTCTCTCCGGTTTATGTTCTCTCCGGTTTATGATCTCTCCGGTTTATGTTCTCTCAGGTTTATGATCTCTCTGGTTTATGTTCTCTCCGGTTTATGTTCTCTCCGGTTTATGTTCTCTCCGGTTTATGTTCTCTCCGGTTTATAATCTTTCCGGTTTATGATCTTTCCGGTTTATGATCTCTCTGGTTTATGATCTCTCTGGTTTATGTTCTCTCCGGTTTATGATCTCTCCGGTTTATGTTCTCTCTGGTTTATGTTCTCTCTGGTTTATGTTCTCTCCGGTTTATGTTCTCTCCGGTTTATGTTCTCTCCGGTTTATGATCTTTCCGGTTTATATTCTCTCTGGTTTATGATCTCTCCGGTTTATGTTCTCGCCGGTTTATGTTCTCTCTGGTTTATGATCTCTCCGGTTTATGATCTCTCTGGTTTATGTTCTCTCCGGTTTATGTTCTCTCCGGTTTATGATCTCTCCGGTTTATGATCTCTCCGGTTTATGTTCTCTCCGGTTTATGTTCTCTCTGGTTTATGATCTCACCGGTTTATGATCTCTCCGGTTTATGTTCTCTCCGGTTTATGTTCTCTCCGGTTTATGATCTCTCCAGTTTATGTTCTCTCTGGTTTATGTTCTCTCCGGTTTATGATCTCTCCGGTTTATGTTCTCTCCGGTTTATGATCTCTCCGGTTTATGATCTCTCCGGTTTTTGTGCTCTCCGGTTTATTTTCTCTCCGGTTTATGATCTCTCCGATTTATGATCTCTCCGGTTTATGTTCTCTCCGGTTTATGTTCTCTCCGGTTTATGATCTCTCCGGTTTATGATCTCTCTGGTTTATGTTCTCTCCGGTTTATAATCTGACCAGTTTATGTTCTCTCTGGTTTATGTTCTCTCCGGTCTACAATCTCTCCGGTTTATGTTCTCTCCGGTTTATTTTCTCTCCGGTTTATGATCTCACCGGTTTATGTTCTCTCCGATTTATGATCTCTCTGGTTTATGATCTCTCCGGTTTATGATCTCTCCAGTTTAAGTTCTCTCTGGTTTATGTTATCTCTGGTTTATGTTCTCTCCGGTTTATGATCTCTCCGGTTTATGATCTCTCCGGTTTATATTCCCTCCGGTTTATGATCTCTCCGGTTTATGATCTCTCCGGTTTATATTCTCTCTGGTTTTCATTTTCTCCGGTTTATGATCTCTCCGGTTTACGTTCTCTCTGGTTTATGTTCTCTCCGGTTTATGATCTCTCCGGTTTATGTTCTCTCCGGTTTATGATCTCTCCAGTTTATGTTCTGTCCGGTTTATGATCTCTCCGGTTTATGATCTCTCCGGTTTATGTTCCCTCTGGTTTATATTCTCTCCGGTTTATGATCTCTCCGGTTTATGTTCTCTCTGGTTTATGTTCTCTCTGGTTTATGTTCTCTCCGGTTTATGTTCTCTCCGGTTTATGTTCTCTCTGGTTTATGTTCTCTCCGGTTTATGTTCTCTCCGGTGTATGATCTCTCCGGTTAATGTTCTCTCTGGTTTATGTTCTCTCCGGTTTATGATCTCTCCGGTTTATGTTCCCTCCAGTTTATGTTCTCTCCAGTTTATGTTCTCTCCGGTTTATGATCTCTCCGGTTTATGTTCTCTCCGGTTTATGTTCTCTCCGGTTTATGTTCTCTCTGGTTTATGATCTCTCCGGTTTATGTTCTCTCCGGTTTATGTTCTCTCCGGTTTATGTTCTCTCGGGTTTATGTGCTCTCCGGTTTATGTTCTCTCCGGTTTATGATCTCTCCGGTTTATGTTCTCTCCGGTTTATGTTCTCTCGGGTTTATGTTCTCTCCGGTTTATGTTCTCTCCGGTTTATGTTCTCTCGGGTTTATGTTCTCTCCGGTTTATGTTCTCTCCGGTTTATGATCTCTCCGGTTTATGTTCTCTCCGGTTTATGTTCTCTCGGGTTTATGTTCTCTCCGGTTTATGTTCTCTCCGGTTTATGATCTCTCCGGTTTATGTTCTCTCCGGTTTATGTTCTCTCGGGTTTATGTTCTCTCCGGTTTATGATCTCTCTGGTTTATGATCTCTCCGGTTTATGTTCTCTCTGGTTTATGTTCTCTCTGGTTTATGTTCTCTCCGGTTTATGATCTCTCTGGTTTATGTTCTCTCTGGTTTATGTTCTCTCCGGTTTATGATCTCTCCGGTTTATGATCACTCTGGTTTATGTTCTCTCCGGTTTATGATCTCTCCGGTTTATGTTCTCTCCGGTTTATGTTCTCTCCGGTTTATGTTCTCTCTGGTTTATATTCTCTCTGGTTTATGTTCTCTCCGGTTTATGATCTCTCTGGTTTATGTTCTCTCCGGTTTATGTTCTCTCCGGTTTATGTTGTCTCCGGTTTATGTTCTCTCCGGTTTATGTTGTCTCCGGTTTATGTTCTGTCTGGTTTATGATCTCTCCGGTTTATGATCTCTCTGGTTTATGATCTCTCTGGTTTATGTTGTCTCCGGTTTATGTTCTCTCGGGTTTATGTTCTCTCCGGTTTATATTCTCTCTGGTTTATGATCTCTCCGGTTTATCATCTCTCGGGTTTATGATCTCTCCGGTTTATGTTCTCTCCGGTTTATGTTCTCTCCGGTTTATGTTGTCTCCGGTTTATGTTCTCTCTGGTTTATGTTCTCTCCGGTTTATGTTGTCTCCGGTTTATGTTCTCTCTGGTTTATGTTCTCTCCGGTTTATGATCTCTCCGGTTTATGTTCCCTCCGGTTTAAGTTCTCTCCGGTTTATGTTCTCTCCGGTTTATGATCTCTCCAGTTTACGTTCTCTCTGGTTTATGTTCTCTCCGGTTTATGTTCTCTCCGGTTTATGATCTCTCCAGTTTACGTTCTCTCTGGTTTATGTTCTCTCCGGTTTACGTTCTCTCCGGTTTCCGATCTCTCTGGTTTATGTTCTCTCCGGTTTATGATCTCTCTGGTTTATGATCTCTCTGGTTTACGTTCTCTCTGGTTTATGTTCTCTCTGGTTTATGTTCTCTCCGGTTTATGTTCTATCCGGTTTATGATCTCTCTGGTTTATGTTCTCTCCGGTTTATGTTCTCTCCGGTTTATGATCACTCCGGTTTATGATCTTTCCGGTTTATGATCTCTCCGGTTTATGTTCTCTCTGGTTAATGTTCTCTCCGGTTTATGTTCTCTCCGGTTTATGATCTCTCCGGTTTATGTTCTCTCCGGTTTAAGTTCTCTCCGGTTTATGATCTCTCCGGTTTATGATCTCTCCGGTTTATGTTCTCTCCGGTTTATGATCTCTCGGGTTTATGTTCTCTCCGGTTTATGATCTCACCAGTTTATGATCTCTCTGGTTTATGTTCTCTCCGGTTTATGATCTCTCCGGTTTATGTTCTCTCCGGTTTAAGTTCTCTCCGGTTTATGATCTCTCCGGTTTATGATCTCTCCAGTTTATGTTCTCTCCGGTTTATGATCTCTCTGGTTTATGTTCTCTCCGATTTATGATCTCTCCGGTTTATGATCTCTCCGGTTTATGTTCTCTCTGGTTTATGATCTCTCCGGTTTATGTTCTCTCCGGTTTAAGTTCTCTCTGGTTTATAATCTCACCAGTTTATGATCTCTCCAGTTTATGATCTCTCTGGTTTATGTTCTCTCTGGTTTATGTTCTCTCCGGTTTATGATCTCTCCGGTTTATGGTCTCTCTGGTTTATAATCTCACCAGTATATGATCTCTCCGATTTATGTTCTCTCTGGTTTATGTTCTCTCCGGTTTATGTTCTCTCCGGTTTTTGATCTCTCCGGTTTATGATCTCACCGGTTTATGATCTCTCCGGTTTATGATCTCTCTGGTTTATGTTCTCTCCGGTTTATGATCTCACCGGTTTATGATCTCTCCGGTTTATGATCTCTCCGGTTTATGATCTCACCGGTTTATGATCTCTCCGGTTTATGATCTCTCCGGTTTATGATCTCACCGGTTTATGATCTCTCCGGTTTATGATCTCTCTGGTTTATGTTCTCTCCGGTTTATGATCTCTCCGGTTTATGTTCTCTCCGGTTTATGTTCTCTCCGGTTTATGATCTCTCCGGTTTATGTTCTCTCCGGTTTATGATCTCTCCGGTTTATGTTCTCTCCGGTTTATGATCTCTCCGGTTTATGATCTCTCCGGTTTATGATCTCTCCGGTTTATGATCTCACCGGTTTATGATCTCTCCGGTTTATGATCTCTCTGGTTTATGTTCTCTCCGGTTTATGTTCTCTCCGGTTTATGATCTCACCGGTTTATGATCTCTCCGGTTTATGATCTCTCCTGTTTATGATCTCACCGGTTTATGATCTCTCCGGTTTATGTTCTCTCTGGTTTATGATCTCTCCGGTTTATGATCTCACCGGTTTATGATCTCTCCGGTTTATGATCTCTCTGGTTTATGTTCTCTCCGGTTTATGATCTCTCCGGTTTATGTTCTCTCCGGTTTATGATCTCTCCGGTTTATGTTCTCTCCGGTTTCTGATCTTTCTTGTTTATGTTTTCTCCGGTTTCTGATCTCTCTGGTTTATGTTCTCTCTGGTTTATGTTCTCTCCGGTTTATGTTCCCTCCGGTTTAAGTTCTCTCCGGTTTATGTTCTGTCCGGTTTATGATCTCTCCAGTTTACGTTCTCTCTGGTTTATGTTCTCTCCGGTTTATGATCTCTCCGGTTTACGTTCTCTCTCGTTTATGTTCTCTCCGGTTTATGATCTCTCCGGTTTATGTTCTCTCCGGTTTATGATCTCTCCGGTTTATGATCTCTCCGGTTTATGATCTCTCCGGTTTATGTTCTCTCCGGTTTATGATCTCTCGGGTTTATGTTCTCTCCGGTTTATGATCTCTCCGGTTTATGATCTCTCCGGTTTATGATCTCTCGGGTTTATGTTCTCTCCGGTTTATGATCTCTCCGGTTTATGTTCTCTCTGGTTTATGTTCTCTCTGGTTTACGTTCTCTCTGGTTTATGTTCCCTCCGGTTTAAGTTCTCTTCGGTTCATGTTCTCTCCGGTTTCTGATCTCGCTGGTTAATGTTCTCTCCGGTTTATGTTCTCTCCGGTTTATGTTCCCTCCGGTTTAAGTTCTCTCCGGTTTATGTTCTGTCCGTTTTATGATCTCTCCAGTTTACGTTCTCTCTCGTTTATGTTCTCTCCGGTTTATGATCTCTCCGGTTTATGTTCTCTCCGGTTTATGATCTCTCCGGTTTATGATCTCTCCGCTTTATGTTCCCTCTGGTTTATGTTCTCTCCGGTTTATGTTCTCTCCAGTTTATGATCTCTCCGGTTTATTATCTCTCCGGTTTATGTTCTCTCCGATTTATGTTCTCTCTGGTTTATGTTCTCTCCGGTTTATGTTCTCTCCGGTTTATGTTCTCTCCGGTTTATGTTCTCTCTGGTTTATGTTCTCTCCGGTTTATGTTCTCTCCGGTTTATGTTCTCTCGGGTTTATGTTCTCTCCGGTTTATGTTCTCTCCGGTTTATGTTCTTTCCGGTTTATGATCTCTCCGGTTTATGTTCTCTCCGGTTTATGTTCTCTCGGGTTTATGTTCTCTCCGGTTTATGTTCTCTCTGGTTTATGTTCTCTCTGGTTTATGTTCTCTCCGGTTTATGATCTCTCTGGTTTATGTTCTCTCTGGTTTATGTTCTCTCCGGTTTATGATCGCTCCGGTTTATGGTCTCTCTGGTTTATAATCTCACCAGTTTATGATCTCTCCGGTTTATGTTCTCTCTGGTTTATGTTCTCTCCGGTTTATGATCCCTCCGGTTTATGGTCTCTCTGGTTTATAATCTCACCAGTATATGATCTCTCCGGTTTATGTTCTCTCTGGTTAATGTTCTCTCCGGTTTATGTTCGCTCCGGTTTATGATCTCTCCGGTTTATGTTCTCTCCGGTTTAAGTTCTCTCCGGTTTATGATCTCTCTGGTTTATGATCTCTCTGGTTTATGTTCTCTCCGGTTTATGATCTCTCCGGTTTATGATCTCTCCGGTTTATGTTCTCTCCGGTTTATGATCTCTCTGGTTTATGATCTCTCCGGTTTATGTTCTCTCCGGTTTATGATCTCTCCGGTTTATGATCTCTCCGGTTTATGTTCTCTCCGGTTTATGATCTCTCCGGTTTATGATCTCTCCGGTTTATGATCTCTCCGGTTTATGTTCTCTCCGGTTTATGATCTCTCCGGTTTATGATCTCTCCGGTTTATGATCTCTCTGCTTTATGTTCTCTCCGGTTTATGATCTCTCCGCTTTATGTTCTCTCCGGTTTATGATCTCTCCGGTTTATGATCTCTCTGGTTTATGTTCTCTCCGGTTTATGATTGCTCCGGTTTAAGTTCTCTCTGGTTTATAATCTCACCAGTTTATGATCTCTCCGGTTTATGATCTCTCTGGTTTATGTTCTCTCTGGTTTATGTTCTCTCCGGTTTATGATCTCTCCGGTTTATGGTCTCTCTGGTTTATAATCTCACCAGTATATGATCTCTCCGATTTATGTTCTCTCTGGTTTATGTTCTCTCCGGTTTATGTTCTCTCCGGTTTTTGATCTCTCCGGTTTATGATCTCACCGGTTTATGATCTCTCCGGTTTATGATCTCTCTGGTTTATGTTCTCTCCGGTTTATGTTCTCTCCGGTTTATGATCTCCCCGGTTTATGATCTCTCCGGTTTATGATCTCACCGGTTTATGATCTCTCTGGTTTATGATCTCTCCGGTTTATGTTCTCTCCGGTTTATGTTCTCTCCGGTTTATGATCTCTTCGGTTTATGTTCTCTCCGGTTTATGATCTCTCCGGTTTATGTTCTCTCCGGTTTCTGATCTTTCTTGTTTATGTTCTCTCCGGTTTCTGATCTCTCTGGTTTATGTTCTCTCTGGTTTATGTTCTCTCCGGTTTATGTTCCCTCCGGTTTAAGTTCTCTCCGGTTTATGTTCTGTCCGGTTTATGATCTCTCCAGTTTACGTTCTCTCTGGTTTATGTTCTCTCCGGTTTATGATCTCTCCGGTTTACGTTCTCTCTCGTTTATGTTCTCTCCGGTTTATGATCTCTCCGGTTTATGTTCTCTCCGGTTTATGATCTCTCCGGTTTATGATCTCTCCGCTTTATGTTCCCTCCGGTTTATGTTCTCTCCGGTTTATGATCTCTCCGGTTTATGATCTCTTCGGTTTATGTTCTCTCCGATTTATGTTCTCTCCGGTTTATGTTCTCTCCGGTTTATGTTCACTCCGGTTTATGTTCTCTCGGGTTTATGTTCTCTCCGGTTTATGTTCTCTCCGGTTTATGTTCTTTCCGGTTTATGATCTCTCCGGTTTATGTTCTCTCCGGTTTATGTTCTCTCGGGTTTATGTTCTCTCCGGTTTATGTTCTCTCCGGTTTATGTTCTCTCTGGTTTATGTTCTCTCCGGTTTATGTTCTCTCCGGTTTATGTTCTCTCTGGTTTATGTTCTCTCCGGTTTATGATCTCTCTGGTTTATGTTCTCTCCGGTTTATGATCTCTCCGGTTTATGATCTCTCCGGTTTCTGTTCTCTCCGGTTTATGTTCTCTCGGGTTTATGTTCTCTCCGGTTTATGTTCTCTCTGGTTTATGTTCTCTCCGGTTTATGTTCTCTCCGGTTTATGTTCTCTCGGGTTTATGTTCTCTCCGGTTTATGTTCTCTCTGGTTTATGTTCTCTCCGGTTTATGTTCTCTCCGGTTTATGTTCTCTCTGGTTTATATTCTCTCTGGTTTATGTTCTCTCCGGTTTATGATCTCTCTGGTTTATGTTCTCTCTGGTTTATGTTCTCTCCGGTTTATGTTGTCTCCGGTTTATGTTCTCTCCGGTTTATGTTGTCTCCGGTTTATGTTCTCTCCGGTTTATGATCTCTCTGGTTTATGATCTCTCTGGTTTATGTTGTCTCCGGTTTATGTTCTCTCTGGTTTATATTCTCTCTGGTTTATGATCTCTCCGGTTTATCATCTCTCGGGTTTATGTTCTCTCCGGTTAATGTTCTCTCCGGTTTATGTTGTCTCCGGTTTAAGTTCTCTCCGGTTTATGTTGTCTCCGGTTTATGTTCTCTCTGGTTTATGTTCTCTCCGTTTATGTTGTCTCCGGTTTATGTTCTCTCTGGTTTATGATCTCTCCGGTTTATGATCTTTCTGGTTTATTATCTCGCTGGTTTTTGTTCTCTCTGGTTTATGTTCTCTCCGGTTTCTGATCTCTCTGGTTTATGTTCTCTCTGGTTTACGTTCTCTCCGGTTTATGTTCCCTCCGGTTTAAGTTCACTCCGGTTTATGTTCTCTCCGGTTTCTGATCTCTCTGGTTAATGTTCTCTCCGGTTTATGTTCTCTACGGTTTATGTTCCCTCCGGTTTAAGTTCTTTCCGGTTTATGTTCTCTCCGGTTTATGATCTCTCCAGTTTACGTTCTCTCTGGTTTATGTTCTCTCTGGTTTATGTTCTCTCCGGTTTATGTTCTCTCCGGTTTATGTTCTATCCGGTTTCTGATCTCTCTGGTTTATGTTCTCTCCGGTTTATGATCTCTGCGGTTTATGATCTCTCTGGTTTATGTTCTCTCTGGTTTATGTTCTATCCGGTTTATGATCTCTCTGGTTTATGTTCTCTCTCGTTTATGATCTCTCTGGTTTACGTTCTCTCTGGTTTATGATCTCTCCGGTTTATGTTCTATCCGGTTTATGATCTCTCTGGTTTATGTTCCCTCCCGTTTATGTTCTCTCCGGTTTATGATCACTCCGGTTTATGATCTTTCCGGTTTATGATCTCTCCGGTTTATGTTCTCTCCGGTTTATGTTCTCTCCGGTTTATGATCTCTCCGGTTTATGTTCTCTCCGGTTTATGATCTCTCCGGTTTATGTTCTTTCCGGTTTATGATCTCTCCGGTTTCTGATCTCTCCGGTTTATGTTCTCTCCGGTTTATGATCTCACTAGTTTATGATCTCTCTGGTTTATGATCTCTCTGGTTTATGTTCTCTCCGGTTTATGATCTCTCCGGTTTATGATCTCTCCAGTTTATGTTCTCTCCAGTTTATGATCTCTCCGGTTAATGATCTCTCCGGTTTATGTTCTCTCCGGTTTATGATCTCTCCGGTTTAAGTTCTCTCTGGTTTATAATCTCACCAGTTTATGATCTCTCCGGTTTATGATCTCTCTGGTTTATGTTCTCTCCGGTTTATGATCTCTCCGGTTTATGATCTCTCCGGTTTATGTTCTCTCCGGTTTATGTTCTCTCTGGTTTATGATCTCTCCGGTTTATGTTCTCTCCGGTTTATGTTCTCTCCGGTTTATGATCTCTCCGGTTTATGTTCTCTCTGGTTTATGTTCTCTCCGGTTTATGATCTCTCCGGTTTATGATCTCTCCAGTTTATGTTCTCTCCAGTTTATGATCTCTCCGGTTTATGATCTCTCCGGTTTATGTTCTCTCCGGTTTATGATCTCTCCGGTTTAAGTTGTCTCTGGTTTATAATCTCACCAGTTTATGATCTCTCCGGTTTATGTTCTCTCTGGTTTATGTTCTCTCCGGTTTATGATCTCTCCGGTTTATGATCTCTCCGGTTTATGTTCTCTCCAGTTTATGATCTCTCCGGTTTATGATCTCTCTGGTTTATGTTCTCTCCGGTTTATGTTCACACCGGTTTATGTTCTCTCCGGTTTATGTTCTCTCTGGTTTATGTTCTCTCCGGTTTATGATCTCTCTGGTTTATGTTCTCTCCGGTTTATGTTCTCTCTGGTTTATGCTCTGTCCGGTTTATGTTCTCTCCGGTTTATGATCTCTCCGGTTTATGATCTCTCCGGTTTATGATCTCTCCGGTTTATGTTCTCTCTGGTTTATGTTCTCTCTGGTTTATGTTCTCTCTGGTTTATGTTCTCTCGGGTTTATGATCTCTCCGGTTTATGTTCTCTCCGGTTTATGTTGTCTCTGGTTTTTGTTCTCTCCGGTTTATGTTGTCTCTGGTTTATGTTCTCTCTGGTTTATGTTCTCTCGGGTTTATGTTCTCTCCGGTTTATGATCTCTCCGGTTTATGTTCTCTCTGGTTTATGATCTCTCCGGTTTATTTTCTCTCGGGTTTATGTTCTCTCTGGTTTATGTTCTCTCTGGTTTATGTTCTGTCCGGTTTATGTTCTCTCTGGTTTATGTTCTCTCCGGTTTATGTTCTCTCGGGTTTATGTTCTCTCCGGTTTATGTTCTCTCCGGTTTATGTTCTTTCCGGTTTATGATCTCTCCGGTTTATGTTCTCTCCGGTTTATGTTCTCTCGGGTTTATGTTCTCTCCGGTTTATGATCTGTCTGGTTTATGATCTCTCCGGTTTATGTTGTCTCCGGTTTATGATCTCTCTGGTTTATGTTCTCTCTGGTTTATGTTCTCTCCGGTTTATGATCTCTCAGGTTTATGATCTCTCTGGTTTATGTTCTCTCTGGTTTATGTTCTCTCTGGTTTATGTTCTCTCTGGTTTATGATCTCTCCGGTTTATGATCTCTCTGGTTTATGTTCTCTCTGGTTTATGTTCTCTCTGGTTTATGTTCTCTCTGGTTTATGATCTCTCCGGTTTATGATCTCTCCGGTTTATGATCTCTCTGGTTTATGTTCTCTCTGGTTTATGTTCTCTCCGGTTTATGATCTCTCCGGTTTATGATCTCTCTGGTTTATGTTCTCTCCGGTTTATGTTCTTTCCGGTTTATGTATTTTCCGGTTTATGATCTCTCCGGTTTCTGTTCTCTCCGGTTTATGTTCTCTCGGGTTTATGTTCTCTCCGGTTTATGTTCTCTCTGGTTTATGTTCTCTCCGGTTTATGTTCTCTCCAGTTTATGTTCTCTCTGGTTTATGTTCTCTCCGGTTTATGTTCTCTCCGGTTTATGTTCTTTCCGGTTTATGTTCTTTCCGGTTTATGATCTCTCCGGTTTCTGTTCTCTCCGGTTTATGTTCTCTCGGGTTTATGTTCTCTCCGGTTTATGATCTCTCCGGTTTATGATCTCTCTGGTTTATGTTCTCTCCGGTTTATTATCTCTCCGGTTTATGTTCTCTCGGGTTTATGTTCTCTCCGGTTTATGTTCTCTCTGGTTTACGTTCTCTCCGGTTTATGATCTCTCTGGTTTATGTTCTCTCCGGTTTATGATCTCTCTGGTTTATGTTCTCTCTGGTTTATGTTCTCTCCGGTTTATGTTGTCTCCGGTTTATGTTCTCTCCGGTTTATGTTGTCTCCGGTTTAGGTTCTGTCTGGTTTATGATCTCTCCGGTTTATGATCTCTCTGGTTTATGATCTCTCTGGTTTATGTTGTCTCCGGTTTATGTTCTCTCTGGTTTATATTCTCTCTGGTTTATGATCTCTCCGGTTTATCATCTCTCGGGTTTATGTTCTCTCCGGTTAATGTTCTCTCCGGTTTATGTTGTCTCCGGTTTAAGTTCTCTCCGGTTTATGTTGTCTCCGGTTTATGTTCTCTCTGGTTTATGTTCTCTCCGTTTATGTTCTCTCCGGTTTATGTTGTCTCCGGTTTATGTTCTCTCTGGTTTATGATCTCTCCGGTTTATGATCTTTCTGGTTTATGATCTCGCTGGTTTTTGTTCTCTCTGGTTTATGTTCTCTCCGGTTTCTGATCTCTCTGGTTTATGTTCTCTCTGGTTTACGTTCTCTCCGGTTTATGTTCCCTCCGGTTTAAGTTCTCTCCGGTTTATGTTCTCTCCGGTTTCTGATCTCTCTGGTTAATGTTCTCTCCGGTTTATGTTCTCTCCGGTTTATGTTCCCTCCGGTTTAAGTTCTTTCCGGTTTATGTTCTCTCCGGTTTATGATCTCTCCAGTTTACGTTCTCTCTGGTTTATGTTCTCTCCGGTTTCTGATCTCTCTGGTTTATGATCTCTCTGGTTTACGTTCTCTCTGGTTAATGTTCTCTCCGGTTTATGATCTCTCTCGTTTATGATCTCTCCGGTTTATGTTCTATCCGGTTTATGATCTCTCTGGTTTATGTTCCCTCCCGTTTATGTTCTCTCCGGTTTATGATCACTCCGGTTTATGATCTTTCCGGTTTATGATCTCTCCGGTTTATGTTCTCTCCGGTTTATGTTCTCTCCGGTTTATGATCTCTCCGGTTTATGTTCTCTCCGGTTTATGATCTCTCCGGTTTATGTTCTTTCCGGTTTATGATCTCTCCGGTTTCTGATCTCTCCGGTTTATGTTCTCTCCGGTTTATGATCTCACTAGTTTATGATCTCTCTGGTTTATGATCTCTCTGGTTTATGTTCTCTCCGGTTTATGATCTCTCCGGTTTATGATCTCTCCAGTTTATGTTCTCTCCAGTTTATGATCTCTCCGGTTAATGATCTCTCCGGTTTATGTTCTCTCCGGTTTATGATCTCACTAGTTTATGATCTCTCTGGTTTATGATCTCTCTGGTTTATGTTCTCTCCGGTTTATGATCTCTCCGGTTTATGATCTCTCCAGTTTATGTTCTCTCCGGTTTATGATCTCTCCGGTTTAAGTTCTCTCTGGTTTATAATCTCACCAGTTTATGATCTCTCCGGTTTATGATCTCTCCGGTTTATTATCTCTCTGGTTTATGATCTCTCCGGTTTATGATCTCTCCGGTTTATGGTCTCTCTGGTTTATGTTCTCTCCGGTTTATGTTCTCTCCGGTTTTTGATCTCTCCAGTTTATGTTCTCTCTGGTTTATGTTCTCTCCGGTTTATGATCTCTCCGGTTTATGATCTCTCCGGTTTATGATCTCTCCGGTTTATGATCTCTCTGGTTTATGTTCTCTCCGGTTTATGTTCTCTCCGGTTTATGATCTCTCCGGTTTATGTTCTCTCTGGTTTATGTTCTCTCCGGTTTATGATCTCTCCGGTTTATGATCTCTCCAGTTTATGTTCTCTCCAGTTTATGATCTCTCCGGTTTATGATCTCTCTGGTTTATGTTCTCTCCGGTTTATGATCTCTCCGGTTTAAGTTCTCTCTGGTTTATAATCTCACCAGTTTATGATCTCTCCGGTTTATGTTCTCTCCGGTTTATGATCTCTCTGGTTTATGTTCTCTCCGGTTTATGTTCACACCGGTTTATGTTCTCTCCGGTTTATGATCTCTCCGGTTTATAATCTCTCCGGTTTATGTTCTCTCTGGTTTATGTTCTCTCCGGTTTATGATCTCTCTGGTTTATGTTCTCTCCGGTTTATGTTCACACCGGTTTATGTTCTCTCCGGTTTATGTTCTCTCTGGTTTATGTTCTCTCCGGTTTATGATCTCTCCGGTTTATGTTCTCTCCGGTTTATGTTCTCTCTGGTTTATGCTCTGTCCGGTTTATGATCTCTCCGGTTTATGATCTCTCCGGTTTATGATCTCTCCGGTTTATGTTCTCTCTGGTTTATGTTCTCTCTGGTTTATGTTCTCTCTGGTTTATGTTCTCTCGGGTTTATGATCTCTCCGGTTTATGATCTCTCCGGTTTATGTTCTCTCCGGTTTATGTTGTCTCTGGTTTTTGTTCTCTCCGGTTTATGTTGTCTCTGGTTTATGTTCTCTCTGGTTTATGTTCTCTCGGGTTTATGTTCTCTCCGGTTTATGATCTCTCCGGTTTATGTTCTCTCGGGTTTATGTTCTCTCTGGTTTATGTTCTCTCCGGTTTATGTTCTCTCGGGTTTATGTTCTCTCCGGTTTATGATCTCTCCGGTTTATTTTCTCTCGGGTTTATGTTCTCTCTGGTTTATGTTCTCTCTGGTTTATGTTCTCTCTGGTTTATGTTCTCTCGGGTTTATGTTCTCTCCGGTTTATGATCTCTCCGGTTTATGTTCTCTCGAGTTTATGTTCTCTCTGGTTTATGTTCTCACCGGTTTATGATCTCTCCGGTTTATGTTCTCTCGGGTTTTTGTTCTCTCCGGTTTATGTTGTCTCTGGTTTATGTTCTCTCTGGTTTTTGTTCTCTCGGGTTTATGTTCTCTCTGGTTTACGTTCTCTCTGGTTTATGTTCTCTCGGGTTTATGTTCTCTCTGGTTTATGATCTCTCCGGTTTATGTTCTCTCGGGTTTATGTTCTCTCTGGTTTATGTTCTCACCGGTTTATGATCTCTCCGGTTCATGTTCTCTCGGGTATATGTTCTCTCCGGTTTATGATCTCTCCGGTTTATGTTCTCTCGGGTTTTTGTTCTCTCCGGTTTATGTTGTCTCTGGTTTATGTTCTCTCTGGTTTATGTTCTCTCGGGTTTATGTTCTCTCCAGTTTATGTTCTCTCCGGTTTATGATCTCTCCGGTTTATGTTCTGTCTGGTTTATGTTCTCTCTGGTTTATGTTCTCTCGGGTTTATGATCTCTCCGGTTTATGTTCTCTCCGGTTTATGTTGTCTCTGGTTTTTGTTCTCTCCGGTTTATGTTGTCTATGGTTTATGTTCTCTCTGGTTTATGTTCTCTCCGGTTTATGTTCTCTCCTGTGTATAATCTCTCCGGTTTATGTTCTCTCTGGTTTATGTTCTCTCTGGTTTATGTTCTCTCGGGTTTATGATCTCTCCGGTTTATGTTCTCTCCGGTTTATGTTGTCTCTGGTTTTTGTTCTCTCCGGTTTATGTTCTCTCGGGTTTATGTTCTCTCCGGTGTATAATCTCTCCGGTTTATGTTGTCTCTGGATTATGTTCTCTCGGGTTTATGATCTCTCCGGTTTTTGTTCTCTCTGGTTTATGTTCTCTCCGGTTTATGTTCTCACCGGTTTATGTTCTCTCCGGTTTATGTTCTCTCGGGTTTATGATCTCTCCGATTTATGATCTCTCTGGTTTACGTTCTCTCTGGTTTATGTTCTCTCAGGTTTATGATCTCTCCGGTTTATGTTGTCTCAGGTTTATGTTCTCTCCGGTTTATGATCTCCCTGGTTTATGATCTCTCTGGTTTATGTTCTCTCGGGTTTATGATCTCCCTGGTTTATGATCTCTCTGGTTTATGATCTCTCCGGTTTATGTTCTCTCTGGTTTATGTTCTCTCAGGTTTATGATCTCTCCGATTTATGATCTCTCCGGTTTATGTTCTCTCCGGTTTATGATCTCTCCGGTTTATGTTGTCTCAGGTTTATGTTCTCTCCGGTTTATGATCTCCCTGGTTTATGATCTCTCTGGTTTATGTTCTCTCGGGTTTATGATCTCCCTGGTTTATGATCTCTCTGGTTTATGATCTCTCCGGTTTATGTTCTCTCTGGTTTATGTTCTCTCAGGTTTATGATCTCTCCGATTTATGATCTCTCCGGTTTATGTTCTCTCCGGTCTATGTTCTCTCCAGTTTATGATCTCTCTGGTTTATGTTCTCTCCGGTTTATGTTCTCTCCGGTTTATGTTCTCTCCGGTTTATGATCTCTCCGGTTTATGTTCTCTCTGGTTTATGTTCTCTCCGGTTTATGATCTCTCCGGTTTATGTTCTCTCCGGTTTATGATCTCTCCGGTTTATAATCTCACCAGTTTATGTTCTCTCTGGTTTATGTTCTCTCCGGTTTATGATCTCTCCGGTTTATGTTCTCTCCGGTTTATTTTCTCTCCGGTTTATGATCTCTCTGGTTTATGTTCTCTCCGGTTTATGATCTCTCCGATTTATGATCTCTTCGGTTTATGATCTCTCCGGTTTATGTTCTCTCCGGTTTATGATCTCTCCGGTTTAAGTTCTCTCTGGTTTATAATCTCACCAGTATATGATCTCTCCGATTTATGTTCTCTCTGGTTTATGATCTCTCTGGTTTATGTTCTCTCCAGTTTATGTTCTCTCGGGTTTATGTTCTCTCCGGTTTATGTTCTCTCTGGTTTATGTTCTCTCTGGTTTATGTTCTCTCCGGTTTATGATCTCTCTGGTTTATGTTCTCTCTAGTTTATGTTCTCTCTGGTTTATGATCTCTCCGGTTTATGATCTCTCTGGTTTATGTTCTCTCCGGTTTATGTTCTTTCCGGTTTATGTTCTTTCCGGTTTATGTTCTCTCCGGTTTATGTTCTCTCGGGTTTATGTTCTCTCCGGTTTATGTTCTCTCCGGTTTATGATCTCTCTGGTTTATGTTCTCTCCGGTTTATGATCTCTCTGGTTTATGATCTCTCCGGTTTATGATCTCTCTGGTTTATGTTCTCTCCGGTTTATGATCTCTCTGGTTTATGATCTCTCCGGTTTATGTTCTCACCGGTTTATGTTCTTTCCGGTTTATGATCTCTCTGGTTTATGTTCTCTCTGGTTTATGTTCTCTCTGGTTTATGATCTCTCCGGTTTATGATCTCTCTGGTTTATGTTCTTTCCGGTTTATGTTCTTTCCGGTTTATGATCTCTCTGGTTTATGTTCTCTCCGGTTTATGATCTCTCTGGTTTATGTTCTCTCTGGTTTATGTTCTCTCCGGTTTATGATCTCTCTGGTTTATGATCTCTCTGGTTTATGATCTCTCCGGTTTCTGTTCTCTCCGGTTTATGTTCTCTCGGGTTTATGTTCTCTCCGGTTTATGTTCTCTCTGGTTTATGTTCTCTCCGGTTTATGTTCTCTCCGGTTTATGTTCTCTCTGGTTTATGTTCTCTCCGGTTTATGATCTCTCTGGTTTATGTTCTCTCTGGTTTATGTTCTCTCCGGTTTATGATCTCTCGGGTTTATGTTCTCTCCAGTTTATGTTCTCTCCGGTTTATGATCTCTCTGGTTTATGTTCTCTCTGGTTTATGTTCTCTCCGGTTTATGTTGTCTCCGGTTTATGTTCTCTCCGGTTTATGTTGTCTCCGGTTTATGTTCTGTCTGGTTTATGATCTCTCCGGTTTATGATCTCTCTGGTTTATGATCTCTCTGGTTTATGTTGTCTCCGGTTTATGTTCTCTCTGGTTTATATTCTCTCTGGTTTATGATCTCTCCGGTTTATCATCTCTCGGGTTTATGTTCTCTCCGGTTAATGTTCTCTCCGGTTTATGTTGTCTCCGGTTTAAGTTCTCTCCGGTTTATGTTGTCTCCGGTTTATGTTCTCTCTGGTTTATGTTCTCTCCGTTTATGTTCTCTCCGGTTTATGTTCTCTCTGGTTTATGTTCTCTCCGTTTATGTTCTCTCCGGTTTATGTTGTCTCCGGTTTATGTTCTCTCTGGTTTATGATCTCTCCGGTTTATGATCTTTCTGGTTTATTATCTCGCTGGTTTTTGTTCTCTCTGGTTTATGTTCTCTCCGGTTTCTGATCTCTCTGGTTTATGTTCTCTCTGGTTTACGTTCTCTCCGGTTTATGTTCCCTCCGGTTTAAGTTCTCTCCGGTTTATGTTCTCTCTGGTTTATGTTCTCTCTGGTTTATGTTCTCTCCAGTTTATGTTCTCTCCAGTTTATGATCTCTCCGGTTTATGATCTCTCCGGTTTATGTTCTCTCCGGTTTATGATCTCTCCAGTTTATGTTCTCTCCAGTTTATGATCTCTCCGGTTTATGAACTCTCTGGTTTATGTTCTCTCCGGTTTATGTTCTCTCCGGTTTATGATCTCTCCGGTTTATGTTCTCTCCGGTTTATGATCTCTCCGGTGTATGTTCTCTCTGGTTTATGTTCTCTCTGGTTTATGCTCTGTCCGGTTTATGTTCTCTCCGGTTTATGATCTCTCCGGTTTATGATCTCTCCGGTTTATGATCTCTCCGGTTTATGTTCTCTCTGGTTTATGTTCTCTCTGGTTTATGTTCTCTCCGGTTTATGTTCTCTCTGGTTTATGTTCTCTCCGGTTTATGATCTCTCCGGTTTATGATCTCTCCGGTTTATGATCTCTCCGGTTCATGATCTCTCTAGTTTATGTTCTCTCTGGTTTATGATCTCTCCGGTTTATGTTCTCTCTGGTTTATGTTCTCTCTGGTTTATGTTCTCTCCGGTTTATGATCTCTCCGGTTTATGATCTCTCTGGTTTATGTTCTCTCGGGTTTATGATCTCTCCGGTTTATGTTCTCTCCGGGTTATGTTGTCTCTGGTTTTTGTTCTCTCCGGTTTATGTTGTCTCTGGTTTATGTTCTCTCTGGTTTATGTTCTCTCGGGTTTATGTTCTCTCCGGTTTATGATCTCTCCGGTTTATGTTCTCTCCGGTTTATGTTCTCTCGGGTTTATGTTCTCTCCGGTTTATGATCTCTCCGGTTTATTTTCTCTCGGGTTTATGTTCTCTCTGGTTTATGTTCTCTCTGGTTTATGTTCTCTCGGGTTTATGTTCTCTCGGGTTTATGTTCTCTCCGGTTTATGATCTCTCCGGTTTATGTTCTCTCGAGTTTATGTTCTCTCCGGTTTATGTTCTCTCCGGTTTATGATCTCTCCGGTTTATGTTCTCTCGAGTTTATGTTCTCTCCGGTTTATGTTCTCTCGGGTTTTTGTTCTCTCCGGTTTATGTTGTCTCTGGTTTATGTTCTCTCTGGTTTATGTTCTCTCGGGTTTATGTTCTCTCTGGTTTACGTTCTCTCTGGTTTATGTTCTCTCGGGTTTATGTTCTCTCCGGTTTATGATCTCTCCGGTTTATGTTCTCTCGGGTTTATGTTCTCTCTGGTTTATGTTCTCACCGGTTTATGATCTCTCCGGTTTATGTTCTCTCGGGTATATGTTCTCTCCGGTTTATGATCTCTCCGGTTTATGTTCTCTCGGGTTTTTGTTCTCTCCGGTTTATGTTGTCTCTGGTTTATGTTCTCTCTGGTTTATGTTCTCTCGGGTTTATGTTCTCTCCAGTTTATGTTCTCTCCGGTTTATGATCTCTCCGGTTTATGTTCTCTCCAGTTTATGTTCTCTCCGGTTTATGATCTCTCCGGTTTATGTTCTCTCTGGTTTATGTTCTCTCGGGTTTATGATCTCTCCGGTTTATGTTCTCTTCGGTTTATGTTGTCTCTGGTTTTTGTTCTCTCCGGTTTATGTTGTCTATGGTTTATGTTCTCTCTGGTTTATGTTCTCTCGGGTTTATGTTCTCTCCGGTGTATAATCTCTCCGGTTTATGTTCTCTCTGGTTTATGTTCTCTCTGGTTTATGTTCTCTCGGGTTTATGATCTCTCCGGTTTATGTTCTCTCCGGTTTATGTTGTCTCTGGTTTTTGTTCTCTCCGGTTTATGTTGTCTCTGGTTTATGTTCTCTCTGGTTTATGTTCTCTCGGGTTTATGTTCTCTCCGGTGTATAATCTCTCCGGTTTATGTTGTCTCTGGATTATGTTCTCTCGTGTTTATGATCTCTCCGGTTTTTGTTCTCTCTGGTTTATGTTCTCTCCGGTTTATGTTCTCACCGGTTTATGTTCTCTCCGGTTTATGTTCTCTCGGGTTTATGATCTCTCCGGTTTTTGTTCTCTCCGGTTTATGTTGTCTCTGGTTTTTGTTCTCTCCGGTTTATGTTCTCTCTGGTTTATGATCTCTCCGGTTTATGTTCTCTCTGGTTTATGTTCTCTCGGGTTTATGGTCTCTCTGGTTTATGTTCTCTCCGGTTTATGTTCTCTCCGGTTTATGATCTCTCTGGTTTATGTTCTCTCCGGTTTATGATCTCTCCGGTTTATGTTCTCTCTGGTTTATGATCTCTCCGGATTATGTTCTCTCTGGTTTATGATCTCTCAGGTTTATGATCTCTCCGGTTTATGATCTCTCCGGTTTATGTTCTCTCTGGTTTATGTTCTCTCCAGTTTATGATCTCTCTGGTTTATGTTCTCTCCGGTTTATGTTCTCTCCGGTTTATGTTCTCTCCGGTTTATGATCTCTCCGATTTATGATCTCTCTGGTTTATGTTCTCTCAGGTTTATGATCTCTCCGGTTTTTGTTCTCTCCGGTTTATGTTGACTCTGGTTTTTGTTCTCTCCGGTTTATGTTCTCTCCGGTTTATGATCTCTCCGATTTATGATCTCTCCGGTTTATGTTGTCTCAGGTTTATGTTCTCTCCGGTTTATGTTCTCTCTGGTTTATGATCTCTCAGGTTTATGATCTCTCCGATTTATGATCTCTCCGGTTTATGTTGTCTCAGGTTTATGATCTCTCCGGTTTTTGTTCTCTCTGGTTTATGTTCTCTCCAGTTTATGATCTCTCTGGTTTATGTTCTCTCCGGTTTATGTTCTCTCCGGTTTATGTTCTCTCTGGTTTATGATCTCTCCGGTTTATGTTCTCTCTGGTTTATGATCTCTCAGGTTTATGATCTCTCCGGTTTATGATCTCTCCGGTTTATGTTCTCTCTGGTTTATGTTCTCTCCAGTTTATGATCTCTCTGGTTTATGTTCTCTCTGGTTTATGATCTCTCAGGTTTATGATCTCTCCGGTTTATGATCTCTCCGGTTTAGGTTCTCTCTGGTTTATGTTCTCTCCAGTTTATGATCTCTCTGGTTTATGTTCTCTCCGGTTTATGTTCTCTCCGGTTTATGTTCTCTCCGGTTTATGATCTCTCCGATTTATGATCTCTCTGGTTTATGTTCTCTCAGGTTTATGATCTCTCCGGTTTTTGTTCTCTCCGGTTTATGTTGACTCTGGTTTTTGTTCTCTCCGGTTTATGTTCTCTCCGGTTTATGATCTCTCCGATTTATGATCTCTCCGGTTTATGTTGTCTCAGGTTTATGTTCTCTCCGGTTTATGTTCTCTCTGGTTTATGATCTCTCAGGTTTATGATCTCTCCGATTTATGATCTCTCCGGTTTATGTTGTCTCAGGTTTATGATCTCTCCGGTTTATGTTCTCTCTGGTTTATGTTCTCTCCAGTTTATGATCTCTCTGGTTTATGTTCTCTCCGGTTTATGTTCTCTCCGGTTTATGTTCTCTCCGGTTTATGATCTCTCCGGTTTATGTTCTCTCTGGTTTATGTTCTCTCCGGTTTATGATCTCTCTGTTTTATGATCTCTCTGATTTATGATCTCTCCGGTTTATGATCTCTCCGATTTATGATCTCTCCGGTTTATGTTCTCTCCGGTTTATGTTCTCTCCGGTTTATGATCTCTCCGGTTTATGTTCTCTCCGGTTTATGTTCTCTCCGGTTTATGATCTCTCCAGTTTACGTTCTCTCCGGTTTATGTTCTCTCCGGTTTATGATCTCTCCAGTTTACGTTCTCTCCGGTTTATGTTCTCTCTGGTTTATGTTCTCTCCGGTTTATGATCTCTCTGGTTTATGTTCTCTCTGGTTTACGTTCTCTCCGGTTTATGATCTCTCCGGTTTATGTTCTATCCGGTTTATGATCTCTCTGGTTTATGATCTCTCTGGTTTATGTTCTCTCCGGTTTATGTTCTCTCCGGTTTATGATCTCTCCGGTTTATGATCTTTCCGGTTTATGTTCTCTCCGGTTTATGTTCTCTCCGGTTTATGATCTCTCCGGTTTATGTTGTCTCCGGTTTATGATCTCTCCGGTTAATGATCTCTCTGGTTTATGATCTCTCCGATTTACGTTCTCTCCGGTTTCTGATCTCTCCGGTTTATGATCTATCCGGTTAATGATCTCTCCGGTTTATGTTGTCTCTGGTTTATGATCTCTCCGGTTAATGATCTCTCCGGTTTATGTTCTCTCCGGTTTATGTTCTCTCTGGTTTATGATCTCTCTGGTTTATGTTCTCTCCGATTTACGTTCTCTCCGGTTTCTGATCTCTCCGGTTTATGTTCTCTCCGGTTTATGATCTATCCGGTTTATGATCTCTCCGGTTTATGTTCTCTCCGGTTTATGATCTCTCCGGTTTATGTTCTCTCTGGTTTATAATCTCACCAGTTTATGATCTCTTCTGGTTTATGTTCTCTCCGATTTACGTTCTCTCCGGTTTCTGATCTCTCCGGTTTATGTTCTCTCCGGTTTATGATCTATCCGGTTTATGATCTCTCCGGTTTATGTTCTCTCCGGTTTATGTTCTCTCCGGTTTATGTTCTCTCCGGTTTATGATCTCTCCGGTTTATGTTCTCTCTGGTTTATGTTCTCTCCGGTTTATGATCTCTCCGGTTTATGATCTCTCCGGTTTATGTTCTCTCCGGTTTATGATCTCTTTGGTTTACGTTCTCTCCGGTTTGTGATCTCTCTGGTTTACGTTCCCTCTGGTTTATGTTCTCTCCGGTTCATGATCTCACCGGTTTATGTTCTCTCCGGTTTATGTTCTCTCCGGTTTATGTTCTCTCCGGTTTATGATCTCTCCGGTTTATGTTCTCTCTGGTTTATGATCTCTCTGGTTTATGTTCTCTCCGATTTACGTTCTCTCCGGTTTCTGATCTCTCCGGTTTATGTTCTCTCCGGTTTATGATCTATCCGGTTTATGATCTCTCCGGTTTATGTTCTCTCCGGTTTATGATCTCTCCGGTTTATGTTCTCTCTGGTTTATAATCTCACCAGTTTATGATCTCTTCTGGTTTATGTTCTCTCCGATTTACGTTCTCTCCGGTTTCTGATCTCTCCGGTTTATGTTCTCTCCGGTTTATGATCTATCCGGTTTATGATCTCTCCGGTTTATGTTCTCTCCGGTTTATGTTCTCTCCGGTTTATGTTCTCTCCGGTTTATGATCTCTCCGGTTTATGTTCTCTCTGGTTTATGTTCTCTCCGGTTTATGATCTCTCCGGTTTATGATCTCTCCGGTTTATGTTCTCTCCGGTTTATGATCTCTTTGGTTTACGTTCTCTCCGGTTTGTGATCTCTCTGGTTTACGTTCCCTCTGGTTTATGTTCTCTCCGGTTCATGATCTCACCGGTTTATGTTCTCTCCGGTTTATGTTCTCTCCGGTTTATGTTCTCTCCGGTTTATGATCTCTCCGGTTTATGATCTCTCTGTTTTATGATCTCTCGGGTTTATGTTCTCTCTGGTTTATGTTCTCTCCGGTTTATGATCTCTCCGGTTTATGTTCTCTCTGGTTTATGTTCTCTCCGGTTTATGATCTCTCCGGTTTATGTTCTCTCCGGTTTATTTTCTCTCCGGTTTATGATCTCTCTGATTTATGATCTCTCCGGTTTATGATCTCTCCGATTTATGATCTCTCCGGTTTATGATCTCTCCGGTTTATGTTCTCTCCGGTTTATTTTCTCTCCAGTTTATGTTCTCTCCGGTTTATGATCTCTCCGGTTTATGTTCTCTCCGGTTTATGTTCTCTCCGGTTTATGATCTCTCCAGTTTATGTTCACTCTGGTTTATGTTCTCTCCGGTTTATGATCTCTCCAGTTTACGTTCTCTCCGGTTTATGTTCTCTCCGGTTTATGATCTCTCCAGTTTACGTTCTCTCCGGTTTATGTTCTCTCTGGTTTATGTTCTCTCCGGTTTATGATCTCTCTGGTTTATGTTCTCTCTGGTTTACGTTCTCTCCGGTTTATGATCTCTCCGGTTTATGTTCTATCCGGTTTATGATCTCTCTGGTTTATGATCTCTCTGGTTTATGTTCTCTCCGGTTTATGTTCTCTCCGGTTTATGATCTCTCCGGTTTATGATCTTTCCGGTTTATGTTCTCTCCGGTTTATGTTCTCTCCGGTTCATGATCTCTCCGGTTTATGTTCTCTCCGGTTTATGATCTCTCCGGTTAATGATCTCTCTGGTTTATGATCTCTCCGGTTTATGTTCTATCCGGGTTGTGATCTCTCCGGTTTATGATCTCTCCGGTTTATGATCTCTCCGGTTTATGATCTCTCCGGTTTATGTTCTCTCCGGTTTATGATCTCTCCGGTTTATGTTCCCTCCGGTTTGTGATCTTTCTGGTTTATGTTCTCTCTGTTTTACGTTCTCTCCGTTTTATGTTCCCTCCGGTTTATGTTCTCTCCGGTTTATGATCTCTCCGGTTTATGATCTCTCCGGTTTATGTTCTCTCCGGTTTATGATCACTCCGGTTTATGATCTCTCCGGCTTCTGATCTCTCTGGTTTATGTTCTCTCTGTTTTACGTTCTCTCCGTTTTATGTTCCCTCCGGTTTAAGTTCTCTCCGGTTTATGTTCTCTCCGGTTTATGATCTCTCCAGTTTACGTTCTCTCCGGTTTATGTTCTCTCCGGTTTATGATCTCTCCAGTTTACGTTCTCTCCGGTTTATGTTCTCTCTGGTTTATGTTCTCTCCGGTTTATGATCTCTCTGGTTTATGTTCTCTCTGGTTTACGTTCTCTCCGGTTTATGATCTCTCCGGTTTATGTTCTCTCTGGTTTACGTTCTCTCCGGTTTATGATCTCTCCGGTTTATGTTCTATCCGGTTTATGATCTCTCTGGTTTATGATCTCTCTGGTTTATGTTCTCTCCGGTTTATGTTCTCTCCGGTTTATGATCTCTCCGGTTTATGATCTTTCCGGTTTATGTTCTCTCCGGTTTATGTTCTCTCCGGTTTATGATCTCTCCGGTTTATGTTGTCTCCGGTTTATGATCTCTCCGGTTAATGATCTCTCTGGTTTATGATCTCTCCGATTTACGTTCTCTCCGGTTTCTGATCTCTCCGGTTTATGATCTATCCGGTTAATGATCTCTCCGGTTTATGTTGTCTCTGGTTTATGATCTCTCCGGTTAATGATCTCTCCGGTTTATGTTCTCTCCGGTTTATGTTCTCTCTGGTTTATGATCTCTCTGGTTTATGTTCTCTCCGATTTACGTTCTCTCCGGTTTCTGATCTCTCCGGTTTATGTTCTCTCCGGTTTATGATCTATCCGGTTTATGATCTCTCCGGTTTATGTTCTCTCCGGTTTATGATCTCTCCGGTTTATGTTCTCTCTGGTTTATAATCTCACCAGTTTATGATCTCTTCTGGTTTATGTTCTCTCCGATTTACGTTCTCTCCGGTTTCTGATCTCTCCGGTTTATGTTCTCTCCGGTTTATGATCTATCCGGTTTATGATCTCTCCGGTTTATGTTCTCTCCGGTTTATGTTCTCTCCGGTTTATGTTCTCTCCGGTTTATGATCTCTCCGGTTTATGTTCTCTCTGGTTTATGTTCTCTCCGGTTTATGATCTCTCCGGTTTATGATCTCTCCGGTTTATGTTCTCTCCGGTTTATGATCTCTTTGGTTTACGTTCTCTCCGGTTTGTGATCTCTCTGGTTTACGTTCCCTCTGGTTTATGTTCTCTCCGGTTCATGATCTCACCGGTTTATGTTCTCTCCGGTTTATGTTCTCTCCGGTTTATGTTCTCTCCGGTTTATGATCTCTCCGGTTTATGATCTCTCTGTTTTATGATCTCTCGGGTTTATGTTCTCTCTGGTTTATGTTCTCTCCGGTTTATGATCTCTCCGGTTTATGTTCTCTCTGGTTTATGTTCTCTCCGGTTTATGATCTCTCCGGTTTATGTTCTCTCCGGTTTATTTTCTCTCCGGTTTATGATCTCTCTGATTTATGATCTCTCCGGTTTATGATCTCTCCGATTTATGATCTCTCCGGTTTATGATCTCTCCGGTTTATGTTCTCTCCGGTTTAATTTCTCTCCAGTTTATGTTCTCTCCGGTTTATGATCTCTCCGGTTTATGTTCTCTCCGGTTTATGTTCTCTCCGGTTTATGATCTCTCCAGTTTATGTTCACTCTGGTTTATGTTCTCTCCGGTTTATGATCTCTCCAGTTTACGTTCTCTCCGGTTTATGTTCTCTCCGGTTTATGATCTCTCCAGTTTACGTTCTCTCCGGTTTATGTTCTCTCTGGTTTATGTTCTCTCCGGTTTATGATCTCTCTGGTTTATGTTCTCTCTGGTTTACGTTCTCTCCGGTTTATGATCTCTCCGGTTTATGTTCTATCCGGTTTATGATCTCTCTGGTTTATGATCTCTCTGGTTTATGTTCTCTCCGGTTTATGTTCTCTCCGGTTTATGATCTCTCCGGTTTATGATCTTTCCGGTTTATGTTCTCTCCGGTTTATGTTCTCTCCGGTTTATGATCTCTCCGGTTTATGTTCTCTCCGGTTTATGATCTCTCCGGTTAATGATCTCTCTGGTTTATGATCTCTCCGGTTTATGTTCTATCCGGGTTGTGATCTCTCCGGTTTATGATCTCTCCGGTTTATGATCTCTCCGGTTTATGATCTCTCCGGTTTATGTTCTCTCCGGTTTATGATCTCTCCGGTTTATGTTCCCTCCGGTTTGTGATCTTTCTGGTTTATGTTCTCTCTGTTTTACGTTCTCTCCGTTTTATGTTCCCTCCGGTTTATGTTCTCTCCGGTTTATGATCTCTCCGGTTTATGATCTCTCCGGTTTATGTTCTCTCCGGTTTATGATCTCTCCGGTTTATGATCTCTCCGGCTTCTGATCTCTCTGGTTTATGTTCTCTCTGTTTTACGTTCTCTCCGTTTTATGTTCCCTCCGGTTTAAGTTCTCTCCGGTTTATGTTCTCTCCGGTTTATGATCTCTCCAGTTTACGTTCTCTCCGGTTTATGTTCTCTCCGGTTTATGATCTCTCCAGTTTACGTTCTCTCCGGTTTATGTTCTCTCTGGTTTATGTTCTCTCCGGTTTATGATCTCTCTGGTTTATGTTCTCTCTGGTTTACGTTCTCTCCGGTTTATGATCTCTCCGGTTTATGTTCTATCCGGTTTATGATCTCTCTGGTTTATGTTCTCTCCGGTTTATGTTGTCTCCGGTTTATGTTCTGTCTGGTTTATGATCTCTCCGGTTTATGATCTCTCTGGTTTATGATCTCTCTGGTTTATGTTGTCTCCGGTTTATGTTCTCTCTGGTTTATATTCTCTCTGGTTTATGATCTCTCCGGTTTATCATCTCTCGGGTTTATGTTCTCTCCGGTTAATGTTCTCTCCGGTTTATGTTGTCTCCGGTTTAAGTTCTCTCCGGTTTATGTTGTCTCCGGTTTATGTTCTCTCTGGTTTATGTTCTCTCCGTTTATGTTCTCTCCGGTTTATGTTCTCTCTGGTTTATGTTCTCTCCGTTTATGTTCTCTCCGGTTTATGTTGTCTCCGGTTTATGTTCTCTCTGGTTTATGATCTCTCCGGTTTATGATCTTTCTGGTTTATTATCTCGCTGGTTTTTGTTCTCTCTGGTTTATGTTCTCTCCGGTTTCTGATCTCTCTGGTTTATGTTCTCTCTGGTTTACGTTCTCTCCGGTTTATGTTCCCTCCGGTTTAAGTTCTCTCCGGTTTATGTTCTCTCTGGTTTATGTTCTCTCTGGTTTATGTTCTCTCCAGTTTATGTTCTCTCCAGTTTATGATCTCTCCGGTTTATGATCTCTCCGGTTTATGTTCTCTCCGGTTTATGATCTCTCCAGTTTATGTTCTCTCCAGTTTATGATCTCTCCGGTTTATGAACTCTCTGGTTTATGTTCTCTCCGGTTTATGTTCTCTCCGGTTTATGATCTCTCCGGTTTATGTTCTCTCCGGTTTATGATCTCTCCGGTGTATGTTCTCTCCGGTTTATGTTCTCTCTGGTTTATGCTCTGTCCGGTTTATGTTCTCTCCGGTTTATGATCTCTCCGGTTTATGATCTCTCCGGTTTATGATCTCTCCGGTTTATGTTCTCTCTGGTTTATGTTCTCTCTGGTTTATGTTCTCTCCGGTTTATGTTCTCTCTGGTTTATGTTCTCTCCGGTTTATGATCTCTCCGGTTTATGATCTCTCCGGTTTATGATCTCTCCGGTTCATGATCTCTCTAGTTTATGTTCTCTCTGGTTTATGATCTCTCCGGTTTATGTTCTCTCTGGTTTATGTTCTCTCTGGTTTATGTTCTCTCCGGTTTATGATCTCTCCGGTTTATGATCTCTCTGGTTTATGTTCTCTCGGGTTTATGATCTCTCCGGTTTATGTTCTCTCCGGGTTATGTTGTCTCTGGTTTTTGTTCTCTCCGGTTTATGTTGTCTCTGGTTTATGTTCTCTCTGGTTTATGTTCTCTCGGGTTTATGTTCTCTCCGGTTTATGATCTCTCCGGTTTATGTTCTCTCCGGTTTATGTTCTCTCGGGTTTATGTTCTCTCCGGTTTATGATCTCTCCGGTTTATTTTCTCTCGGGTTTATGTTCTCTCTGGTTTATGTTCTCTCTGGTTTATGTTCTCTCGGGTTTATGTTCTCTCGGGTTTATGTTCTCTCCGGTTTATGATCTCTCCGGTTTATGTTCTCTCGAGTTTATGTTCTCTCCGGTTTATGTTCTCTCCGGTTTATGATCTCTCCGGTTTATGTTCTCTCGAGTTTATGTTCTCTCCGGTTTATGTTCTCTCGGGTTTTTGTTCTCTCCGGTTTATGTTGTCTCTGGTTTATGTTCTCTCTGGTTTATGTTCTCTCGGGTTTATGTTCTCTCTGGTTTACGTTCTCTCTGGTTTATGTTCTCTCGGGTTTATGTTCTCTCCGGTTTATGATCTCTCCGGTTTATGTTCTCTCGGGTTGATGTTCTCTCTGGTTGATGTTCTCACCGGTTTATGATCTCTCCGGTTTATGTTCTCTCGGGTATATGTTCTCTCCGGTTTATGATCTCTCCGGTTTATGTTCTCTCGGGTTTTTGTTCTCTCCGGTTTATGTTGTCTCTGGTTTATGTTCTCTCTGGTTTATGTTCTCTCGGGTTTATGTTCTCTCCAGTTTATGTTCTCTCCGGTTTATGATCTCTCCGGTTTATGTTCTCTCCAGTTTATGTTCTCTCCGGTTTATGATCTCTCCGGTTTATGTTCTCTCTGGTTTATGTTCTCTCGGGTTTATGATCTCTCCGGTTTATGTTCTCTTCGGTTTATGTTGTCTCTGGTTTTTGTTCTCTCCGGTTTATGTTGTCTATGGTTTATGTTCTCTCTGGTTTATGTTCTCTCGGGTTTATGTTCTCTCCGGTGTATAATCTCTCCGGTTTATGTTCTCTCTGGTTTATGTTCTCTCTGGTTTATGTTCTCTCGGGTTTATGATCTCTCCGGTTTATGTTCTCTCCGGTTTATGTTGTCTCTGGTTTTTGTTCTCTCCGGTTTATGTTGTCTCTGGTTTATGTTCTCTCTGGTTTATGTTCTCTCGGGTTTATGTTCTCTCCGGTGTATAATCTCTCCGGTTTATGTTGTCTCTGGATTATGTTCTCTCGGGTTTATGATCTCTCCGGTTTTTGTTCTCTCTGGTTTATGTTCTCTCCGGTTTATGTTCTCACCGGTTTATGTTCTCTCCGGTTTATGTTCTCTCGGGTTTATGATCTCTCCGGTTTTTGTTCTCTCCGGTTTATGTTGTCTCTGGTTTTTGTTCTCTCCGGTTTATGTTCTCTCTGGTTTATGATCTCTCCGGTTTATGTTCTCTCTGGTTTATGTTCTCTCGGGTTTATGGTCTCTCTGGTTTATGTTCTCTCCGGTTTATGTTCTCTCCGGTTTATGATCTCTCTGGTTTATGTTCTCTCCGGTTTATGATCTCTCCGGTTTATGTTCTCTCTGGTTTATGATCTCTCCGGATTATGTTCTCTCTGGTTTATGATCTCTCAGGTTTATGATCTCTCCGGTTTATGATCTCTCCGGTTTATGTTCTCTCTGGTTTATGTTCTCTCCAGTTTATGATCTCTCTGGTTTATGTTCTCTCCGGTTTATGTTCTCTCCGGTTTATGTTCTCTCCGGTTTATGATCTCTCCGATTTATGATCTCTCTGGTTTATGTTCTCTCAGGTTTATGATCTCTCCGGTTTTTGTTCTCTCCGGTTTATGTTGACTCTGGTTTTTGTTCTCTCCGGTTTATGTTCTCTCCGGTTTATGATCTCTCCGATTTATGATCTCTCCGGTTTATGTTGTCTCAGGTTTATGTTCTCTCCGGTTTATGTTCTCTCTGGTTTATGATCTCTCAGGTTTATGATCTCTCCGATTTATGATCTCTCCGGTTTATGTTGTCTCAGGTTTATGATCTCTCCGGTTTATGTTCTCTCTGGTTTATGTTCTCTCCAGTTTATGATCTCTCTGGTTTATGTTCTCTCCGGTTTATGTTCTCTCCGGTTTATGTTCTCTCTGGTTTATGATCTCTCCGGTTTATGTTCTCTCTGGTTTATGATCTCTCAGGTTTATGATCTCTCCGGTTTATGATCTCTCCGGTTTATGTTCTCTCTGGTTTATGTTCTCTCCAGTTTATGATCTCTCTGGTTTATGTTCTCTCTGGTTTATGATCTCTCAGGTTTATGATCTCTCCGGTTTATGATCTCTCCGGTTTAGGTTCTCTCTGGTTTATGTTCTCTCCAGTTTATGATCTCTCTGGTTTATGTTCTCTCCGGTTTATGTTCTCTCCGGTTTATGTTCTCTCCGGTTTATGATCTCTCCGATTTATGATCTCTCTGGTTTATGTTCTCTCAGGTTTATGATCTCTCCGGTTTTAGTTCTCTCCGGTTTATGTTGACTCTGGTTTTTGTTCTCTCCGGTTTATGTTCTCTCCGGTTTATGATCTCTCCGATTTATGATCTCTCCGGTTTATGTTGTCTCAGGTTTATGTTCTCTCCGGTTTATGTTCTCTCTGGTTTATGATCTCTCAGGTTTATGATCTCTCCGATTTATGATCTCTCCGGTTTATGTTGTCTCAGGTTTATGATCTCTCCGGTTTATGTTCTCTCTGGTTTATGTTCTCTCCAGTTTATGATCTCTCTGGTTTATGTTCTCTCCGGTTTATGTTCTCTCCGGTTTATGTTCTCTCCGGTTTATGATCTCTCCGGTTTATGTTCTCTCTGGTTTATGTTCTCTCCGGTTTATGATCTCTCCGGTTTATGATCTCTCCGGTTTATGTTCTCTCCGGTTTATGATCTCTTTGGTTTACGTTCTCTCCGGTTTGTGATCTCTCTGGTTTACGTTCCCTCTGGTTTATGTTCTCTCCGGTTCATGATCTCACCGGTTTATGTTCTCTCCGGTTTATGTTCTCTCCGGTTTATGTTCTCTCTGGTTTATGATCTCTCCGGTTTATGATCTCTCTGTTTTATGATCTCTCGGGTTTATGTTCTCTCTGGTTTATGTTCTCTCCGGTTTATGATCTCTCCGGTTTATGTTCTCTCTGGTTTATGTTCTCTCCGGTTTATGATCTCTCCGGTTTATGTTCTCTCCGGTTTATTTTCTCTCCGGTTTATGATCTCTCTGATTTATGATCTCTCCGGTTTATGATCTCTCCGATTTATGATCTCTCCGGTTTATGATCTCTCCGGTTTATGTTCTCTCCGGTTTATTTTCTCTCCAGTTTATGTTCTCTCCGGTTTATGATCTCTCCGGTTTATGTTCTCTCCGGTTTATGTTCTCTCCGGTTTATGATCTCTCCAGTTTATGTTCACTCTGGTTTATGTTCTCTCCGGTTTATGATCTCTCCAGTTTACGTTCTCTCCGGTTTATGTTCTCTCCGGTTTATGATCTCTCCAGTTTACGTTCTCTCCGGTTTATGTTCTCTCTGGTTTATGTTCTCTCCGGTTTATGATCTCTCTGGTTTATGTTCTCTCTGGTTTACGTTCTCTCCGGTTTATGATCTCTCCGGTTTATGTTCTATCCGGTTTATGATCTCTCTGGTTTATGATCTCTCTGGTTTATGTTCTCTCCGGTTTATGTTCTCTCCGGTTTATGATCTCTCCGGTTTATGATCTTTCCGGTTTATGTTCTCTCCGGTTTATGTTCTCTCCGGTTTATGATCTCTCCGGTTTATGTTGTCTCCGGTTTATGATCTCTCCGGTTAATGATCTCTCTGGTTTATGATCTCTCCGATTTACGTTCTCTCCGGTTTCTGATCTCTCCGGTTTATGATCTATCCGGTTAATGATCTCTCCGGTTTATGTTGTCTCTGGTTTATGATCTCTCCGGTTAATGATCTCTCCGGTTTATGTTCTCTCCGGTTTATGTTCTCTCTGGTTTATGATCTCTCTGGTTTATGTTCTCTCCGATTTACGTTCTCTCCGGTTTCTGATCTCTCCGGTTTATGTTCTCTCCGGTTTATGATCTATCCGGTTTATGATCTCTCCGGTTTATGTTCTCTCCGGTTTATGATCTCTCCGGTTTATGTTCTCTCTGGTTTATAATCTCACCAGTTTATGATCTCTTCTGGTTTATGTTCTCTCCGATTTACGTTCTCTCCGGTTTCTGATCTCTCCGGTTTATGTTCTCTCCGGTTTATGATCTATCCGGTTTATGATCTCTCCGGTTTATGTTCTCTCCGGTTTATGTTCTCTCCGGTTTATGTTCTCTCCGGTTTATGATCTCTCCGGTTTATGTTCTCTCTGGTTTATGTTCTCTCCGGTTTATGATCTCTCCGGTTTATGATCTCTCCGGTTTATGTTCTCTCCGGTTTATGATCTCTTTGGTTTACGTTCTCTCCGGTTTGTGATCTCTCTGGTTTACGTTCCCTCTGGTTTATGTTCTCTCCGGTTCATGATCTCACCGGTTTATGTTCTCTCCGGTTTATGTTCTCTCCGGTTTATGTTCTCTCCGGTTTATGATCTCTCCGGTTTATGATCTCTCTGTTTTATGATCTCTCGGGTTTATGTTCTATCTGGTTTATGTTCTCTCCGGTTTATGATCTCTCCGGTTTATGTTCTCTCTGGTTTATGTTCTCTCCGGTTTATGATCTCTCCGGTTTATGTTCTCTCCGGTTTATTTTCTCTCCGGTTTATGATCTCTCTGATTTATGATCTCTCCGGTTTATGATCTCTCCGATTTATGATCTCTCCGGTTTATGATCTCTCCGGTTTATGTTCTCTCCGGTTTATTTTCTCTCCAGTTTATGTTCTCTCCGGTTTATGATCTCTCCGGTTTATGTTCTCTCCGGTTTATGTTCTCTCCGGTTTATGATCTCTCCAGTTTATGTTCACTCTGGTTTATGTTCTCTCCGGTTTATGATCTCTCCAGTTTACGTTCTCTCCGGTTTATGTTCTCTCCGGTTTATGATCTCTCCAGTTTACGTTCTCTCCGGTTTATGTTCTCTCTGGTTTATGTTCTCTCCGGTTTATGATCTCTCTGGTTTATGTTCTCTCTGGTTTACGTTCTCTCCGGTTTATGATCTCTCCGGTTTATGTTCTATCCGGTTTATGATCTCTCTGGTTTATGATCTCTCTGGTTTATGTTCTCTCCGGTTTATGTTCTCTCCGGTTTATGATCTCTCCGGTTTATGATCTTTCCGGTTTATGTTCTCTCCGGTTTATGTTCTCTCCGGTTTATGATCTCTCCGGTTTATGTTGTCTCCGGTTTATGATCTCTCCGGTTAATGATCTCTCTGGTTTATGATCTCTCCGGTTTATGTTCTATCCGGGTTGTGATCTCTCTGGTTTATGATCTCTCCGGTTTATGATCTCTCCGGTTTATGATCTCTCCGGTTTATGATCTCTCCGGTTTATGTTCTCTCCGGTTTATGATCTCTCCGGTTTATGTTCCCTCCGGTTTGTGATCTTTCTGGTTTATGTTCTCTCTGTTTTACGTTCTCTCCGTTTTATGTTCCCTCCGGTTTATGTTCTCTCCGGTTTATGATCTCTCCGGTTTATGATCTCTCCGGTTTATGTTCTCTCCGGTTTATGATCTCTCCGGTTTATGATCTCTCCGGCTTCTGATCTCTCTGGTTTATGTTCTCTCTGTTTTACGTTCTCTCCGTTTTATGTTCCCTCCGGTTTAAGTTCTCTCCGGTTTATGTTCTCTCCGGTTTATGATCTCTCCAGTTTACGTTCTCTCCGGTTTACGTTCTCTCCGGTTTATGATCTCTCCGGTTTATGTTCTATCCGGTTTATGATCTCTCTGGTTTATGATCTCTCTGGTTTATGTTCTCTCCGGTTTATGTTCTCTCCGGTTTATGATCTCTCCGGTTTATGATCTTTCCGGTTTATGATCTCTCCGGTTTATGTTCTATCCGGGTTGTGATCTCTCTGGTTTATGATCTCTCTGGTTTATGTTCTCTCCGGTTTATGATCTCTCCAGTTTACGTTCTCTCCGGTTTATGTTCTCTCCGGTTTATGATCTCTCCAGTTTACGTTCTCTCCGGTTTATGTTCTCTCTGGTTTATGTTCTCTCCGGTTTATGATCTCTCTGGTTTATGTTCTCTCTGGTTTACGTTCTCTCCGGTTTATGATCTCTCCGGTTTATGTTCTATCCGGTTTATGATCTCTCTGGTTTATGATCTCTCTGGTTTATGTTCTCTCCGGTTTATGTTCTCTCCGGTTTATGATCTCTCCGGTTTATGTTCTCTCTGGTTTATGTTCTCTCCGGTTAATGATCTCTCTGGTTTATGATCTCTCCGGTTTATGTTCTATCCGGGTTGTGATCTCTCTGGTTTATGATCTCTCTGGTTTATGTTCTCTCCGATTTACGTTCTCTCCGGTTTCTGATCTCTCCGGTTTATGATCTATCCGGTTAATGATCTCTCCGGTTTATGTTGTCTCTGGTTTATGATCTCTCCGGTTAATGATCTCTCCGGTTTATGTTCTCTCCGGTTTATGTTCTCTCTGGTTTATGATCTCTCTGGTTTATGTTCTCTCCGATTTACGTTCTCTCCGGTTTCTGATCTCTCCGGTTTATGTTCTCTCCGGTTTATGATCTATCCGGTTTATGATCTCTCCGGTTTATGTTCTCTCCGGTTTATGATCTCTCCGGTTTATGTTCTCTCTGGTTTATAATCTCACCAGTTTATGATCTCTTCTGGTTTATGTTCTCTCCGATTTACGTTCTCTCCGGTTTCTGATCTCTCCGGTTTATGTTCTCTCCGGTTTATGATCTATCCGGTTTATGATCTCTCCGGTTTATGTTCTCTCCGGTTTATGATCTCTCTGGTTTATGTTCTCTCCGGTTTCTGATCTCTCCAGTTTATGATCTCTCCGGTTTATGATCTCTCCGGTTTATGTTCTCTCTGGTTTATGTTCTCTCCGGTTTATGATCTCTCCAGTTTATGATCTCTCTGGTTTATGATCTCTCTGGTTTATGTTCTCTCCGGTTTATGATCTCTCCGGTTTATGATCTCTCTGGTTTATGTTCTCTCTGGTTTATGATCTCTCCGGTTTATGATCTCTCCGGTTTATGTTCTCTCCGGTTTATGTTCTCTCCGGTTTATGATCTCTCCGGTTTATGATCTCTCCGGTTTATGTTCTCTCCGGTTTATGATCTCTCCGGTTTATGATCTCTCTGGTTTATGTTCTCTCCGGTTTATGATCTCTCCGGTTTATGTTCTCTCCGGTTTATTTGCTCTCTGGTATATGTTCTCTCCGGTTTATGATCTCTCCGGTTTATGATCTCTCCGGTTTATGATCTCTCCGGTTTATGTTCTCTCCGGTTTATGTTCTCTCTGGTTTATGTTCTCTCCGGTTTACGTTCTCTCTGGTTTATGATCTCTCCGGTTTATGATCTCTCCGGTTTATGTTCTCTCCGGTTTATGTTCTCTCCGGTTTATCTTCTCTCCGGTTTATGATCTCTCCGGTTTATGATCTCTCCGGTTTATGTTCTCTCCGGTTTATGATCTCTCTGGTTTATGTTCTCTCCGGTTTATGATCTCTCTGGTTTATGTTCTCTCTTGTTTATGTTCTCTCCGGTTTATGTTCTCTCCGGTTTATGTTCTCTCCGGTTTACGTTCTCTCTGGTTTATGATCTCTCCGGTTTATAATCTCTCTGGTTTATGATCTCTCCGGTTTATGATCTCTCCGGTTTATGTTCTCTCAGGTTTATGTTCTCTCTGGTTTATGATCTCTCCGGTTTATGATCTCTCCGGTTTATGTTCTCTCCGGTTTATGTTCTCTCCGGTTTATGATCTCTCCGGTTTATGATCTCTCCGGTTTATGTTCTCTCCGGTTTATGTTCTCTCCGGTTTATGATCTCTCCGGTTTATGATCTCTCCGGTTTATGTTCTCTCTGGTTTATGATCTCTCCGGTTTATGATCTCTCCGGTATATGTTCTCTCCGGTTTATGATCTCTCTGTTTTCTGTTCTCCCTGGTTTATGTTCTCTCCAGTTTATGTTCTCTCCGGTTTATGTTCTCTCCGGTTTATGATCTCTCCGGTTTATGTTCTCTCTGGTTTATGTTCTCTCTGGTTTATGTTCTCTCGGGTTTATGATCTCTCCGGTTTATGTTCTCTCCGGTTTATGTTGTCTCTGGTTTTTGTTCTCTCCGGTTTATGTTGTCTCTGGTTTATGTTCTCTCTGGTTTATGTTCTCTCGGGTTTATGTTCTCTCCGGTTTATAATCTCTCCGGTTTATGTTCTCCCTGTATTATGTTCTCTCGGGTTTATGATCTCTCCGGTTTTTGTTCTCTCTGGTTTATGTTCTCTCCGATTTATGTTCTCTCCGGTTTATGTTCTCTCCGGTTTATGATCTCTCCGGTTTTTGTTCTCTCCGGTTTATGTTCTCTCCGGTTTATGTTCTCTCTGGTTTATGTTCTCTCTGGTTTATGATCTCTCCGGTTTTTGTTCTCTCTGGTTTATGTTCTCTCGGGTTTATGATCTCTCCGGTTTTTGTTCTCTCCGGTTTATGTTGACTCTGGTTTTTGTTCTCTCCGGTTTATGTTCTCTCCGGTTTATGATCTCTCCGGTTTATGTTCTCTCTGGTTTATGATCTCTCCGGTTTATGATCTCTCCGGTTTATGTTCTCTCCGGTTTATGTTCTCTCCGGTTTATGTTCTCTCCGGTGTATGTTCTCTCCGGTTTATGATCTCTCCGGTTTATGTTCTCTCTTGTTTATGTTCTCTCCGGTGTATGTTCTCTCCGGTTTATGATCTCTCCGGTTTATGTTCTCTCTGGTTTATGTTCTCTCCGGTTTACGATCTCTCCGGTTTATGTTCTCTCCGGTTTATGATCTCTCCGGTTTATGATCTCTCCGGTTTATGTTCTCTCTGGTTTATGATCTCTCCGGTTTATGTTCTCTCTTGTTTATGTTCTCTCCGGTGTATGTTCTCTCCGGTTTATGATCTCTCCGGTTTATAGAACATAGAACCTAGAACATAGAACAATACAGCACAGAACAGGCCCTTCGGCCCACGATGTTGTTCCGAACTTCTAACCTAGATTAAGCATCCATCCATGTACCTATCCAAATGCCGCTTAAAGGTCGCCAATGATTCTGACTCTACCACTCCCACGGGTTCTCTCTGGTTTATGTTCTCTCTGGTTTATGTTCTCTCCGGTTTATGTTCTCTCAGGTTTATGATCTCTCCGGTTTATGATCTCTCTGGTTTATGTTCTCTCCGGTTTATGAACTCTCCGGTTTATGGTCTCTCCGGTTTATGTTCTCTCAGGTTTATGATCTCTCCGGTTTATGTTGTCTCCGGTTTATGTTCTCTCAGGTTTATGATCTCTCCGGTTTATGTTGTCTCCGGTTTATGTTCTCTCTGGTTTATGTTCTCTCCGGTTTATGTTCTCTCTGGTTTATGTTCTCTCCGGTTTATGTTCTCTCCGGTTTATGATCTCTCCGGTTTATGTTCTCTCCGGTTTATGTTCTCTCTGGTTTTTGTTCTCTCTGGTTTATGATCTCTCAGGTTTATGTTCTCTCTGGTTTATGTTCTCTCCGGTTTATGTTGTCTCCGGTTTATGTTCTCTCTGGTTTATGTTCTCTCCGGTTTATGTTCTCTCTGGTTTATGTTCTCTCCGGTTTATGTTGTCTCCGGTTTATGTTCTCTCCGGTTTATGTTCTCTCCGGTTTATGATCTCTCCAGTTTATGTTCTCTCCGGTTTATGTTCTCTCCGGTTTATGTTCTCTCCGGTTTATGATCTCTCCAGTTTATGTTCTCTCCGGTTTATGATCTCTCTGGTTTATGATCTCTCTGGTTTATGTTCTCTCCGGTTTATGTTCTCTCCCGTTTATGATCTCTCTGGTTTATGATCTCTCCGGTTTAATATCTCTCCGGTTTATGTTCTCTCCCGTTTATGATCTCTCTGGTTTATGATCTCTCTGGTTTATGATCTCTCCGGTTTATGTTCTCTCCGGTTTATGTTCTCTCCGGTTTATGATCTCACCGGTTTATGATCTCTCCGGTTTATGTTCTCTCCGGTTTATGATCTCACCGGTTTATGATCTCTCCGGTTTATGTTCTCTCCGGTTTATGATCTCTCCGGTTTATGTTCTCTCTGGTTTATGATCTCTCCGGTTTATGTTCTCTCTGGTTTATGTTCTCTCGGGTTTATGTTCTCTCTGGTTTATGATCTCTCCGGTTTATGATCTCTCTGGTTTATGTTCTCTCTGGTTTATGTTCTCTCCGGTTTATGTTCTCTCTGGTTTATGATCTCTCCGGTTTATGATCTCTCTGGTTTATGTTCTCTCTGGTTTATGATCTCTCCAGTTTATGATCTCTCCGGTTTATGTTCTCTCTGGTTTATGTTCTCTCTGGTTTATGATCTCTCCGGTTTATGTTCTCTCTGGTTTATGATCTCTCCGGTTTATGTTCTCTCTGGTTTATGTTCTCTCCGGTTTATGTTCTCTCCGGTTTATGATCTCACCGGTTTATGATCTCTCCGGTTTATGTTCTCTCCGGTTTATGATCTCACCGGTTTATGATCTCTCCGGTTTATGTTCTCTCTGATTTATGATCTCTCCGGTTTATGATCTCTCTGGTTTATGTTCTCTCTGGTTTATGATCTCTCCGGTTTATGTTCTCTCTGGTTTATGATCTCTCCGGTTTATGTTCTCTCCGGTTTATGGTCTCTCCGGTTTATGATCTCTCTGGTTTATGATCTCTCCGGTTTATGTTCTCTCTGGTTTATGTTCTCTCGGGTTTATGATCTCTCCGGTTTATGATCTCTCCGGTTTATGTTCTCTCTGGTTTATGTTCTCTCTGGTTTATGATCTCTCCGGTTTATGTTCTCTCCGGTTTATGTTCTCTCTTGTTTATGATCTCTCCGGTTTATGATCTCTCCGGTTTATGATCTCTCCGGTTTATGTTCTCTCCGGTTTATGATCTCTCCGGTTTATGTTCTCTCTGGTTTATGTTCTCTCGGGTTTATGTTCTCTCTGGTTTATGTTCTCTCTGGTTTATGTTCTCTCTGGTTTATGATCTCTCCGGTTTATGTTCTCTCTGGTTTATGTTCTCTCGGGTTTATAATCTCACCAGTATATGATCTCTCCGATTTATGTTCTCTCTGGTTTATGATCTCTCTGGTTTATGATCTCTCCGGTTTATGATCTCTCCAGTTTATGTTCTCTCTGGTTTATGTTCTCTCCGGTTTATGTTCTCTTCTGTTTATGATCTCTCCAGTTTATGTTCTCTCCGGTTTATGTTCTCTCTGGTTTATGATCTCTCCGGTTTATGTTCTCTCCAGTTTATGTTCTCTCCGGTTTATGTTCTCTCCGGTTGATGATCTCTCCAGTTTATGTTCTCTCCGGTTTATGTTCTCTCCGGTTTATGATCTCTCCAGTTTATGTTCTCTCCGGTTTATGTTCTCTCTGGTTTATGTTCTCTCCGGTTTATGTTGTCTCCAGTTTATGTTCTCTCCGGTTTATGTTCTCTCCGGTTTATGATCTCTCCAGTTTATGTTCTCTCCGGTTTATGTTCTCTCCGGTTTATGTTCTCTCCGGTTTATGATCTCTCCAGTTTATGTTCTCTCCGGTTTATGATCTCTCTGGTTTATGATCTCTCTGGTTTATGTTCTCTCCGGTTTATGTTCTCTCCCGTTTATGATCTCTCTTGTTTATGATCTCTCCGGTTTAATATCTCTCCGGTTTATGTTCTCTCCCGTTTATGATCTCTCTGGTTTATGATCTCTCTGGTTTATGATCTCTCCGGTTTATGTTCTCTCCGGTTTATGTTCTCTCCGGTTTATGATCTCACCGGTTTATGATCTCTCCGGTTTATGTTCTCTCCGGTTTATGATCTCACCGGTTTATGATCTCTCCGGTTTATGTTCTCTCCGGTTTATGATCTCTCCGGTTTATGTTCTCTCTGGTTTATGATCTCTCCGGTTTATGTTCTCTCGGGTTTATGTTCTCTCTGGTTTATGATCTCTCCGGTTTATGATCTCTCTGGTTTATGTTCTCTCTGGTTTATGTTCTCTCCGGTTTATGTTCTCTCTGGTTTATGATCTCTCCGGTTTATGATCTCTCTGGTTTATGTTCTCTCTGGTTTATGATCTCTCCAGTTTATGATCTCTCCGGTTTATGTTCTCTCTGGTTTATGTTCTCTCTGGTTTATGATCTCTCCGGTTTATGTTCTCTCTGGTTTATGATCTCTCCGGTTTATGTTCTCTCTGGTTTATGTTCTCTCCGGTTTATGTTCTCTCCGGTTTATGATCTCACCGGTTTATGATCTCTCCGGTTTATGTTCTCTCCGGTTTATGATCTCACCGGTTTATGATCTCTCCGGTTTATGTTCTCTCTGATTTATGATCTCTCCGGTTTATGATCTCTCTGGTTTATGTTCTCTCTGGTTTATGAGCTCTCCGGTTTATGATCTCTCCGGTTTATGTTCTCTCTGGTTTATGATCTCTCCGGTTTATGATCTCTCTGGTTTATGTTCTCTCTGGTTTATGATCTCTCCGGTTTATGATCTCTCCGGTTTATGTTCTCTCTGGTTTATGATCTCTCCGGTTTATGTTCTCTCCGGTTTATGGTCTCTCCGGTTTATGATCTCTCTGGTTTATGATCTCTCCGGTTTATGTTCTCTCTGGTTTATGTTCTCTCGGGTTTATGATCTCTCCGGTTTATGATCTCTCCGGTTTATGTTCTCTCTGGTTTATGTTCTCTCTGGTTTATGATCTCTCCGGTTTATGTTCTCTCCGGTTTATGTTCTCTCTTGTTTATGATCTCTCCGGTTTATGATCTCTCCGGTTTATGATCTCTCCGGTTTATGTTCTCTCCGGTTTATGATCTCTCCGGTTTATGTTCTCTCTGGTTTATGTTCTCTCGGGTTTATGTTCTCTCTGGTTTATGTTCTCTCTGGTTTATGTTCTCTCTGGTTTATGATCTCTCCGGTTTATGTTCTCTCTGGTTTATGTTCTCTCGGGTTTATAATCTCACCAGTATATGATCTCTCCGATTTATGTTCTCTCTGGTTTATGATCTCTCTGGTTTATGATCTCTCCGGTTTATGATCTCTCCAGTTTATGTTCTCTCTGGTTTATGTTCTCTCCGGTTTATGTTCTCTTCTGTTTATGATCTCTCCAGTTTATGTTCTCTCCGGTTTATGTTCTCTCTGGTTTATTTGCTCTCCGGTGTATGTTCTCTCCGGTTTATGATCTCTCCGGTTTATGTTCTCTCTGGTTTATGATCTCTCCGGTTTATGTTCTCTCCGGTTTAGGTTCTCTCTGGTTTATGATCTCTCCGGTTTATGTTCTCTCTTGTTTATGTTCTCTCCGGTGTATGTTCTCTCTGGTTTATGTTCTCTCCGGTTTATGATCTGTCCGGTTTATGATCTCTCCGGTTTATGTTCTCTCCGGTTTATGTTCTCTCCGGTTTATGTTCTCTCCGGTGTATGTTCTCTCCGGTTTATGATCTCTCCGGTTTATGTTCTCTCTGGTTTATGATCTCTCCGGTTTTTGTTCTCTCCGGTTTATGTTCTCTCTGGTTTATGATCTCTCCGGTTTATGTTCTCTCTTGTTTATGTTCTCTCCGGTGTATGTTCTCTCCGGTTTATGATCTCTCCGGTTTATAGAACATAGAACCTAGAACATAGAACAATACAGCACAGAACAGGCCCTTCGGCCCACGATGTTGTTCCGAACTTCTAACCTAGATTAAGCACCCATCCATGTACCTATCCAAATGCCGCTTAAAGGTCGCCAATGATTCTGACTCTACCACTCCCACGGGTTCTCTCTGGTTTATGTTCTCTCTGGTTTATGTTCTCTCCGGTTTATGTTCTCTCCGGTTTATGATCTCTCCGGTTTATGATCTCTCTGGTTTATGTTCTCTCCGGTTTATGAACTCTCCGGTTTATGGTCTCTCCGGTTTATGTTCTCTCAGGTTTATGATCTCTCCGGTTTATGTTGTCTCCGGTTTATGTTCTCTCTGGTTTATGTTCTCTCCGGTTTATGTTCTCACTGGTTTATGTTCTCTCCGGTTTATGTTCTCTCCGGTTTATGATCTCTCCGGTTTATGATCTCTCCGGTTTATGTTCTCTCTGGTTTATGATCTCTCCGGTTTATGTTCTCTCTGGTTTATGTTCTCTCCGGTTTATGATCTCTCCGGTTTATGTTCTCTCCGGTTTATGATCTCTCCGGTTTATGATCTCTCCGGTTTATGATCTCTCTGGTTTATGTTCTCTCCGGTTTATGAACTCTCCGGTTTATGGTCTCTCCGGTTTATGATCTCTCCGGTTTATGTTCTCTCCGGTTTATGATCTCTCCGGTTTATGATCTCTCCGGTTTATGATCTCTCTGGTTTATGATCTCTCCGGTTTATGTTCTCTCTGGTTTATGTTCTCTCCGGTTTATGATCTCTCCGGTTTATGATCTCTCTGGTTTATGTTCTCTCCGGTTTATGTTCTCTCTGGTTTATGTTCTCTCCGGTTTATGATCTCTCCGGTTTATGATCTCTCCGGTTTATGTTCTCTCTGGTTTATGTTCTCTCTGGTTTATGATCTCTCCGTTTTATGTTCTCTCCGGTGTATGATCTCTCCGGTTTATGTTCTCTCCGGTTTATGTTCTCTCCGGTTTATGTTCTCTCCGGTTTATGATCTCTCCGGTTTATGATCTCTCCGGTTTATGATCTCTCCGGTTTATGATCTCTCTGGTTTATGATCTCTCTGGTTTATGTTCTATCTGGTTTATGTTCTCTCCGGTTTATGATCTCTCTGGTTTATGTTCTCTCTGGTTTATGATCTCTCTGGTTTATGATCTCTCCGGTTTATGTTCTCTCTGGTTTATGTTCTCTCCGGTTTATGTTCTCTCCGGTTTATGATCTCTCCGCTTTATGTTCTCTCCGGTGTATGATCTCTCCGGTTTATGTTCTCTCCGGTTTATGTTCTCTCCGGTTTATGATCTCTCCGGTTTATGTTCTCTCCGGTTTATGTTCTCTCTGGTTTATGATCTCTCCGGTTTATGTTCTCTCCGGTTTATGATCTCTCCGTTTTATGTTCTCTCCGGTGTATGATCTCTCCGGTTTATGTTCTCTCCGGTTTATGTTCTCTCCGATTTATGTTCTCTCCGGTTTATGTTCTCTCCGGTTTATGATCTCTCCGGTTTATGATCTCTCTGGTTTATGTTCTCTCTGGTTTATGTTCTCTCTGGTTTATGTTCTCTCCGGTTTATGATCTGTCCGGTTTATGATCTCTCCGGTTTATGTTCTCTCCGGTTTATGTTCTCTCTGGTTTATGTTCTCTCTGGTTTATGTTCTCTCCGGTTTATGTTCTCTCCGGTTTATGATCTCTCCGGTTTATGATCTCTCTGGTTTATGTTCTCTCCGGTTTATGAACTCTCCGGTTTATGGTCTCTCCGGTTTATGTTCTCTCAGGTTTATGATCTCTCCGGTTTATGTTGTCTCCGGTTTATGTTCTCTCTGGTTTATGTTCTCTCCGGTTTATGTTCTCTCTGGTTTATGTTCTCTCCGGTTTATGTTCTCTCCGGTTTATGATCTCTCCGGTTTATGATCTCTCCGGTATATGTTCTCTCTGGTTTATGATCTCTCCGGTTTATGTTCTCTCTGGTTTATGTTCTCTCCGGTTTATGATCTCTCCGGTTTATGTTCTCTCCGGTTTATGATCTCTCCGGTTTATGATCTCTCCGGTTTATGATCTCTCCGGTTTATGATCTCTCTGGTTTATGTTCTCTCCGGTTTATGAACTCTCCGGTTTATGGTCTCTCCGGTTTATGATCTCTCCGGTTTATGTTCACTCCGGATTATGATCTCTCCGGTTTATGATCTCTCCGGTTTATGATCTCTCTGGTTTATGATCTCTCCGGTTTATGTTCTCTCTGGTTTATGTTCTCTCCGGTTTATGATCTCTCCGGTTTATGATCTCTCTGGTTTATGTTCTCTCCGGTTTATGTTCTCTCTGGTTTATGTTCTCTCCGGTTTATGATCTCTCCGGTTTATGATCTCTCCGGTTTATGTTCTCTCCGGTTTATGATCTCTCCGGTTTATGATCTCTCCGGTTTATGTTCTCTCTGGTTTATGTTCTCTCCGGTTTATGATCTCTCCGGTTTATGATCTCTCCGGTTTATGATCTCTCCGGTTTATGGTCTCTCCGGTTTATGATCTCTCCGGGTTATGATCTCTCCGGTTTATGATCTCTCCGGTTTATGATCTCTCCGGTTTATGATCTCTCTGGTTTATGATCTCTCCGGTTTATGTTCTCTCCGGTTTATGTTCTCTCCGGTTTATGATCTCTCCGGTTTATGATCTCTCTGGTTTATGTTCTCTCTGGTTTATGATCTCTCCGGTTTATGATCTCTCCGGTTTATGATCTCTCCGGTTTATGATCTCTCCGGTTTATGTTCTCTCCGGTTTATGATCTCTCCGGTTTATGATCTCTCCGGTTTATGATCTCTTTGGTTTATGTTCTCTCCGGTTTATGAACTCTCCGGTTTATGGTCTCTCCGGTTTATGATCTCTCCGGTTTATGATCTCTCCGGTTTATGTTCTCTCCGGTTTATGAACTCTCCGGTTTATGGTCTCTCCGGTTTATGATCTCTCCGGTTTATGATCTCTCCGGTTTATGTTCTCTCCGGTTTATTATCTCTCCGGTTTATGATCTCTCCGGTTTATGATCTCTCCGGTTTATGATCTCTCCGGTTTATGATCTCTCCGGTTTATGTTCTCTCCGGTTTATGATCTCTCCGGTTTATGATCTCTCCGGTTTATGATCTCTCCGGTTTATGTTCTCTCCGGTTTATGATCTCTCCGGTTTATGATCTCTCCGGTTTATGTTCTCTACGGTTTATGTTCTCTCCGGTTTATGATCTCTCTGGTTTATGATCTCTCCGGTTTATGTTCTCTCTGGTTTATGATCTCTCCGGTTTATGATCTCTCCGGTTTATGATCTCTCTGGTTTATGATCTCTCCGGTTTATGTTCTCTCTGGTTTATGTTCTCTCCGGTTTATGATCTCTCCGGTTTATGATCTCTCCGGTTTATGATCTCTCCGGTTTATGATCTCTCTGATTTATGTTCTCTCTGGTTTATGTTCTCTCCGGTTTATGATCTCTCCGGTTTATGTTCTCTCTGGTTTATAATCTCACCAGGAAATGATCTCTCCGATTTATGTTCTCTCTGGTTTATGTTCTCTCCGGTTGATGATCTCTCCAGTTTATGTTCTCTCCGGTTTATGTTCTCTCCGGTTTATGATCTCTCCGGTTTATGTTCTCTCCGGTTGATGATCTCTCCAGTTTATGTTCTCTCCGGTTTATGTTCTCACCGGTTTATGATCTCTCCGGTTTATGTTCTCTCTGGTTTATGTTCTCTCCGGTTTATGATCTCTCCGGTTTATGTTCTCTCCGGTTTATGATCTCTCCGGTTTATGTTCTCTCTGGTTTATGTTCTCTCCGGTTTATGATCTCACCGGTTTATGTTCTCTCTGGTTTATGGTCTCTCCGGGTTATGATCTCTCCGGTTTATGTTCTCTCTGGTTTATGTTCTCTCCGGTTTATGATCTCTCCGGTTTATGTTCTCTCCGGTTTATGATCTCATTGGTTTACGTTCTCTCCGGTTTATGATCTCTCCGGTTTACGTTCCCTCTGGTTTATGTTCTCTCCGGTTTATGTTCTCTCCGGTTTATGTTCTCTCCGGTTTATGATCTCTCCGGTTTATGTTCTCTCTGGTTTATGTTCTCTCCGGTTTATGTTCTCTCCGGTTTAAGATCTCTCCGGTTTATATTCTCTCTGGTTTATGTTCTCTCCGGTTTATGATCTCTTCGGTTTATGATCTCTCCGGTTTATGTTCTCTGCGGTTTATGTTCTCTCCGGTGTATGTTCTCTCCGGTTTATGATCTCTCCGGTTTATGTTCTCTCTGGTTTATGTTCTCTCTGGTTTATGTTCTCTCCGATTTATGATCTGTCCGGTTTATGTTCTCTCCGGTGTATGTTCTCTCCGGTTTATGATCTCTCCGGTGTATGTTCTCTCTGGTTTATGTTCTCTCCGGTTTATGATCTCTCCGATTTATGATCTCTCCGGTTTATATTCTCTCTGGTTTATGTTCTCTCCGGTTTATGATCTCTCCGGTTTATGATCTCTCCGGTTTATGTTCTCTCCGGTTTATGTTCTCTCCGGTTTATGTTCTCTCCAGTGTATGTTCTCTCCGGTTTATGATCTCTCCGGTTTATGTTCTCTCTGGTTTATGATCTCTCCGGTTTATGTTCTCTCTGGTTTATGTTCTCTCCGGTTTATGATCTCTCCGGTTTATGTTCTCTCCGGTTTATGATCTCATTGGTTTACGTTCTCTCCGGTTTATGATCTCTCCGGTTTACGTTCCCTCTGGTTTATGATCTCTCCGGTTTATGTTCTCTCTGGTTTATGTTCTCTCCGGTTTATGTTCTCTCCGGTTTAAGATCTCTCCGGTTTATATTCTCTCTGGTTTATGTTCTCTCCGGTTTATGATCTCTCCGGTTTATGATCTCTCCGGTTTATGTTCTCTCCGGTTTATGTTATCTCCGGTGTATGTTCTCTCTGGTTTATGTTCTCTCCGGTTTATGATCTCTCCGGTTTATGATCTCTCCGTTTTATGATCTCTCCGGTTTATGTTCTCTCTGGTTTATGTTCTCTCTGGTTTATGTTCTCTCCGATTTATGATCTGTCCGGTTTATGTTCTCTCCGGTTTATGTTCTCTCCGGTTTATGTTCTCTCCGGTTTATGATCTCTCCGGTGTATGTTCTCTCTGGTTTATGTTCTCTCCAGTTTATGATCTCTCCGATTTATGATCTCTCCGGTTTATATTCTCTCTGGTTTATGTTCTCTCCGGTTTATGATCTCTCCGGTTTATGATCTCTCCGGTTTATGTTCTCTCCGGTTTATGTTCTCTCCGGTTTATGTTCTCTCCAGTGTATGTTCTCTCCGGTTTATGATCTCTCCGGTTTATGATCTCTCCGGTTTATGTTCTCTCCGGTTTATGTTCTCTCCGGTTTATGTTCTCTCCGGTTTATGATCTCTCCGGTTTATGATCTCTCCGGTTTATGATCTCTCCGGTTTATGATCTCTCTGGTTTATGATCTCTCTGGTTTATGTTCTATCTGGTTTATGTTCTCTCCGGTTTATGATCTCTCTGGTTTATGTTCTCTCTGGTTTATGATCTCTCTGGTTTATGATCTCTCCGGTTTATGTTCTCTCTGGTTTATGTTCTCTCCGGTTTATGTTCTCTCCGGTTTATGATCTCTCCGCTTTATGTTCTCTCCGGTGTATGATCTCTCCGGTTTATGTTCTCTCCGGTTTATGTTCTCTCCGGTTTATGTTCTCTCCGGTTTATGATCTCTCCGGTTTATGTTCTCTCCGGTTTATGTTCTCTCTGGTTTATGATCTCTCCGGTTTATGTTCTCTCCGGTTTATGATCTCTCCGATTTATGTTCTCTCCGGTGTATGATCTCTCCGGTTTATGTTCTCTCCGGTTTATGTTCTCTCCGATTTATGTTCTCTCCGGTTTATGTTCTCTCCGGTTTATGATCTCTCCGGTTTATGATCTCTCTGGTTTATGTTCTCTCTGGTTTATGTTCTCTCTGGTTTATGTTCTCTCCGGTTTATGATCTGTCCGGTTTATGATCTCTCCGGTTTATGTTCTCTCCGGTTTATGTTCTCTCTGGTTTATGTTCTCTCTGGTTTATGTTCTCTCCGGTTTATGTTCTCTCCGGTTTATGATCTCTCCGGTTTATGATCTCTCTGGTTTATGTTCTCTCCGGTTTATGAACTCTCCGGTTTATGGTCTCTCCGGTTTATGTTCTCTCAGGTTTATGATCTCTCCGGTTTATGTTGTCTCCGGTTTATGTTCTCTCTGGTTTATGTTCTCTCCGGTTTATGTTCTCTCTGGTTTATGTTCTCTCCGGTTTATGTTCTCTCCGGTTTATGATCTCTCCGGTTTATGATCTCTCCGGTTTATGTTCTCTCTGGTTTATGATCTCTCCGGTTTATGTTCTCTCTGGTTTATGTTCTCTCCGGTTTATGATCTCTCCGGTTTATGTTCTCTCCGGTTTATGATCTCTCCGGTTTATGATCTCTCCGGTTTATGATCTCTCCGGTTTATGATCTCTCTGGTTTATGTTCTCTCCGGTTTATGAACTCTCCGGTTTATGGTCTCTCCGGTTTATGATCTCTCCGGTTTATGTTCACTCCGGATTATGATCTCTCCGGTTTATGATCTCTCCGGTTTATGATCTCTCTGGTTTATGATCTCTCCGGTTTATGTTCTCTCTGGTTTATGTTCTCTCCGGTTTATGATCTCTCCGGTTTATGATCTCTCTGGTTTATGTTCTCTCCGGTTTATGTTCTCTCTGGTTTATGTTCTCTCCGGTTTATGATCTCTCCGGTTTATGATCTCTCCGGTTTATGATCTCTCCGGTTTATGTTCTCTCCGGTTTATGATCTCTCCGGTTTATGATCTCTCCGGTTTATGTTCTCTCTGGTTTATGTTCTCTCCGGTTTATGATCTCTCCGGTTTATGATCTCTCCGGTTTATGATCTCTCCGGTTTATGGTCTCTCCGGTTTATGATCTCTCCGGTTTATGATCTCTCCGGTTTATGTTCTCTCCGGTTTATGATCTCTCCGGTTTATGATCTCTCCGGTTTATGATCTCTCTGGTTTATGATCTCTCCGGTTTATGTTCTCTCCGGTTTATGTTCTCTCCGGTTTATGATCTCTCCGGTTTATGATCTCTCTGGTTTATGTTCTCTCCGGTTTATGTTCTCTCCGGTTTATGATCTCTCCGGTTTATGATCTCTCCGGTTTATGATCTCTCCGGTTTATGTTCTCTCCGGTTTATGATCTCTCCGGTTTATGATCTCTCCGGTTTATGATCTCTCTGGTTTATGTTCTCTCCGGTTTATGAACTCTCCGGTTTATGGTCTCTCCGGTTTATGATCTCTCCGGTTTATGATCTCTCCGGTTTATGTTCTCTCCGGTTTATGAACTCTCCGGTTTATGGTCTCTCCGGTTTATGATCTCTCCGGTTTATGATCTCTCCGGTTTATGTTCTCTCCGGTTTATTATCTCTCCGGTTTATGATCTCTCCGGTTTATGATCTCTCTGGTTTATGATCTCTCCGGTTTATGATCTCTCCGGTTTATGTTCTCTCCGGTTTATGATCTCTCCGGTTTATGATCTCTCCGGTTTATGTTCTCTACGGTTTATGATCTCTCCGGTTTATGTTCTCTCTGGTTTATGATCTCTCCGGTTTATGTTCTCTCTGGTTTATGATCTCTCCGGTTTATGATCTCTCCGGTTTATGATCTCTCTGGTTTATGATCTCTCCGGTTTATGTTCTCTCTGGTTTATGTTCTCTCCGGTTTATGATCTCTCCGGTTTATGATCTCTCCGGTTTATGATCTCTCCGGTTTATGATCTCTCTGGTTTATGTTCTCTCTGGTTTATGTTCTCTCCGGTTTATGATCTCTCCGGTTTATGTTCTCTCTGGTTTATAATCTCACCAGTATATGATCTCTCCGATTTATGTTCTCTCTGGTTTATGTTCTCTCCGGTTGATGATCTCTCCAGTTTATGTTCTCTCCGGTTTATGTTCTCTCCGGTTTATGATCTCTCCGGTTTATGTTCTCTCTGGTTTATGTTCTCTCCGGTTTATGATCTCTCCGGTTTATGTTCTCTCCGGTTTATGATCTCTCCGGTTTATGTTCTCTCTGGTTTATGTTCTCTCCGGTTTATGATCTCACCGGTTTATGTTCTCTCTGGTTTATGGTCTCTCCGGGTTATGATCTCTCCGGTTTATGTTCTCTCTGGTTTATGTTCTCTCCGGTTTATGATCTCTCCGGTTTATGTTCTCTCCGGTTTATGATCTCATTGGTTTACGTTCTCTCCGGTTTATGATCTCTCCGGTTTACGTTCCCTCTGGTTTATGTTCTCTCCGGTTTATGTTCTCTCCGGTTTATGTTCTCTCCGGTTTATGATCTCTCCGGTTTATGTTCTCTCTGGTTTATGTTCTCTCCGGTTTATGTTCTCTCCGGTTTAAGATCTCTCCGGTTTATATTCTCTCTGGTTTATGTTCTCTCCGGTTTATGATCTCTTCGGTTTATGATCTCTCCGGTTTATGTTCTCTGCGGTTTATGTTCTCTCCGGTGTATGTTCTCTCCGGTTTATGATCTCTCCAGTTTATGTTCTCTCTGGTTTATGTTCTCTCTGGTTTATGTTCTCTCCGATTTATGATCTGTCCGGTTTATGTTCTCTCCGGTGTATGTTCTCTCCGGTTTATGATCTCTCCGGTGTATGTTCTCTCTGGTTTATGTTCTCTCCGGTTTATGATCTCTCCGATTTATGATCTCTCCGGTTTATATTCTCTCTGGTTTATGTTCTCTCCGGTTTATGATCTCTCCGGTTTATGATCTCTCCGGTTTATGTTCTCTCCGGTTTATGTTCTCTCCGGTTTATGTTCTCTCCAGTGTATGTTCTCTCCGGTTTATGATCTCTCCGGTTTATGTTCTCTCTGGTTTATGATCTCTCCGGTTTATGTTCTCTCTGGTTTATGTTCTCTCCGGTTTATGATCTCTCCGGTTTATGTTCTCTCCGGTTTATGATCTCATTGGTTTACGTTCTCTCCGGTTTATGATCTCTCCGGTTTACGTTCCCTCTGGTTTATGTTCTCTCTGGTTTATGTTCTCTCCGGTTTATGATCTCTCCGGTTTATGTTCTCTCTGGTTTATGTTCTCTCCGGTTTATGTTCTCTCCGGTTTAAGATCTCTCCGGTTTATATTCTCTCTGGTTTATGTTCTCTCCGGTTTATGATCTCTCCGGTTTATGATCTCTCCGGTTTATGTTCTCTCCGGTTTATGTTATCTCCGGTGTATGTTCTCTCTGGTTTATGTTCTCTCCGGTTTATGATCTCTCCGGTTTATGATCTCTCCGTTTTATGATCTCTCCGGTTTATGTTCTCTCTGGTTTATGTTCTCTCTGGTTTATGTTCTCTCCGATTTATGATCTGTCCGGTTTATGTTCTCTCCGGTTTATGTTCTCTCCGGTTTATGTTCTCTCCGGTTTATGATCTCTCCGGTGTATGTTCTCTCTGGTTTATGTTCTCTCCGGTTTATGATCTCTCCGATTTATGATCTCTCCGGTTTATATTCTCTCTGGTTTATGTTCTCTCCGGTTTATGATCTCTCCGGTTTATGATCTCTCCGGTTTATGTTCTCTCCGGTTTATGTTCTCTCCGGTTTATGTTCTCTCCAGTGTATGTTCTCTCCGGTTTATGATCTCTCCGGTTTATGTTCTCTCTGGTTTATGATCTCTCCGGTTTATGATCTCTCCGGTTTATGATCTCTCCGGTGTATGTTCTCTCCGGTTTATGATCTCTCCGGTTTTTATTCTCTCCGGTTTATGTTCTCTCTGGTTTATGATCCCTCCGGTTTATGTTCTCTCTTGTTTATGTTCTCTCCGGTGTATGTTCTCTCTTGTTTATGTTCTCTCCGGTTTATGTTCTCTCCGGTTTATGATCTCTCCGGTTTACAGAACATAGAACCTAGAACATAGAACAATACAGCACTGAACAGGCCCTTCGGCCCACGATGTTGTTACGAACTTCTAACCTAGATTAAGCACCCATCCATGTACCTATCCAAATGCCGCTTAAAGGTCGCCAATGATTCTGACTCTACCACTCCCACGGGTTCTCTCTGGTTTATGTTCTCTCTGGTTTATGTTCTCTCCGGTTTATGTTCTCTCCGGTTTATGATCTCTCCGGTTTATGATCTCTCTGGTTTATGTTCTCTCCGGTTTATGAACTCTCCGGTTTATGATCTCTCGGGTTTATGTTGTCTCCGGTTTATGTTCTCTCTGGTTTATGATCTCTCGGGTTTATGTTGTCTCCGGTTTTTGTTCTCTCTGGTTTATGTTCTCTCCGGTTTATGTTCTCTCTGGTTTTTGTTCTCTCTGGTTTATGTTCTCTCCGGTTTATGTTCTCTCCAGTTTATGTTCTCTCCGGTTTATGATCTCTCTGTTTTATGATCTCTCCGGTTTATGTTCTCTCCGGTTTATGATCTCTCCGGTTTATGTTCTCTCCGGTTTATGTTCTCTCTGGTTTTTGTTCTCTCTGGTTTATGATCTCTCCGGTTTATGTTCTCTCGGGTTTATGATCTCTCTGGTTTATGTTCTCTCCGGTTTATGTTCTCTCCGGTTTATGTTCTCTCCCGTTTATGATCTCTCTGGTTTATGATCTCTCCGGTTTATGTTCTCTCCGGTTTATGTTCTCTCCGGTTTATGATCTCACCGGTTTATGATCTCTCCGGTTTATGTTCTCTCCGGTTTATGATCTCTCCGATTTATGATCTCTCCGGTTTATGTTCTCTCCGGTTTATGATCTCTCCGGTTTATGTTCTCTCTGGTTTATGTTCTCTCCGGTTTATGATCTCTCCGGTTTATGATCTCTCCGATTTATGATCTCTCCGGTTCATGTTCTCTCCGGTTTATGATCTCTCCGGTTTATGTTCTCTCTGGTTTATGTTCTCTCCGGTTTATGATCTCTCCGGTTTATGTCCTCTCTGGTTTATAATCTCACCAGTATATGATCTCTCCGATTTATGTTCTCTCTGGTTTATGTTCTCTCCGGTTTATGTTCTCTCCGGTTGATGATCTCTCCAGTTTATGTTCTCTCCGGTTTATGTTCTCTCCGGTTTATGTTCTCTCCGGTTTATGTTCTCTCCGTTTTATGATCTCTCCGGTTTATGTTCTCTCTGGTTTATGTTCTCTCCGGTTTATGATCTCTCCGGTTTATGTTCTCTCCGGTTTATTATCTCTCCGGTTTATGTTCTCTCCGGTTTATGTTCTCTCCGGTTTATGATCTCTTCGGTTTATGATCTCTCCGGTTTATGTTCTCTGCGGTTTATGTTCTCTCCGGTGTATGTTCTCTCCGGTTTATGATCTCTCCGGTTTATGTTCTCTCTGGTTTATGTTCTCTCTGGTTTATGTTCTCTCCGATTTATGATCTGTCCGGTTTATGTTCTCTCCGGTGTATGTTCTCTCCGGTTTATGATCTCTCCGGTGTATGTTCTCTCTGGTTTATGTTCTCTCCGGTTTATGATCTCTCCGATTTATGATCTCTCCGGTTTATATTCTCTCTGGTTTATGTTCTCTCCGGTTTATGATCTCTCCGGTTTATGATCTCTCCGGTTTATGTTCTCTCCGGTTTATGTTCTCTCCGGTTTATGTTCTCTCCAGTGTATGTTCTCTCCGGTTTATGATCTCTCCTGTTTATGTTCTCTCTGGTTTATGATCTCTCCGGTTTATGTTCTCTCTGGTTTATGATCTCTCCGGTTTATGATCTCTCCGGTTTATGTTCTCTCCGGTTTATGATCTCATTGGTTTACGTTCTCTCCGGTTTATGATCTCTCCGGTTTACGTTACCTCTGGTTTATGTTCTCTCCGGTTTATGTTCTCTCCGGTTTATGTTCTCTCCGGTTTATGATCTCTCCGGTTTATGTTCTCTCTGGTTTATGTTCTCTCCGGTTTATGTTCTCTCCGGTTTAAGATCTCTCCGGTTTATATTCTCTCTGGTTTATGTTCTCTCCGGTTTATGATCTCTCCGGTTTATGATCTCTCCAGTTTATGTTCTCTCCGGTTTATGTTCTCTCCGGTGTATGTTCTCTCTGGTTTATGTTCTCTCCGGTTTATGATCTCTCCGGTTTATGATCTCTCCGTTTTATGATCTCTCCGGTTTATGTTCTCTCTGGTTTATGTTCTCTCTGGTTTATGTTCTCTCCGATTTATGATCTGTCCGGTTTATGTTCTCTCCGGTGTATGTTCTCTCCGGTTTATGATCTCTCCGGTGTATGTTCTCTCCGGTTTATGTTCTCTCCGGTTTATGATCTCTCCGGTTTATGATCTCTCCGGTTTATGTTCTCTCCGGTTTATGTTCTCTCCGGTTTATGTTCTCTCCAGTGTATGTTCTCTCCGGTTTATGATCTCTCCGGTTTATGATCTCTCCGGTTTATGTTCTCTCCGGTTTATGTTCTCTCCAGTGTATGTTCTCTCCGGTTTATGTTCTCTCCAGTGTATGTTCTCTCCGGTTTATGTTCTCTCTTGTTTATGATCTCTCCGGTGTATGTTCTCTCCGGTTTATGATCTCTCCGGTTTATGTTCTCTCTGGTTTATGAACTCTCCGGTTTATGATCTCTCCGGTTTATGATCTCTCCGGTGTATGTTCTCTCCGGTTTATGATCTCTCCGGTTTTTATTCTCTCCGGTTTATGTTCTCTCTGGTTTATGATCCCTCCGGTTTATGTTCTCTCTTGTTTATGTTCTCTCCGGTGTATGTTCTCTCCGGTTTATGATCTCTCCGGTTTACAGAACATAGAACCTAGAACATAGAACAATACAGCACTGAACAGGCCCTTCGGCCCACGATGTTGTTACGAACTTCTAACCTAGATTAAGCACCCATCCATGTACCTATCCAAATGCCGCTTAAAGGTCGCCAATGATTCTGACTCTACCACTCCCACGGGTTCTCTCCGGTTTATGATCTCTCCGGTTTATGATCTCTCGGGTTTATGTTCTCTCCGGTTTATGAACTCTCCGGTTTATGATCTCTCGGGTTTATGTTGTCTCCGGTTTATGTTCTCTCTGGTTTATGATCTCTCGGGTTTATGTTGTCTCCGGTTTATGTTCTCTCTGGTTTTTGTTCTCTCTGGTTTATGTTCTCTCCGGTTTATGTTCTCTCTGGTTTTTGTTCTCTCTGGTTTATGTTCTCTCCGGTTTATGTTCTCTCCAGTTTATGTTCTCTCCGGTTTATGATCTCTCTGGTTTATGATCTCTCCGGTTTATGTTCTCTCCGGTTTATGATCTCTCCGGTTTATGTTCTCTCCGGTTTATGTTCTCTCTGGTTTTTGTTCTCTCTGGTTTATGATCTCTCCGGTTTATGTTCTCTCGGGTTTATGATCTCTCTGGTTTATGTTCTCTCCGGTTTATGTTCTCTCCGGTTTATGTTCTCTCCCGTTTATGATCTCTCTGGTTTATGATCTCTCCGGTTTATGTTCTCTCCGGTTTATGTTCTCTCCGGTTTATGATCTCACCGGTTTATGATCTCTCCGGTTTATGTTCTCTCCGGTTTATGATCTCTCCGATTTATGATCTCTCCGGTTTATGTTCTCTCCGGTTTATGATCTCTCCGGTTTATGTTCTCTCTGGTTTATGTTCTCTCTGGTTTATGTTCTCTCCGGTTTATGATCTCTCCGGTTTATGTCCTCTCTGGTTTATAATCTCACCAGTATATGATCTCTCCGATTTATGTTCTCTCTGGTTTATGTTCTCTCCGGTTTATGTTCTCTCCGGTTGATGATCTCTCCAGTTTATGATCTCTCCGGTTTATGTTCTCTCCGGTTTATGATCTCTCCGGTTTATGTTCTCTCCGGTTTATGTTCTCTCCGTTTTATGATCTCTCCGGTTTATGTTCTCTCTGGTTTATGTTCTCTCCGGTTTATGATCTCTCCGGTTTATGTTCTCTCCGGTTTATTATCTCTCCGGTTTATGTTCTCTCCGGTTTATGTTCTCTCCGGTTTATGATCTCTCCGGTTTATGATCTCTCCGGTTTATGTACTCTCTGGTTTATGTTCTCTCCGGTTTATGATCTCTCCGGTTTATGTTCTCTCCGGTTTATGTTCTCTCCGGTTTTCGTTCTCTCTGGTTTATGATCTCTCCGGTTTATGATCTCTCCGGTTTATGTTCTCTCTGGTTTATGTTCTCTCCGGTTTATGTTCTCTCCGGTTTATGTTCTCTCCGGTTTATGATCTCTCTTGTTTATGTTCTCTCTGGTTTATGTTCTCTCCGGTTTATGTTCTCTCCGGTTTATGATCTCTCTTGTTTATGTTCTCTCTGGTTTATGATCTCTCCGGTTTATGATCTCTCCGGTTTACGTTCTCTCCGGTTCATGATCTCTCTGGTTTATGATCTCTCCGGTTTATGTTCTCTCCGGTTTATGATCTCTCCGGTTTATGTTCTCTCCGGTTTATGTTCTCTCTGGTTTATGATCTCTCCGGTTTATGATCTCTCCGGTTTACGTTCTCTCCGGTTCATGATCTCTCTGGTTTATGTTCTCTCCGGTTTATGTTCTCTCCGGTTTATGTTCTCTCCGGTTTATGATCTGCCGGTTTACGTTCTCTCCGGTTCATGATCTCTCTGGTTTATGATCTCTCCGGTTTATAATCTCTCTGGTTTATGATCTCTCTGGTTTATATTCTCTCCGGTTTATGATCTCTCTGGTTTATGATCTCTCCGGTTTATGTTCTCTCCGGTTTATGTTCTGTCCGGTTTATGTTCTCTCTGGTTTATGTTCTCTCTGGTTTATGATCTCTCCGTTTTATGTTCTCTCCGGTGTATGATCTCTCCGGTTTATGTTCTCTCCGGTTTATGTTCTCTCCGGTTTATGTTCTCTCCGGTTTATGATCTCTCCGGTTTATGTTCTCTCCGGTTTATGTTCTCTCTGTTTTATGATCTCTCCGTTTTATGTTCTCTCCGGTGTATGATCTCTCCGGTTTATGTTCTCTCCGGTTTATGTTCTCTCCGGTTTATGTTCTCTCCGGTTTATGATCTCTCCGGTTTATGATCACTCCGGTTTATGATCTCTCTGGTTTATGTTCTCTCTGGTTTATGATCTCTCCGGTTTATGATCTCTCCGGTTTATGTTCTCTCCGGTGTATGATCTCTCCGGTTTATGTTCTCTCCGGTTTATGTTCTCTCCGGTTTATGATCTCTCCGGTTTATGATCTCTCCGGTTTATGATCACTCCGGTTTATGATCTCTCTGGTTTATGTTCTCTCTGGTTTATGTTCTCTCCGGTTTTTGTTCTCTCTGGTTTATGTTCTCTCCGGTTTATGTTCTCTCCAGTTTATGTTCTCTCCGGTTTATGATCTCTCTGGTTTATGATCTCTCCGGTTTATGTTCTCTCCGGTTTATGATCTCTCCGGTTTATGTTCTCTCCGGTTTATGTTCTCTCTGGTTTTTGTTCTCTCTGGTTTATGATCTCTCCGGTTTATGTTCTCTCGGGTTTATGATCTCTCTGCTTTATGTTCTCTCCGGTTTATGTTCTCTCCCGTTTATGATCTCTCTGGTTTATGATCTCTCCGGTTTATGTTCTCTCCGGTTTATGTTCTCTCCGGTTTATGATCTCACCGGTTTATGATCTCTCCGGTTTATGTTCTCTCCGGTTTATGATCACTCCGGTTTATGATCTCTCTGGTTTATGTTCTCTCCGGTTTATGTTCTCTCCGGTTTATGTTCTCTCCGGTTTATGATCTCTCCGGTTTATGTTCTCTCCGGTTTATGTTCTCTCCGGTTTATGTTCTCTCCGGTTTTTGTTCTCTCTGGTTTATGTTCTCTCCGGTTTATGTTCTCTCCAGTTTATGTTCTCTCCGGTTTATGATCTCTCTGGTTTATGATCTCTCCGGTTTATGTTCTCTCCAGTTTATGATCTCTCCGGTTTATGTTCTCTCCGGTTTATGTTCTCTCTGGCTTTTGTTCTCTCTGGTTTATGATCTCTCCGGTTTATGTTCTCTCGGGTTTATGATCTCTCTGGTTTATGTTCTCTCCGGTTTATGTTCTCTCTGGTTTATGTTCTCTCCCGTTTATGATCTCTCTGGTTTATGATCTCTCCGGTTTATGTTCTCTCCGGTTTATGTTCTCTCCGGTTTATGATCTCACCGGTTTATGATCTCTCCGGTTTATGTTTTCTCCGGTTTATGATCTCTCCGATTTATGATCTCTCCGGTTTATGTTCTCTCCGGTTTATGATCTCTCCGGTTTATGTTCTCTCTGGTTTATGTTCTCTCCGGTTTATGATCTCTCCGGTTTATGTCCTCTCTGGTTTATAATCTCACCAGTATATGATCTCTCCGATTTATGTTCTCTCTGGTTTATGTTCTCTCCGGTTTATGTTCTCTCCGGTTTATGTTCTCTCCCGTTTATGATCTCTCTGGTTTATGATCTCTCCGGTTTATGTTCTCTCCGGTTTATGTTCTCTCCGGTTTATGATCTCACCGGTTTATGATCTCTCCGGTTTATGTTCTCTCCGGTTTATGATCTCTCCGATTTATGATCTCTCCGGTTTATGTTCTCTCCGGTTTATGATCTCTCCGGTTTATGTTCTCTCTGGTTTATGTTCTCTCTGGTTTATGTTCTCTCCGGTTTATGATCTCTCCGGTTTATGTCCTCTCTGGTTTATAATCTCACCAGTATATGATCTCTCCGATTTATGTTCTCTCTGGTTTATGTTCTCTCCGGTTTATGTTCTCTCCGGTTGATGATCTCTCCAGTTTATGTTCTCTCCGGTTTATGTTCTCTCCGGTTTATGATCTCTCCGGTTTATGTTCTCTCCGGTTTATGTTCTCTCCGTTTTATGATCTCTCCGGTTTATGTTCTCTCTGGTTTATGTTCTCTCCGGTTTATGATCTCTCCGGTTTATGTTCTCTCCGGTTTATTATCTCTCCGGTTTATGTTCTCTCCGGTTTATTATCTCTCCGGTTTATGTTCTCTCCGGTTTATGTTCTCTCCGGTTTATGTTCTCTCCGGTTTATGTTCTCTCTGGTTTATGTTCTCTCTGGTTTATGTTCTCTCCGGTTTATGTTCTCTCCGTTTTATGATCTCTCCGGTTTATGTTCTCTCTGGTTTATGTTCTCTCCGGTTTATGTTCTCTCTGGTTTATGTTCTCTCTGGTTTATGTTCTCTCCGATTTATGATCTGTCCGGTTTATGTTCTCTCTGGTTTATGTTCTCTCCGGTTTATGTTCTCTCTGGTTTATGTTCTCTCTGGTTTATGTTCTCTCCGATTTATGATCTGTCCGGTTTATGTTCTCTCCGGTTTATGTTCTCTCCGTTTTATGATCTCTCCGGTTTATGTTCTCTCTGGTTTATGTTCTCTCTGGTTTATGTTCTCTCCAGTTTATGATCTCTCCGATTTATGATCTCTCCGGTTTATATTCTCTCTGGTTTATGTTCTCTCCGGTTTATGATCTCTCCGGTTTATGATCTCCACGGTTTATGTTCTCTCCGGTTTATGTTCTCTCCGGTTTATGTTCTCTCCAGTGTAAGTTCTCTCCGGTTTATGATCTCTCCGGTTTATGTTCTCTCTTGTTTATGATCTCTCCGGTGTATGTTCTCTCCGGTTTATGATCTCTCCGGTGTATGTTCTCTCCGGTTTATGATCTCTCCGGTTTTTATTCTCTCCGGTTTATGTTCTCTCTGGTTTATGATCCCTCCGGTTTATGTTCTCTCTGGTTTATGTTCTCTCTTGTTTATGTTCTCTCCGGTTTATGTTCTCTCCGGTTTATGATCTCTCCGGTTTATAGAACATAGAACCTAGAACATAGAACAATACAGCACTGAACAGGCCCTTCGGCCCACGATGTTGTTACGAACTTCTAACCTAGATTAAGCACCCATCCATGTACCTATCCAAATGCCGCTTAAAGGTCGCCAATGATTCTGACTCTACCACTCCCACGGGTTCTCTCTGGTTTATGTTCTCTCTGGTTTATGTTCTCTCCGGTTTATGTTCTCTCCGGTTTTTGATCTCTCCGGTTTATGATCTCTCTGGTTTATGTTCTCTCCGGTTTATGAACTCTCCGGTTTATGATCTCTCGGGTTTATGTTGTCTCCGGTTTATGTTCTCTCTGGTTTATGATCTCTCGGGTTTATGTTGTCTCCGGTTTATGTTCTCTCTGGTTTTTGTTCTCTCTGGTTTATGTTCTCTCCGGTTTATGTTCTCTCTGGTTTTTGTTCTCTCTGGTTTATGTTCTCTCCGGTTTATGTTCTCTCCAGTTTATGTTCTCTCCGGTTTATGATCTCTCTGGTTTATGATCTCTCCGGTTTATGTTCTCTCCGGTTTATGATCTCTCCGGTTTATGTTCTCTCCGGTTTATGTTCTCTCTGGTTTTTGTTCTCTCTGGTTTATGATCTCTCCGGTTTATGTTCTCTCGGGTTTATGATCTCTCTGGTTTATGTTCTCTCCGGTTTATGTTCTCTCCGGTTTATGTTCTCTCCCGTTTATGATCTCTCTGGTTTATGATCTCTCCGGTTTATGTTCTCTCCGGTTTATGTTCTCTCCGGTTTATGATCTCACCGGTTTATGATCTCTCCGGTTTATGTTCTCTCCGGTTTATGATCTCTCCGATTTATGATCTCTCCGGTTTATGTGCTCTCCGGTTTATGATCTCTCCGGTTTATGTTCTCTCTGGTTTATGTTCTCTCTGGTTTATGTTCTCTCCGGTTTATGATCTCTCCGGTTTATGTCCTCTCTGGTTTATAATCTCACCAGTATATGATCTCTCCGATTTATGTTCTCTCTGGTTTATGTTCTCTCCGGTTTATGTTCTCTCCGGTTGATGATCTCTCCAGTTTATGTTCTCTCCGGTTTATGTTCTCTCCGGTTTATGATCTCTCCGGTTTATGTTCTCTCCGGTTTATGTTCTCTCCGTTTTATGATCTCTCCGGTTTATGTTCTCTCTGGTTTATGTTCTCTCCGGTTTATGATCTCTCCGGTTTATGTTCTCTCCGGTTTATTATCTCTCCGGTTTATGTTCTCTCCGGTTTATGTTCTCTCCGGTTTATGATCTCTCCGGTTTATGATCTCTCCGGTTTATGCACTCTCTGGTTTATGTTCTCTCCGGTTTATGATCTCTCCGGTTTATGTTCTCTCCGGTTTATGTTCTCTCTGGTTTTCGTTCTCTCTGGTTTATGATCTCTCCGGTTTATGATCTCTCCGGTTTATGTTCTCTCTGGTTTATGTTCTCTCCGGTTTATGTTCTCTCCGGTTTATGTTCTCTCCGGTTTATGATCTCTCTTGTTTATGTTCTCTCTGGTTTATGTTCTCTCCGGTTTATGTTCTCTCCGGTTTATGATCTCTCTTGTTTATGTTCTCTCCGGTTTATGATCTCTCCGATTTATGATCTCTCCGGTTTATGTGCTCTCCGGTTTATGATCTCTCCGGTTTATGTTCTCTCTGGTTTATGTTCTCTCTGGTTTATGTTCTCTCCGGTTTATGATCTCTCCGGTTTATGTCCTCTCTGGTTTATAATCTCACCAGTATATGATCTCTCCGATTTATGTTCTCTCTGGTTTATGTTCTCTCCGGTTTATGTTCTCTCCGGTTGATGATCTCTCCAGTTTATGTTCTCTCCGGTTTATGTTCTCTCCGGTTTATGATCTCTCCGGTTTATGTTCTCTCCGGTTTATGTTCTCTCCGTTTTATGATCTCTCCGGTTTATGTTCTCTCTGGTTTATGTTCTCTCCGGTTTATGATCTCTCCGGTTTATGTTCTCTCCGGTTTATTATCTCTCCGGTTTATGTTCTCTCCGGTTTATGTTCTCTCCGGTTTATGATCTCTCCGGTTTATGATCTCTCCGGTTTATGCACTCTCTGGTTTATGTTCTCTCCGGTTTATGATCTCTCCGGTTTATGTTCTCTCCGGTTTATGTTCTCTCTGGTTTTCGTTCTCTCTGGTTTATGATCTCTCCGGTTTATGATCTCTCCGGTTTATGTTCTCTCTGGTTTATGTTCTCTCCGGTTTATGTTCTCTCCGGTTTATGTTCTCTCCGGTTTATGATCTCTCTTGTTTATGTTCTCTCTGGTTTATGTTCTCTCCGGTTTATGTTCTCTCCGGTTTATGATCTCTCTTGTTTATGTTCTCTCTGGTTTATGTTCTCTCTGGTTTATGATCTCTCCGGTTTATGATCTCTCCGGTTTACGTTCTCTCCGGTTCATGATCTCTCTGGTTTATGTTCTCTCCGGTTTATGTTCTCTCCGGTTTATGATCTCTCCGGTTTATGTTCTCTCCGGTTTATGTTCTCTCTGGTTTATGATCTCTCCGGTTTATGATCTCTCCGGTTTACGTTCTCTCCGGTTCATGATCTCTCTGGTTTATGTTCTCTCCGGTTTATGTTCTCTCCGGTTTATGTTCTCTCCGGTTTATGATCTGCCGGTTTACGTTCTCTCCGGTTCATGATCTCTCTGGTTTATGATCTCTCCGGTTTATAATCTCTCTGGTTTATGATCTCTCTGGTTTATATTCTCTCCGGTTTATGATCTCTCTGGTTTATGATCTCTCCGGTTTATGTTCTCTCCGGTTTATGTTCTGTCCGGTTTATGTTCTCTCTGGTTTATGTTCTCTCTGGTTTATGATCTCTCCGTTTTATGTTCTCTCCGGTGTATGATCTCTCCGGTTTATGTTCTCTCCGGTTTATGTTCTCTCCGGTTTATGTTCTCTCCGGTTTATGATCTCTCCGGTTTATGTTCTCTCCGGTTTATGTTCTCTCTGTTTTATGTTCTCTCCGGTTTATGATCACTCCGGTTTATGATCTCTCTGGTTTATGTTCTCTCTGGTTTATGTTCTCTCCGGTTTATGTTCTCTCCGGTTTATGTTCTCTCCGGTTTATGTTCTCTCTGGTTTATGTTCTCTCCGGTTTATGATCTCTCCGGTTTATGTTCTCTCCGGTTTATGTTCTCTCCGGTTTATGTTCTCTCCGGTTTATGTTCGCTCCGGTGTATGTTCTCTCCGGTTTATGATCTCTCCGGTTTATGTTCTCTCTTGTTTATGTTCTCTCTGGTTTCTGATCTCTCCGATTTATGTTCTCTCTGGTTTATGTTCTCTCCGGTTTATGTTCTCTCCGGTTTATGTTCTCTCTGGTTTATGTTCTCTCCGGTTTATGATCTCTCCGGTTTATGATCTCTCCGGTTTATGATCTCTCCGGTTTATGATCTCTCCGGTTTATGTTCTCTCTGGTTTCTGATCTCTCCGATTTATGTTCTCTCTGGTTTATGTTCTCTCCGGTTTATGTTCTCTCCGGTTTATGTTCTCTCTGGTTTATGTTCTCTCCGGTTTATGATCTCTCCGGTTTATGATCTCTCCGGTTTATGATCTCTCCGGTTTATGTTCTCTCTGGTTTATGATCTCTCCGATTTATGTTCTCTCTGGTTTATGTTCTCTCCGGTTTATGATCTCTCCGGTTTATGTTCTCTCTGGTTTATGTTCTCTCCGGTTTATGATCTCTCTGGTTTATGTTCTCTCCGGTTTATGTTCTCTCCGGTTTATGATCTCTCCGGTTTATGTTCTCTCTGGTTTATAATCTCACCAGTATATGATCTCTCCGATTTATGTTCTCTCTGGTTTATGTTCTCTCCGGTTTATGATCTCTCCGGTTTATGTTCTCTCTGGTTTATGTTCTCTCCGGTTTATGATCTCACCGGTTTATGTTCTCTCTGGTTTATGGTCTCTCCGGGTTATGATCTCTCCGGTTTATGTTCTCTCTGGTTTATGTTCTCTCCGGTTTATGATCTCTCCGGTTTATGTTCTCTCTGGTTTATGTTCTCATTGGTTTCCGTTCTCTCCGGTTTATGATCTCTCCGGTTTACGTTCCCTCTGGTTTATGTTCTCTCCGGTTTATGTTCTCTCCGGTTTATGTTCTCTCCGGTTTATGTTCTCTCCGGTTTACGTTCCCTCTGGTTTATGTTCTCTCCGGTTTATGTTCTCTCCGGTTTATGTTCTCTCCGGTTTATGTTCTCTCCGGTTTATGATCTCTCCGGTTTATGTTCTCTCCGGTTTATGAACTCTCCGGTTTATGGTCTCTCCGGTTTATGTTCTCTCAGGTTTATGATCTCTCCGGTTTATGTTGTCTCCGGTTTATGTTCTCTCAGGTTTATGATCTCTCCGGTTTATGTTGTCTCCGGTTTATGTTCTCTCTGGTTTATGTTCTCTCCGGTTTATGTTCTCTCCGGTTTATGATCTCTCCGGTTTATGTTCTCTCTGGTTTATGTTCTCTCTGGTTTTTGGTCTCTCTGGTTTATGATCTCTCCGGTTTATGTTCTCTCGGGTTTATGATCTCTCGGGTTTATGTTCTCTCCGGTTTATGTTCTCTCCGGTTTATGTTCTCTCGGGTTTATGTTCTCTCCCGTTTATGATCTCTCCGGTTTATGATCTCTCTGGTTTATGATCTCTCCGGTTTATGTTCTCTCCGGTTTATGTTCTCTCCCGTTTATGATCTCTCCGGTTTATGTTCTCTCTGGTTTATGATCTCTCCGGTTTATGTTCTCTCTGGTTTATGTTCTCTCCGGTTTATGATCTCTCCGGTTTATGTTCTCTCCCGTTTATGTTCTCTCTGGTTTATGATCTCTCCGGTTTATGTTCTCTCCGGTTTATGTTCTCTCCGGTTTATGATCTCTCTGGTTTATGTTCTCTCCGGTTTATGATCTCTCCGGTTTATGTTCTCTCCCGTTTATGTTCTCTCCGGTTTATGATCTCTCCGGTTTATGTTCTCTCCGGTTTATGTTCTCTCCAGTTTATGTTCTCTCCGGTTTTTGATCTCTCTGGTTTATGATCTCTCCGGTTTATGTTCTCTCCGGTTTATGTTCTCTCCGGTTTATGTTCTCTCCCGTTTATGATCTCTCTGGTTTATGATCTCTCCGGTTTATGTTCTCTCTGGTTTATGTTCTCTCCGGTTTATGTTCTCTCCGGTTTATGATCTCACCGGTTTATGTTCTCTCCGGTTTATGATCTCTCCGATTTATGATCTCTCCGGTTTATGTTCTCTCCGGTTTATGATCTCTCCGGTTTATGTTCTCTCAGGTTTATGATCTCCCCGGTTTATGTTGTCTCCGGTTTATATTCTCTCAGGTTTATGATCTCTCCGGTTTATGTTGTCTCCGGTTTATGTTCTCTCTGGTTTATGTTCTCTCCGGTTTATGTTCTCTCTGGTTTATGTTCTCTCCGGTTTATGTTCTCTCTGGTTTATGATCTCTCCGGTTTATGTTGTCTCCGGTTTATGTTCTCTCTGGTTTATGTTCTCTCCGGTTTATGTTCTCTCTGGTTTATGATCTCTCCGGTTTATGTTCTCTCCGGTTTATGTTCTCTCTGGTTTATGATCTCTCTGGTTTATGTTCTCTCCGGTTTATGTTCTCTCCGGTTTATGATCTCTCCGGTTTATGTTCTCTCTGGTTTATGTTCTCTCTGGTTTTTGGTCTCTCTGGTTTATGATCTCTCCGGTTTATGTTCTCTCGGGTTTATGTTCTCTCCGGTTTATGTTCTCTCCGGTTTATGTTCTCTCGGGTTTATGATCTCTCCCGTTTATGATCTCTCCGGTTTATGTTCTCTCCGGTTTATGTTCTCTCTGGTTTATGATCTCTCTGGTTTATGATCTCTCCGGTTTATGTTCTCTCTGGTTTGTGTTCTCTCCGGTTTATGATCTCTCCGGTTTATGTTCTCTCCCGTTTATGTTCTCTCCGGTTTATGATCTCTCCGGTTTATGTTCTCTCCGGTTTATGTTCTCTCCGGTTTATGATCTCTCTGGTTTATGTTCTCTTCGGTTTATGTTCTCTCCAGTTTATGTTCTCTCCGGTTTATGATCTCTCTGGTTTATGATCTCTCCGGTTTATGATCTCTCCGGTTTATGTTCTCTCCGGTTTATGTTCTCTCTGGTTTATAATCTCACCTGTATATGATCTCTCCGGTTTATGTTCTCTCCGGTTGATGATCTCTCCAGTTTATGTTCTCTCCGGTTTATGTTCTCTCCGGTTTATGATCTCTCCGGTTTATGTTCTCTCCGGTTTATGTTCTCTCCGTTTTATGATCTCTCTGATTTATGTTCTCTCTGGTTTATGTTCTCTCCGGTTTATGTTCTCTCCGGTTGATGATCTCTCCAGTTTATGTTCTCTCCGGTTTATGTTCTCTCCGGTTTCTGATCTCTCCGGTTTATGATCTCTCCGGTTTATGTTCTCTCCGGTTTATGTTCTCTCCGGTTTATGTTCTCTCCGTTTTATGATCTCTCTGATTTATGTTCTCTCTGGTTTATGTTCTCTCCGGTTTATGTTCTCTCCGGTTGATGATCTCTCCAGTTTATGTTCTCTCCGGTTTATGTTCTCTCCGGTTTATGATCTCTCCAGTTTATGTTCTCTCCGTTTTATGATCTCTCCGGTTTATGTTCTCTCTGGTTTATGTTCTCTCCGGTTTATGATCTCTCCGGTTTATGTTCTCTCCGGTTTATTATCTCTCCGGTTTATGATCTCTCCGGTTTATGTTCTCTCCGGTTTATGATCTCTCCGGTTTATGATCTCTCCGGTTTATGATCTCTCCGGTTTATGTACTCTCTGGTTTATGTTCTCTCCGGTTTATGTTCTCTCTGGTTTATGTTCTCTCCGGTTTATGTTCTCTCCGGTTTATGTACTCTCTGGTTTATGTTCTCTCCGGTTTATGTTCTCTCTGGTTTATGTTCTCTCCGGTTTATGTTCTCTCCGGTTTTCGTTCTCTCTGGTTTATGATCTCTCCGGTTTATGATCTCTCCGGTTTATGTTCTCTCCGGTTTATGTTCTCTCCGGTTTTCGTTCTCTCTGGTTTATGATCTCTCCGGTTTATGATCTCTCCGGTTTATGTACTCTCCGGTTTATGTTCTCTCCGGTTTATGTTCTCTCTGGTTTATGTTCTCTCCGGTTTATGTTCTCTCCGGTTTTCGTTCTCTCTGGTTTATGATCTCTCCGGTTTATGATCTCTCCGGTTTATGTTCTCTCTGGTTTATGTTCTCTCCGGTTTATGTTCTCTCCGGTTTTCGTTCTCTCTGGTTTATGATCTCTCCGGTTTATGATCTCTCCGGTTTATGATCTCTCCGGTTTATGTTCTCTCCGGTTTATGATCTCTCCGGTTTATGATCTCTCCGGTTTATGATCTCTCCGGTTTATGTTCTCTCCGGTTTATGATCTCTCTTGTTTATGTTCTCTCTGGTTTATGTTCTCTCCGGTTTATGTTCTCTCCGGTTTATGATCTCTCTTGTTTATGATCTCTCCAGTTTATGTTCTCTCCGGTTTATGTTCTCTCTGGTTTATGATCTCTCTGGTTTATATTCTCTCCGGTTTATGATCTCTCCGGTTTATGATCTCTCCGGTTTATGTTCTCTCCGGTTTATGATCTCTCTTGTTTATGTTCTCTCTGGTTTATGTTCTCTCCGGTTTATGTTCTCTCCGGTTTATGATCTCTCTTGTTTATGATCTCTCCAGTTTATGTTCTCTCCGGTTTATGTTCTCTCTGGTTTATGATCTCTCTGGTTTATGTTCTCTCCGGTTTATGATCTCTCCGGTTTATGTTCTCTCTGGTTTATGTTCTCTCCGGTTTATGTTCTCTCCGGTTTTCGTTCTCTCTGGTTTATGATCTCTCCGGTTTATGATCTCTCCGGTTTATGATCTCTCCGGTTTATGATCTCTCCGGTTTATGATCTCTCCGGTTTATGTTCTCTCCGGTTTATGATCTCTCTTGTTTATGTTCTCTCTGGTTTATGTTCTCTCCGGTTTATGTTCTCTCCGGTTTATGATCTCTCTTGTTTATGATCTCTCCGGTTTATGTTCTCTCCGGTTTATGTTCTCTCCGGTTTATGATCTCTCCGGTTTACGTTCTCTCCGGTTTATGATCTCTCTGGTTTATGATCTCTCCGGTTTATGTTCTCTCCGGTTTATGTTCTCTCCGGTTTATGTTCTCTCCGGTTTATGATCTCTCTGGTTTATGATCTCTCCGGTTTATAATCTCTCTGGTTTATGATCTCTCTGGTTTATATTCTCTCCGGTTTATGATCTCTCCGGTTTATGATCTCTCCGGTTTATGATCTCTCCGGTTTATGTTCTCTCCGGTTTATGTTCTGTCCGGTTTATGTTCTCTCTGGTTTATGTTCTCTCTGGTTTATGATCTCTCCGTTTTATGTTCTCTCCGGTGTATGATCTCTCCGGTGTATGTTCTCTCCGGTTTATGTTCTCTCCGGTTTATGTTCTCTCCGGTTAATGATCTCTCCGTTTTATGTTCTCTCCGGTGTATGATCTCTCCGGTTTATGTTCTCTCTGGTTTATGTTCTCTCCGGTTTATGTTCTCTCCGGTTTATGATCTCTCCGGTTTATGTTCTCTCTGGTTTATGTTCTCTCTGGTTTATGATCTCTCTGGTTTATGTTCTCTCCGGTTTATGTTCTCTCCGGTTTATGTTCTGTCCGGTTTATGTTCTCTCTGGTTTATGTTCTCTCTGGTTTATGATCTCTCCGTTTTATGTTCTCTCCGGTGTATGATCTCTCCGGTTTATGTTCACTCCGGTTTATGTTCTCTCCGGTTTATGTTCTCTCTGGTTTATGATCTCTCTGGTTTATGTTCTCTCCGGTTTATGTTCTCTCCGGTTTTTGATCTCTCCGGTTTATGTTCTCTCCGTTTTATGTTCTCTCTGGTTTATGATCTCTCCGGTTTATGTTCTCTCCGGTTTTTGATCACTCCGGTTTATGATCTCTCTGGTTTATGTTCTCTCCGGTTTATGATCTCTCCGGTTTATGTTCTCTCCGGTTTATGATCTTTCCAGTTTATGATGTCTCCGGTTTATGTTCTCTCTGGTTTATGATCTCTCCGGTTTATGTTCTCTCCGGTTTATGTTCTCTCCGGTTTATGATGTCTCCGGTTTATGTTCTCTCCGGTTTATGTTCTCTCCGGTTTAAGATCTCTCCGGTTTATATTCTCTCTGGTTTATGTTCTCTCCGGTTTATGATCTCTCCGGTTTTGATCTCTCCAGTTTATGATCTCTCCGGTTTATGTTCTCTCCGGTTTATGTTCTCTCTGGTGTATGTTCTCTCCGGTTTATGTTCTCTCCGGTTTATGTTCTCTCTGGTTTATGTTCTCTCTGGTTTATGTTCTCTCCGGTTTATGATCTCTCCGGTTTATGTTCTCTCCCGTTTATGTTCTCTCTGGTTTATGATCTCTCCGGTTTATGTTCTCTCCGGTTTATGTTCTCTCCGGTTTATGATCTCTCTGGTTTATGTTCTCTCCGGTTTATGATCTCTCCGGTTTATGTTCTCTCCCGTTTATGTTCTCTCCGGTTTATGATCTCTCCGGTTTATGTTCTCTCCGGTTTATGTTCTCTCCAGTTTATGTTCTCTCCGGTTTTTGATCTCTCTGGTTTATGATCTCTCCGGTTTATGTTCTCTCCGGTTTATGTTCTCTCCGGTTTATGTTCTCTCCCGTTTATGATCTCTCTGGTTTATGATCTCTCCGGTTTATGTTCTCTCTGGTTTATGTTCTCTCCGGTTTATGTTCTCTCCGGTTTATGATCTCACCGGTTTATGTTCTCTCCGGTTTATGATCTCTCCGATTTATGATCTCTCCGGTTTATGTTCTCTCCGGTTTATGATCTCTCCGGTTTATGTTCTCTCAGGTTTATGATCTCCCCGGTTTATGTTGTCTCCGGTTTATATTCTCTCAGGTTTATGATCTCTCCGGTTTATGTTGTCTCCGGTTTATGTTCTCTCTGGTTTATGTTCTCTCCGGTTTATGTTCTCTCTGGTTTATGTTCTCTCCGGTTTATGTTCTCTCTGGTTTATGATCTCTCCGGTTTATGTTGTCTCCGGTTTATGTTCTCTCTGGTTTATGTTCTCTCCGGTTTATGTTCTCTCTGGTTTATGATCTCTCCGGTTTATGTTCTCTCCGGTTTATGTTCTCTCTGGTTTATGATCTCTCTGGTTTATGTTCTCTCCGGTTTATGTTCTCTCCGGTTTATGATCTCTCCGGTTTATGTTCTCTCTGGTTTATGTTCTCTCTGGTTTTTGGTCTCTCTGGTTTATGATCTCTCCGGTTTATGTTCTCTCGGGTTTATGTTCTCTCCGGTTTATGTTCTCTCCGGTTTATGTTCTCTCGGGTTTATGATCTCTCCCGTTTATGATCTCTCCGGTTTATGTTCTCTCCGGTTTATGTTCTCTCTGGTTTATGATCTCTCTGGTTTATGATCTCTCCGGTTTATGTTCTCTCTGGTTTGTGTTCTCTCCGGTTTATGATCTCTCCGGTTTATGTTCTCTCCCGTTTATGTTCTCTCCGGTTTATGATCTCTCCGGTTTATGTTCTCTCCGGTTTATGTTCTCTCCGGTTTATGATCTCTCTGGTTTATGTTCTCTTCGGTTTATGTTCTCTCCAGTTTATGTTCTCTCCGGTTTATGATCTCTCTGGTTTATGATCTCTCCGGTTTATGATCTCTCCGGTTTATGTTCTCTCCGGTTTATGTTCTCTCTGGTTTATAATCTCACCTGTATATGATCTCTCCGGTTTATGTTCTCTCCGGTTGATGATCTCTCCAGTTTATGTTCTCTCCGGTTTATGTTCTCTCCGGTTTATGATCTCTCCGGTTTATGTTCTCTCCGGTTTATGTTCTCTCCGTTTTATGATCTCTCTGATTTATGTTCTCTCTGGTTTATGTTCTCTCCGGTTTATGTTCTCTCCGGTTGATGATCTCTCCAGTTTATGTTCTCTCCGGTTTATGTTCTCTCCGGTTTCTGATCTCTCCGGTTTATGATCTCTCCGGTTTATGTTCTCTCCGGTTTATGTTCTCTCCGGTTTATGTTCTCTCCGTTTTATGATCTCTCTGATTTATGTTCTCTCTGGTTTATGTTCTCTCCGGTTTATGTTCTCTCCGGTTGATGATCTCTCCAGTTTATGTTCTCTCCGGTTTATGTTCTCTCCGGTTTATGATCTCTCCAGTTTATGTTCTCTCCGTTTTATGATCTCTCCGGTTTATGTTCTCTCTGGTTTATGTTCTCTCCGGTTTATGATCTCTCCGGTTTATGTTCTCTCCGGTTTATTATCTCTCCGGTTTATGATCTCTCCGGTTTATGTTCTCTCCGGTTTATGATCTCTCCGGTTTATGATCTCTCCGGTTTATGATCTCTCCGGTTTATGTACTCTCTGGTTTATGTTCTCTCCGGTTTATGTTCTCTCTGGTTTATGTTCTCTCCGGTTTATGTTCTCTCCGGTTTATGTACTCTCTGGTTTATGTTCTCTCCGGTTTATGTTCTCTCTGGTTTATGTTCTCTCCGGTTTATGTTCTCTCCGGTTTTCGTTCTCTCTGGTTTATGATCTCTCCGGTTTATGATCTCTCCGGTTTATGTTCTCTCCGGTTTATGTTCTCTCCGGTTTTCGTTCTCTCTGGTTTATGATCTCTCCGGTTTATGATCTCTCCGGTTTATGTACTCTCCGGTTTATGTTCTCTCCGGTTTATGTTCTCTCTGGTTTATGTTCTCTCCGGTTTATGTTCTCTCCGGTTTTCGTTCTCTCTGGTTTATGATCTCTCCGGTTTATGATCTCTCCGGTTTATGTTCTCTCTGGTTTATGTTCTCTCCGGTTTATGTTCTCTCCGGTTTTCGTTCTCTCTGGTTTATGATCTCTCCGGTTTATGATCTCTCCGGTTTATGATCTCTCCGGTTTATGTTCTCTCCGGTTTATGATCTCTCCGGTTTATGATCTCTCCGGTTTATGATCTCTCCGGTTTATGTTCTCTCCGGTTTATGATCTCTCTTGTTTATGTTCTCTCTGGTTTATGTTCTCTCCGGTTTATGTTCTCTCCGGTTTATGATCTCTCTTGTTTATGATCTCTCCAGTTTATGTTCTCTCCGGTTTATGTTCTCTCTGGTTTATGATCTCTCTGGTTTATATTCTCTCCGGTTTATGATCTCTCCGGTTTATGATCTCTCCGGTTTATGTTCTCTCCGGTTTATGATCTCTCTTGTTTATGTTCTCTCTGGTTTATGTTCTCTCCGGTTTATGTTCTCTCCGGTTTATGATCTCTCTTGTTTATGATCTCTCCAGTTTATGTTCTCTCCGGTTTATGTTCTCTCTGGTTTATGATCTCTCTGGTTTATGTTCTCTCCGGTTTATGATCTCTCCGGTTTATGTTCTCTCTGGTTTATGTTCTCTCCGGTTTATGTTCTCTCCGGTTTTCGTTCTCTCTGGTTTATGATCTCTCCGGTTTATGATCTCTCCGGTTTATGATCTCTCCGGTTTATGATCTCTCCGGTTTATGATCTCTCCGGTTTATGTTCTCTCCGGTTTATGATCTCTCTTGTTTATGTTCTCTCTGGTTTATGTTCTCTCCGGTTTATGTTCTCTCCGGTTTATGATCTCTCTTGTTTATGATCTCTCCGGTTTATGTTCTCTCCGGTTTATGTTCTCTCCGGTTTATGATCTCTCCGGTTTACGTTCTCTCCGGTTTATGATCTCTCTGGTTTATGATCTCTCCGGTTTATGTTCTCTCCGGTTTATGTTCTCTCCGGTTTATGTTCTCTCCGGTTTATGATCTCTCTGGTTTATGATCTCTCCGGTTTATAATCTCTCTGGTTTATGATCTCTCTGGTTTATATTCTCTCCGGTTTATGATCTCTCCGGTTTATGATCTCTCCGGTTTATGATCTCTCCGGTTTATGTTCTCTCCGGTTTATGTTCTGTCCGGTTTATGTTCTCTCTGGTTTATGTTCTCTCTGGTTTATGATCTCTCCGTTTTATGTTCTCTCCGGTGTATGATCTCTCCGGTGTATGTTCTCTCCGGTTTATGTTCTCTCCGGTTTATGTTCTCTCCGGTTAATGATCTCTCCGTTTTATGTTCTCTCCGGTGTATGATCTCTCCGGTTTATGTTCTCTCTGGTTTATGTTCTCTCCGGTTTATGTTCTCTCCGGTTTATGATCTCTCCGGTTTATGTTCTCTCTGGTTTATGTTCTCTCTGGTTTATGATCTCTCTGGTTTATGTTCTCTCCGGTTTATGTTCTCTCCGGTTTATGTTCTGTCCGGTTTATGTTCTCTCTGGTTTATGTTCTCTCTGGTTTATGATCTCTCCGTTTTATGTTCTCTCCGGTGTATGATCTCTCCGGTTTATGTTCACTCCGGTTTATGTTCTCTCCGGTTTATGTTCTCTCTGGTTTATGATCTCTCTGGTTTATGTTCTCTCCGGTTTATGTTCTCTCCGGTTTTTGATCTCTCCGGTTTATGTTCTCTCCGTTTTATGTTCTCTCTGGTTTATGATCTCTCCGGTTTATGTTCTCTCCGGTTTTTGATCACTCCGGTTTATGATCTCTCTGGTTTATGTTCTCTCCGGTTTATGATCTCTCCGGTTTATGTTCTCTCCGGTTTATGATCTTTCCAGTTTATGATGTCTCCGGTTTATGTTCTCTCTGGTTTATGATCTCTCCGGTTTATGTTCTCTCCGGTTTATGTTCTCTCCGGTTTATGATGTCTCCGGTTTATGTTCTCTCCGGTTTATGTTCTCTCCGGTTTAAGATCTCTCCGGTTTATATTCTCTCTGGTTTATGTTCTCTCCGGTTTATGATCTCTCCGGTTTTGATCTCTCCAGTTTATGATCTCTCCGGTTTATGTTCTCTCCGGTTTATGTTCTCTCTGGTGTATGTTCTCTCCGGTTTATGTTCTCTCCGGTTTATGTTCTCTCTGGTTTATGTTCTCTCCGATTTATGATTTGTCCGGTTTATGTTCTCTCCGGTGTATGTTCTCTCCGGTTTATGATCTCTCCGATTTATGATCTCTCCGGTTTATGATCTCTCCGGTTTATGTTCTCTCTGGTTTATGTTCTCTCCGGTTTATGATCTCTCCGGTTTATGTTCTCTCCGGTTTATGATCTCTCCGGTTTATGTTCTCTCCGGTTTATGATCTCTCCGGTTTATGTTCTCTCTGGTTTATGTTCTCTCCGGTTTATGATCTCTCCGGTTTATGTTCTCTCCGGTTTATGATCTCTCCGTTTTATGATCTCTCCGGTTTATGATCTCTCCGGTTTATGATCTCTCAGGTCTATGATCTCTCCGGTTTATGATCTCTCTGGTTTATGATCTCTCTGGTTTATGATCTCTCCGGTTTATGATCTCTCCGGTTTATGATCTCTCAGGTCTATGATCTCTCCGGTTTATGATCTCTCTGGTTTATGTTCTCTCCGGTTTATGTTCTCTCCGGTTTATGATCTCTCTGGTTTATGATCTCTCTGGTTTATGATCTCTCCGGTTTATGATCTCTCCGGTTTATGTTCTCTCCGGTTTATGATCTCTCAGGTCTATGATCTCTCCGGTTTATGATCTCTCTGGTATATGTTCTCTCCCGTTTATGTTCTCTCCGGTTTATGATCTCTCTGGTTTATGTTCTCTCCGGTTTATGTTCTCTCCCGTTTATAATCTCTCCGGTTTATGTTCTCTCCCATTTATAATCTCTCCGGTTTATGTTCTCTCCGGTTTATGATCTCTCCGGTTTATGTTCTCTCTGGTTTATGTTCTCTCCGGTTTATGATCTCTCTGGTTTATGTTCTCTCTGGTTTATGTTCTCTCCGGTTTATGTTCCCTCCGGTTTATGTTCTCTCCGGTTTATGATCTCTCCGGTTTATGTTCTCTCCGGTTTATGATCTCTCCGGTTTATGTTCTCTCCCGTTTATGTTCTCTCCGGTTTATGTTCTCTCCGGTTTATGATCTCTCCGGTTTATGTTCTCTCCGGTTTATGTTCTCTCCGGTTTATGTTCCCTCCGGTTTATGTTCTCTCCGGTTTATGATCTCTCTGGTTTATGTTCTCTCTGGTTTATGTTCTCTCCGGTTTATGATCTCTCCGGTTTATGTTCTCTCCGGTTTATGTTCTCTCCCGTTTATGTTCTCTCCGGTTTATGTTCTCTCCGGTTTAGGTTCTCTCCGGTTTATGATCTCTCGGGTTTACGTTCTCTCCGGTTTATGATCTCTCCGGTTTATGTTCTCTCCCGTTTATGTTCTCTCCGGTTTATGTTCTCTCCGGTTTATGATCTCTCCGGTTTATGATCTCTCCGGTTTATGATCTCTCTGGTTTATGTTCTCTCCGGTTTATGATCTCTCCGGTTTATGTTCTCTCCCGTTTATGTTCTCTCCGGTTTATGTTCTCTCCGGTTTATGATCTCTCCGGTTTATGTTCTCTCCGGTTTATGTTCTCTCCCGTTTATGTTCTCTCTGGTTTATGTTCTCTCCGGTTTATGATCTCTCCGGTTTATGTTCTCTCCCGTTTATGTTCTCTCCGGTTTATGATCTCTCCGGTTTATGTTCTCTCCGGTTTATGATCTCTCCGGTTTATGATCTCTCCGGTTTATGTTCTCTCCGGTTTATGATCTCTCCGGTTTATGTTCTCTCCGGTTTATGTTCTCTCCCGTTTATGTTCTCTCCGGTTTATGTTCTCTCCGGTTTATGTTCTCTCCCGTTTATGTTCTCTCCGGTTTATGTTCTCTCCGGTTTATGTTCCCTCCGGTTTATGTTCCCTCCGGTTTATGATCTCTCCGGTTTATGTTCTCTCCGGTTTATGTTCTCTCCGGTTTATGTTCTCTCCGGTTTATGTTCCCTCCGGTTTATGATCTCTCCGGTTTATGTTCTCTCCGGTTTATGTTCTCTCCGGTTTATGTTCCCTACGGTTTATGATCTCTCCGGTTTATGTTCTCTCCGGTTTATGTTCTCTCCGGTTTATGTTCTCTCCGGTTTATGTTCTCTCAGGTTTATGATCTCTCCGGTTTATGTTCTCTCCCGTTTATGTTCTCTCCGGTTTATGATCTCTCTGGTTTATGATCTCTCTGGTTTATGTTCTCTCTGGTTTATGTTCTCTCCGGTTTATGTTCCCTCCGGTTTATGTTCTCTCCGGTTTATGATCTCTCCGGTTTATGATCTCTCCGGTTTGTGTTGTCTCCGGTTTATGATCTCTCCGGTTTATGATCTCTCCGGTTTATGTTCTCTCCGGTTTATGTTCTCTCTGGTTTATGTTCTCTCCGGTTTATTTTCTGTCCGGTTTATGTTCTCTCCGGTTTATGTTCTCTCCCGTTTATGTTCTCTCCGGTTTATGATCTCTCCGGTTTATGATCTCTCCGGTTTATGTTCTCTCCGGTTTATGTTCTCTCCGGTTTATGTTCTCTCTGGTTTATGTTCTCTCCGGTTTATTTTCTGTCCGGTTTATGTTCTCTCCGGTTTATGTTCTCTCCCGTTTATGTTCTCTCCGGTTTATGATCTCTCCGGTTTATGATCTCTCCGGTTTAAGATCTCTCCGTTTTATATTCTCTCTGGTTTATGTTCTCTCCGGTTTATGATCTCTCCGGTTTATGATCTCTCCGGTTTATGATCTCTCCGGTTTAAGATCTCTCCGTTTTATATTCTCTCTGGTTTATGTTCTCTCCGGTTTATGATCTCTCCGGTTTATGATCTCTCCGGTTTATGATCTCTCCGATTTATGTTCTCTCCGGTTTATGTTCTCTCCGGTGTATGTTCTCTCCGGTTTATGATCTCTCCGGTTTATGTTCTCTCTGGTTTATGTTCTCTCTGGTTTATGTTCTCTCCGGTTTATGATCTCTCCGGTTTATGATCTCTCCGGTTTATGTTCTCACCGGTTTATGTTATCTCTGGTTTATGTTCTCTCCGGTTTATGTTCTCTCCGGTTTATGATCTCTCTTGTTTATGATCTCTCCAGTTTATGTTCTCTCCGGTTTATGTTCTCTCTGGTTTATGATCTCTCTGGTTTATATTCTCTCCGGTTTATGATCTCTCCGGTTTATGATCTCTCCGGTTTATGTTCTCTCCGGTTTATGATCTCTCTTGTTTATGTTCTCTCTGGTTTATGTTCTCTCCGGTTTATGTTCTCTCCGGTTTATGATCTCTCTTGTTTATGATCTCTCCAGTTTATGTTCTCTCCGGTTTATGTTCTCTCTGGTTTATGATCTCTCTGGTTTATGTTCTCTCCGGTTTATGATCTCTCCGGTTTATGTTCTCTCTGGTTTATGTTCTCTCCGGTTTATGTTCTCTCCGGTTTTCGTTCTCTCTGGTTTATGATCTCTCCGGTTTATGATCTCTCCGGTTTATGATCTCTCCGGTTTATGATCTCTCCGGTTTATGATCTCTCCGGTTTATGTTCTCTCCGGTTTATGATCTCTCTTGTTTATGTTCTCTCTGGTTTATGTTCTCTCCGGTTTATGTTCTCTCCGGTTTATGATCTCTCTTGTTTATGATCTCTCCGGTTTATGTTCTCTCCGGTTTATGTTCTCTCCGGTTTATGATCTCTCCGGTTTACGTTCTCTCCGGTTTATGATCTCTCTGGTTTATGATCTCTCCGGTTTATGTTCTCTCCGGTTTATGTTCTCTCCGGTTTATGTTCTCTCCGGTTTATGATCTCTCTGGTTTATGATCTCTCCGGTTTATAATCTCTCTGGTTTATGATCTCTCTGGTTTATATTCTCTCCGGTTTATGATCTCTCCGGTTTATGATCTCTCCGGTTTATGATCTCTCCGGTTTATGTTCTCTCCGGTTTATGTTCTGTCCGGTTTATGTTCTCTCTGGTTTATGTTCTCTCTGGTTTATGATCTCTCCGTTTTATGTTCTCTCCGGTGTATGATCTCTCCGGTGTATGTTCTCTCCGGTTTATGTTCTCTCCGGTTTATGTTCTCTCCGGTTAATGATCTCTCCGTTTTATGTTCTCTCCGGTGTATGATCTCTCCGGTTTATGTTCTCTCTGGTTTATGTTCTCTCCGGTTTATGTTCTCTCCGGTTTATGATCTCTCCGGTTTATGTTCTCTCTGGTTTATGTTCTCTCTGGTTTATGATCTCTCTGGTTTATGTTCTCTCCGGTTTATGTTCTCTCCGGTTTATGTTCTGTCCGGTTTATGTTCTCTCTGGTTTATGTTCTCTCTGGTTTATGATCTCTCCGTTTTATGTTCTCTCCGGTGTATGATCTCTCCGGTTTATGTTCACTCCGGTTTATGTTCTCTCCGGTTTATGTTCTCTCTGGTTTATGATCTCTCTGGTTTATGTTCTCTCCGGTTTATGTTCTCTCCGGTTTTTGATCTCTCCGGTTTATGTTCTCTCCGTTTTATGTTCTCTCTGGTTTATGATCTCTCCGGTTTATGTTCTCTCCGGTTTTTGATCACTCCGGTTTATGATCTCTCTGGTTTATGTTCTCTCCGGTTTATGATCTCTCCGGTTTATGTTCTCTCCGGTTTATGATCTTTCCAGTTTATGATGTCTCCGGTTTATGTTCTCTCTGGTTTA